>NC_134734.1:1284285-1605357 GCF_049634645.1 Pelodiscus sinensis
TTAACGTTAACAAATCACCAGGACTGGGTGACATTCATCCAAGGGTTCTTAAAGAACTCAAATGGGAAATTGCAGAGCTAGTATCTGTGGTTTGTAACCTATCATTTAAATCAGCTTCTGTACCCACGGCCCGGAAGACAGCTAACATAACACCAATATTTAAAAAGGGCTCTAGAGGCAACCCTGGCAATTACAGACCGGTAAGTCTAACTTCAGTACTGGGCAAATTAGTCGCAACAATAGTAAAGAATACAATTGTGAGGCACATAGAAAAACATAATTTGTTGGGCAAAAGTCAACATGGTTTCTGTAAAGGGAAATCCTGTCTTACTAATCTATTAGAGTTCTTTGAAGGGGTCAACAAACACGTGGACAAGGGGGATCCAGTAGATATAGTATACTTAGATTTCCAGAAAGCCTTTGACAAGGTCCCTCACCAAAGGCTCTTACATAAATTAAGTCATCATGGGATAAGAGGGAAGATCCTTTCATGGATTGGGAACTGGCTAAAAGACAGGAGACAAAGAGTAGGACTAAATGGTAAATTTTCAGAATGGAGAACTAGGGCTATGTCTACACTATGAGTTTTCTGGGCAAAAATATGCTAATGAGGGACTCATTTGCATAAGTTGCCATCTTATTTGCATATTTTCTGTCTATCCAGTTTTGCCTAAAAGGGGTTTTTGTGCAAAAAGAAGACATCCACCTGCTTCTTTCTGTGCAAAAACCCCAGCACAAAAACAGATCTGCAGAAAATATGCAAATGAGATCACGACTCATGCAAACGAGTCCTTCATTAGCATAATTTATGCTAAGAAAACTTGTAGTGTAGATGTAGCCTAGGAGTACAGGATCTGTCGAAAAAGCACCCCACTATCGGCAGAACCGCGGTTTCAGGTTCGAAATGGCGCTTGTTTGAAACGGAGTTTGGCCATACCCTGAGAGAGAGCATGACAGAGACACACAAGGCGTGAGAGTGATCGAGACTTGCATTGCCAAGCTCCCTCCAGATCCTCCTCTCTGTTTGGAGATGGGGTACAGGAGTGAGGGGAGGAGGGACACCCTGACATCAGCGCCCCCTTCTCCCTCCACCAAAACTATGGGAAAAAGGTCGGCAGATTGCGGAGAGCCATTTCCGTACCTTTTGCTGGAAAAAGCAGCAGGGAGGAGCTAGCCTGAGAGGACAGTGATACCTGGGACAGCTCCGAGTGGGCACTGGCCTTGGGATCTGGCCCAGACCCGGGTCCAGCGGCAGACCGGCTGTGATAGACAAGGGCGAATTGCAGAGCCCTGGGGTGAGATCTCGACCTCACAGCCCTGAGAGCGGGGGTGGGTGGAGCAGCCTCCTGGGGCCGTGGCCCCGAGAGCGAGTAGCAGGGGAGCAGTGACACTGAGCAGGCAGCTGCTACTTACAGGGTCCCAGGGCCGGATCCCAAAGTCCCCCCCACCCCCAACAGCAACACAAAGGGGGTTGGAAGAAGCCTGGTCCCAGGTGACCAGCCAGAAAAGCCACCTGGGGCACCCCCCTCCCCCCCCCCCCCCCCCGCAGAGCCAGTGGGGCGGAGAAGTTCGTGCCTACAAAGGGTCTCCTGGGAGAGGGGAAGCCCTTCGCACGGGGAAATTGACGTTGATCATCAACCCAGCTGATGCTTTGCCCGGGGGCTGGACTCGATGGCCCCGAGGTCCCTGCTCACCTGGGGATCCAACAAACCCCTGTATCCAGATCCCAGTGCAAATCTCGCCATGGCCGAATGCAGCCACGGGGCCACTGTGGCTCCGGAACCAGCCGGACTCGTCCTCCCAGCCCTCCTTACCGTGCTGCTGGTGAACAGCCTCTCCTGATTCTCCCTCCCGTGGCACAGCCCCCCTGCCCTGGGGAGCCACGCCGCTGGTGGCAGGGCTGGGATTCACTTCCCCTGGAACGGGACGAGCAGAATAAAACAGACACAAGAAAACTGGGCAGGAGCAGGTGTCTGTGTGTGTGGGGGGAGTGATTCTTGGGTCGTGTGTGTGTCTGTCTGTCTGTCTGTAATAGTGAATCTCGGATATTGTGTGTCTTCCTGTGTGTGATAATGAGCATTAGGCTCTGTGGCTGTGTCTACACTGCACCCTTCTTTTGGAAGAAGCTTTTCCGGAAGAGATTTTTCTGGAAAAACTTCCTCTGAAAGGGAGCATCCACGCTGAGAAATTGCATTGAAAAAGCAAATGGACGCTCTCTCGCTCACGCTCTCTCGTGAGCTGCGGTTAGTGTGGGTGGAGTGGCTACCAGGGCACCTGTGCTTTTTCCTCTTTCCTCCCTTGGGAAAGAACTCCCTCTTCCCCCTCCACACAGGCCTTTGTCCAGAAGAGCTCTTTCAGAAACAGGCTTCTTCCTCGTAGAATGAGGGTTACCATTGCTGGAAAAACCCCTCTGTGATTGCAGTATGGATGTAACTCAAGTTTTCCCCCCAAAAAACTGTCATGTAGACAAACCCTGTGCATGTGCGATCATGAGTCCTGGATTGTGTGTGCACGTGTGTGTATGATAGCATGTGTGGTGGGAGAGGTCCAGGTTGGATATTAGAAAAAACTCTTTCACTAGGAGGGTGGTGAAGCACTGGAATGGGTTCCCTAGGGAAGTAGTGGAGTCTCCATCCCTAGAGGTGTTTAAGTCTCGGCTTCACAAGGCCCTGGCCAGGTTGATTTAGTTGGGATTGGTCCTGCCTAGAGCAGGGGGCTGGACTTGATGACCTTCTGAGGTCTCTTCCAGTTCTATGGTTCTATGATTCTATGATTCTGTTGGATCATGTGTGTGTAATCACGCCTTGGACTGCGTGTGTCTAAGTATTGGACTCTGTGTGTGTGCATGCCCATGTATGTATAATCCCGAGTCCTGGATTGTGTGTGTCATTGTGAGAATTGGATCATATGTGTAAGAGTGAGTGGTGTGTGTGGCGTGTGTGGTGTGCATCTGGGGATTATGTGTCATTCTCTCTCACACACACACCCTGCACTTCCCTCTCCTCTCCCGACCCAACATGTTACCCCAAAAATTCCCACTGGAAACCCCCCAGGGTTACAGGAGGGTGGACGTATTGATTGAGGAATTCACACTCCACTAGATGGTTCAACTAAAGAAGATGGAGACTCCACTGAAGGTGTAAACTAAAGAGGAACCAGCTCTCCCTCCCTCACACACACACACCGATACCCACCCTCCTTCAGTCATTCACACACACCCATTCTGTCCTCAGGCACTCACTCACTCACACTGTCATATGGGTTGCAGAAGGAGCTGTGGCATGGGGGGGATGGGCCAGGAGGTGCGCCCCTGGGCCTGGCTGGAGGCCTCTAGGATTAAGGTGCTTGTCTGGTGAGGGCCCCCATGTGCGGGTAGAGGAAAGGCCGGCAATGGGATTTCTTCCCATCAGAAATTTCCTCTTCTACAGGGAAAAGAAACAAACCACAGCCCTGTCTCCTGGCCTTCCCCCACTGGTGAACCCAGATGTGTAACTCCCCCAGTCTCCTTTATGCCTTTCCCTCACCAGTGACGTGACTCTCCTGCTACTACAATTGGGGGAAACTGAGGCACAGACCTGCTCAAGGCCGCCCAGAGGGCCAGTGGCAGAGCTGGTCCCATTGCAGAGCTCACTGAATCAGGCCACACTGACTTCCTGGTGCAGGAAGGGGTGTCCCACCCACATCCCATCCCTCCCTTCCAGGCACTGGAGCTGGGAAGGACGTTGGCTCCATCGCCAGTGCCAGACCACCCTGCAGTCCCGAGCTCTGGAGCCTCGGTCGGCTTGTGGGGCTCAGAAGCAGGGCAGATACAATAGTGCAGACACTGGTATCCTCTGGGAGCTAGTCATGCCAGTCGGTTCTGATCAGACTCAATGAAATGTAAGTTCAGGCTCTGGGTCAAGTCAGACGATGTTGGGATGAACCCCAAGGTGATCGCCCGCAATGGGGTGTCTGTGTCTCTCCTGGGACAAGGCTATAGAACTTGTCTAGAAGTCTCTAAGGAAGGAAGGGCCAGGCAGAGGGAGCACATGTCCCCGTTGGGCCCGGAAAGGGCCAGGGCTGTGCAGGGGTCAGTGACAGCCCCAGCTCCTCGGAGGGACCTGAGCTGAACCATCCCGGCCCTTCCTCCGCGGCAGCTGTGAAGGCCGAACAGTTGGTTCAGGAACACACCTGGCCCATCACATGCGGATCCCCAGGCTGCGGCGTTTGTACCACGCGAGGGGGATGGAGACACCTGGTGGAAATCTCCACATGGGGAGCTCGAACTCTGTAATAATTGTGGTGTGAAGCCAACGTGCAGGGACATTCTTTGGTGCACTGGTGCAAGGACACTCTTTGGTGCACTGGTGCAGAGACACTCTTTGGTGCACCGGTATCATTTTCAGGGCGGTGTTATCCCATTCCTCGTGGACTGTGCAGAAGTCGGAAGAGCGCCTATGGCCAGTGCTGGGTTCACTGCTTATCCTCTTGGCATCATAGCTGCGCATGTACAAAACACAATGTATCTTAAGAGAGCAGACTGTGAGGGGCGCACCAGGGGAAAGTGACACACCCTGTTATAGGCTGGTGAATGGAACCAAGTCATCGTTAGTCCCTCAACACTTTTCTTTAAAGGATTCGTTTTCTGGTGATAGTGAGTCGCCCTGCCCGCATCCTGCTCTCTCCAGAACACTCAGATGCTTTTCCTCCATCCATGGAGTGTATTGCACCAGGGTCCGTTAGCTGACAGTCAAAGCTGCAGGGACCTTTTGCTTCCTGTTGAAATGAAACCTGCGAAGCCCAGTGTCACTCGTTCTGGCAGAGGACGGAGTCGGGATTAGAGTCTCTGCGCCCAGGTGGGGGCTGAGTCGCTGGCACCGTTGGTAAGTCGCATTGTCCTTTGCAATTGTTGCTGTCACCGTTTTATGCTGTTCGAGGTCCCGGATCATTCGAGGTCCTCCAGCCCTTGGCGGACGAGGGGGCTTGTCCAGCAGCGCTAAGGCTGCTTTTGGGTCGTCTCTTTGCTCCAATAAGTAGAGACACCGGCACTTGTGCTGCTCCCTAGACTGTCCCTGACTCTACTGAACATCTAAAGCCCAGGATCCTGGGACCCCCCTGGCTAATCGCCTGGCTGGGCTTTAGTCATCCCCACCCTGCTGAACCCCCTGACTCCAGCCACCTGCCACCCCTGTTACATGAGCTCAGTGAGCAGGTTCCCGCGACACCCCGACGTACAACCCCCCCCCCCAACACTCCCAGAGACGTCTCCCCTGAAAGAAATATCCCCTGCGCCGGGGTCAGTGACTTAATCGACTCCCCAGAGCAGCGGGGGAGGGGCGTTGGCTCCCTCTCTTGTCCCTCGATGGCTGGTGGCTGAGGAGAGGTTATTCCCCAGTCGGCCCCTGCCAAGCGGCCGGGGGAAGCTGCAGGAGCCGGACCCGGTCACAGCCCGGCAGGGTGGAGGGGGCTGCAATGAGGCTGCGTGACCCCTACACGCTCTGAGTTCCTGCGGCCTCTTGGCACCAAGGAATCCATTCATTAATCAACCCTCTCCCCCCTCCCCCAAAATGGAACGGCATAAGAACATAACAACGGCCAGACTGGATCAGACCAAAGGTCCATCTAACCCAGTGTCCTGTCTGCGAACAGTGGCCAGCACCAGATGCCCCGGACGGGGTGGACCGAAGACAACGATCAACTGATTTGTCTCGTGCCATCCATCTCCAGCCTCTGACAAACAGAGGCCAGGGACACCACTCCTACTCCCTGGATAATAGCCATTGGTGGAGCTAACCTCCATGAATTTATCTAGCTTCTCCTTAAACTCTGTTCTAGTCCTAGCCTTCACAGCCTCCTGTGGCAAGGAGTTCCACAGGTTGACTACGCACTGTGTGAAGAAGAACTTTCTTTTTTGGTTTTAAACCGGCTACCCATTAACTTCATTTGGTATCCTCTTGTTCTTATATTATGGGAACTAATGAAGAAATTTTCTTTATGCACCCTCTCCATACCACTCATGATTTCATAGACCTCTATCATATCCCCCCTCAGTCTCCTCTTTTCTAAGCTGAAATGTCTCAGTTGCTTTAGCCTCTCTTAATATGGGACCTGTTTCAAACCCCTGATCATTTTAGTTGCCCTTTTCTGAACCCTTTCCAAGAGCAAAATCTCTCTTTTGAGGTGAGGAGAGCACATCTGTACACAGTATTCAAGATGTGGGCGGACCATATTTTTATACGGGGGCAGTAAGATATTTTTTGTCTTATTCTCTATCCCTTTTTTAATAATTCCTAACATCCTATTTGACTTTTTGACTACTGCTGCACACTGTGGACATTTTCAGAGAAGCAGTCACTTAAGCCATTGAGAAATTTTCTCTCTGCATCTCTTCCTGAGGTGACATGTACCCAGTCAATACGGAGATAATTAAAATCCCCCATTATTATAGAGTTTTTTATTTTGGTTGCCTCAGCATTTCAATGTCATTATCACTGTCCTGGTCAGGTGGTTGATAATATAGCCCTACTGCTATATTCTTTTTATTAGAGCATGGAATTACTATCCATTCTGATTCTATGGAACATGTTGATTCATTTAAGATTTTTATTTCATTTAATTATACGTTATCTTTCACATACAGTGCCACTTTGCCACCCACAGAGCCCGTTCTGTCCTTCTGATATATTTATATCCCAATATGATTCTGTCCCACAGATTTAACTCATTCCAACAGGTTTGTGTGATGGCTATTATGTCAATGTCCTCCTTTAATACGAGGTACTCTAGTTCACCCATCTTCTTAGTCGGACTCCTAGCATTTGTGTAGAAGCACTTGAAAAAATTGCCACCGGAAAACACATAAATTTAACCATAATAACAGTTTGAATGGATTAAAAAACTTCACATTCAGTCCCTCCCAGCCTCTATCTCAGTGTGTTACGGCTCCTGCCATGTTCCCCTGTTCCCCTGGGTGCTGTTTGCCCTGCGGGTCGGTGACCCAGGAGCGCTCCAGGAATGGCGCCAACAGGAACCAGGGAGTGAACCCTGGCCTGGCCCAGAGCGACACTGGGTGCCTGGGACCGGAGCCTCGGGGCAGACCCCGATGGAGGAGTGGGGGTTAGCGACCCCTTAAACCAGGGTGGGGAAACCTCAGCCACTTCACCGTGGGGCTGGAGACACAAAATGGGCTGGTCTGGGCCCCCAGGGTCTGGTGTGGGAGAGATGTGGGGAGGGTCTTTCTCCTCCGTCGGGGGCCACGTCAGAGAGGGGGTTGCTTTGATTTTGCTTCTCAGTGCGGCCCCTGACTGATTTGTCTGTGGGTCAGCGGCCCCCCAAGTCGAACCCCCCAACCTCTAAGCCAGCTCCTCAAGTACCCCCCCTCCCGGCTTACACCCAGGAGACCCAGGACACAGGAAATGAGGAGAACCAGTAGTTCAAATTAGGATCTCTAATTCGAACTACCTACTCTGTGCCGCGTGTAGCCGCGGGCACGGAGTTCGGACTAAGGGGGATTTAAAATGGCGGCGCCTGGGAAGATGCAAATGAAGCCCAGGATATTTAAATCCCGGGCTTCATTTGCAGCTCCGGCTGCCCTCATTTGCTTACCTCGCTTGAACTAATGAGCTAGTGTAGACGTACCCATAATGAAAGAGCTCAGTGGGCCTCCCATCTTTCTTCTCCTCAGCCTGGGGACACTGTGCTCCCCATCTCCCCTCCCTTCTGTGCTCCCCATTCCCTGCGCTGCCACCTGTGAGGTACAAAATATTGGGACTGGGAGCGGGTGGGGCTCTCAGTACCTAGGGCTGATACATCAGGCACATAGGCCAAGGCCTAACACATTTCTAAGTAGCCATTTGAGGGTGTGGGGCTAAGAAATGTTGAGGGAAGCAGCAGAGGACCCCCCCCCCTCCCCGTGCGTTAAAATGGTGCGAGGCGCATGTGTGTCCAGCATGGGTCTGGGCACTGGCCTGTGCCAGCGCTAACCAGACCACAGAGCACCTGCCCTGCCTAGGGCATTCGGGGTCCCACACGTTTCTCGGGGGCCTCTGACCAGAGATGACTAAGGGGGGGCGGACATCATGGGTGTAGACAGAGACGTGTTAGGAACAGGGAGCCCAGAGAGGGAAATCGGAGCTCCCGCTGGGATCCCCTCAGCCTGCCCCACCATCCCTGCCCCCCGGGGTGTGTCCTTCACCCTGCTGAGCAAGGCAGCTGCAGCGAACCCGTCACCCCCCCGCCCAGCCCACCGCAGGCAGCGGCCGTCACCCTGGTGCCCAAAGCCCAGTCACACTTTGGGGTGGGGTCTGGGTCTGGCCCTTACGTTCCTGGGGCCTCTGTGCTGATATTCCGAGGACTTGAGCTACAAACCTTCCTGCCCCCAGCTCAGGGCCGGTGACTCTCATTGCGACCCTGCCCGGCCTCCGTCGAGAACGGCCAGCCCCCGACAGACAGTTTGCGGCTCCAGAGCCCCCTGGCTCAGACCCCAGACCGGCTCCAGCTCCCGCCCCGGCACCATGAAGACGCTTCTCCTCTGCTGCCTCCTCTGGGCCCTGCTGGAGACAGGTGAGAACGGGGCCGTGAGGGTGTTTGGACCCCTACCCAGTGCAGACAGACAAAGACCCACCCAGGAGAGTTGCTCTACAGGAGAGGGGCTCCCCCCCCCCGGGTGAAATACGCCCCAGCTCTGAGATCTTCTCCCTGGGCTGCTCAGCACCTGTCCCACACGGGGTGGGGGATGGTCCTCACGGTTCTCCCCTGGGGACACAGGGCCTCCTGCCTCGCTTCTCATAGACTCACAGAACCCCAGGGCGGGCAGAGACCTCGGGAGGCAGCGAGTCCAGCCCCTGCCCAAAGCAGGACCAGCCCAACTGAACCAGCCCAGCCAGGGCTGTATCCAACTGGGACTTAAACACCCATAGGGATGGGGATTCCTCTCTAGGGAACCCAGCCCAGGGCTTCCCCACCAGCCTTGGCAAATCATTCATCCTAATCTCCAACCTAGACCTCCCCCACTGCAACTTGAGCCCATTGCTCCTTGTTCTGCCACCTGCCCCCACTGAGAACAGCCTCTCGCCAGCCTCTTTGGAACCCCCCTTCAGGGAGTTGCAGGCTGCTCTCAAATCCCCCCTCACTCTGCTCTTCTGCAGACTGAACAAACCCCAATCCCTCAGCCCCTCCTCTCAGGTCGTGTGCTCCAGCCCCTAAATCATTTTGGTCGCCGTCCGCTGGACCCTCTTGCAGGTGTCCACATCCTTCCTGTAGTGGGGGGCCCAGAACTGGATGCAACACTTCTGATGTGGTCTCTCCAGAGCCGAGTAAAGGGGAATAATCACATCTCTGGATCTGCTGGCAACGCTCCTCCAAAAACACACTAATATGCTGTTAGGCTCCTTGGCTACAAGGGCGCCTGTTGACTCATCTCCAGCTTCTCATCCACTGTAACCCCAGGGCCTTTTCTGCAGAGCTGCTGCCTAGCCAGTCGGTCCCCAGCCTGTAACCATTCTTGGGATTCTTCCGTCCCCGGGGCAGGGCTCTGCACTTCTCCTTGATGAACCTCATCAGGTTTCTTTTGACCCAATCCTCTAATCTGTCCAGGTCACCCTGGACCCAATCCCTGCCTTCCAGAGTATCTACCTCTCTCCCTAGTTGTACAATTGAGGGATGGACGGCACTGGCAGAAAACCAAAAAATGCAGGGCAAGATCCCAGCTGGGTCAATGGGCCATAGCTCCATTACAATCAATGGGGCTGCAGAGGGTTCAGCACAGACGAATCCTGTTACCTTTGCGTCTCCAGGGACCTGTGTTTCCTGTGAGGTCTGCAGCAGCATGCACAAGGAGTGTACGGGCCCTGTGCAAGTCTGCAGTGAGGAACCGGATTCCTGTGGGATCATTAGGTCAGTGCAGGACACTTTGAACCAGCCCAGAACACAGGGTGGGTAGCTGTCAGCCCGTCCAGAACCAGGGGCTGTTGGGTTAGAGCAGGGGGTCTAGGAGCCAGGACTCCAGAGTTTTCTCTGTGGCTCTGAGAGGGGTGGGCTTGTGGGTGGAGGAGAGAGGTTGGGGGGTGGCTATAGTTGGACCTGGCAGAGGTGTGGTGTCTGGTGGGTTAGAGCCGGGGAAGTCAGGGCTCCTGGACTCTCTTTGTGACTCTAAGAAGAGATGAGAAATCCAGAGGGTGCGTGTGAAGGGTTAGGGTGAGGGGCAGCTGTGGGCACCAGTCCTGCTGGTTCTGTACTGACCTGGGGTGAGTCGTGCCTCAGTTTCCCCTCTCTAGATAGGTCATAATCACACCTGTGAAGCGTTGTGAGGAGGGGACAGAGACTTGAAGCCTCATCTCCTCTTCCTCCTATGCAGGGGAGACGAAGAATGTGAACTTTGAAAAGGCCTGAATATCCTCCAGCGAGTGCAGCCTTGCGCCCCTTTACATGACTTTTGGGAACGGGATCTCTGTGACCACAAACGTCGCCTGCTGTGTCGCGGAGGCCTGCAAAACAGCCACTGTTAGCGGTACAGCGCCCGCCTTCGTCTCCAGCCTGTCCGCTCCCGCGCGCCCCCTGCCCGGCCCCTTCAGGCCTCTCTGTGGGAAGACGGAACGGGATTAGGAAAGAACCTTTATTTCCCCTGCCCTGCAGGGGGCGCCCCATTGGCTAACCTTGAACCCCTGGGTGGGGGGAGGTCAGTGGGCAGGGCTGCAGGCTCCCACCAGGTGTCAACGGGATCCAGGATTCCCTGCTGCAAACCTCTCCCTGCCCCTGCTACTTCGGGTGCCCCAAAGCTGCAGCGCCCCCTGCAGAAGGATCTGGGGCTGAGCGGTGCTGCCCCCAGCTACTCTCTCTGACCCGCCACCCCCTGGGGTGCATCCTCTGAGCTGACTGCATTTGCTCCACTTTTCCCAGTGCCCCCGGCTAACACCACCGTGAACGACCGGTGCTGCCCAGCCTGCTACTCTGTTATCCCATCACTGCAAGGAAGAGATCATCGACTGCACAGGCTCCCAGACCCACTGCCTGCATGTCAGCACCACAGTGAAAAATGGTAATTGCTGTCTGTCTGTTTCTCTGTCTGATTTCCCCACCCAGGAGAGACCATGCACCTGGGCAGGTCCTTGCAGTGGGGAACATTAAAGAGTTTCTTAGATAAAACATTGGAAGAGAAAGTTGTTTTGTATTACAATCATGAACCAGTCTGATTGTTCCCAGAGTTTGTTCTCATGAGGGTCTCTTCCAACTGAAACAATCTGATGAATTTGAATTCACAAAATGTGTTCAGATTTCTATTTTTAACTCCAGAAAGGTTTCAGCTGAAAAATCTCAGAGCACAAGAAAATTTCTGAGCAGTCTCTGGCATAGGAAAGGAGATGAAATTGAAAAGGGAGAAGTGCACTATGATTAAATTAAATGCTTTTTCCAGCCAATAGCCCATTAATATTTGGAACTCCCCACCACTGGAAACTGCTGTGGTCAAAAGTTGTGCAATTCTTGTTTATCAAGAAGAGCTGGAGAGATCATAATGAATGATCAGAAAAGTGTTTAACATTCTTTTTCCGGTCTTACACTGATTTCTAGCTATTAGTAGTATCCCTCATATTGGTGGTTCAGATACCTTTCTGTGCTGGCCGCTGATTGATGCAGGATACTCTTCTGTTCACAGCACCCTGCACAAGGGCCCCCCAAACTGCCTTGATGCCTCTTTTTTTGTAGAACAGCAGTCTCTAACGTAATACAGAAAAAGTGACAGTACAAACACACCCTGCCTGGGTCTGCTGCAGAAATCTCCCAGCTGGGGGGACCCAGAAGTGCCAGAGATATTTCTTTTTTACTGGTTGTGGAACAGTGTAACAGATGCCCCAACTGAGATTGGGGCCTTTTTGTTCCAACTGTTGCACAGACTTTGTTGGCCGAGAGGTGAATCCTCTGCTGCACACTTGCCTTTGCCAAAACTAGGAGTCCCTAAGTGCCAAGGTCTGTACAGGCCCTTTGGATGAGAACTGGTTAAGGATCCCACTACTGCCACCATCAGTGAGCAACTCCATTGCCAGGTGAATGGTGGGACTGACATCCCGCTGTTAGAGTTTGTTAGAGATCAGGGGTTCACTGACTGAGACTGCATCAGAGCAGAGGAAGCGAGACTGTAATGGGGTCCCAGATGGGCTGCAGGGAGTGGCTCAGAGGGAGAAGGGGACCGTGTTGTATAGGACCAGAGGCATAAGAGGCTTCCAAAAGGGGTTCCCAGACACTGACACTCTTTCTTTGTTCCCCACAGATGGGACAACTGTAAGACCACCATGAAAGGCTGCACCAGTGAGTCTGCCTGCACTAATATGCAGCAGTTCAAAGGGACCTTCGGGGGGCTTGGTGCGGATCTCACCATGGCCGAATGCAGCCCAGCCTCCTCCTGCGTGGCCACTGTGGCTCTGGAACCAGCCGGACTCGTCCTCCCAGCCCTCCTTACCGTCCTGCTGGTGAATATCCTCTCCTGATCACCCCTCTCGCAGCACAGCCCCCCTTCCCTGGGCAGCCGCACAGCTGTGGCAGGGCACTTCCCCTATAACAGGATGAACAGAATAAAACAGACACGAGAAAACTGGATGGGAGCAGGTTTCTGTGTGTGTGTGTGTGTGTGTGTGTGTGTGTGTGTGTGCAGGGGGAAGGGGGAGGATGACTGATTCTTGGATTGTGTGTGTGTGTCTGTCTGTAATAGTGGCAAGGAGTCCTGTGGCACCTTATAGACTAATTGAAGTGTTGGAGCATAAGCTTTCGTGGGCAAAGACCCAGTGAATCTCGGATATTGTGTGATAATAAGCGTTAGACTCTGTGGCTGTGTCTACACTGCAGGCTCCTTTCGGAAGAAGCTTTTCCGGAAGAGATTTTCTGGAAAAACATCTTCTGAAAGGGAGCGTCCACACTGCCAAAGCACATCGAAAAAGTGATCTGCTTTTTCGACAGATAGCGTCCACACTGAACGGACGCTCTCTCGCATGTGAGCTGTGGTTACTGTGGATTGAGTGGCTACCAGGGCACCTGTGCTTTTTCCTCTTTCCTCCCTTGGGAAAGAACTCCCTCTTCCCCCTCCACACAGGCCTTTTCCCAGAAGAGATCTTTTAGAAACAGGCTTCTTCCTCGTAGAATGAGGGTTACCAATGCCGGAAAAACCCCTCTGCTCTTTCAGTTTTCTTTCAAAAGAACGTGATTTCAGTGTGGATATAACTGAAGCTTTGTCGGAAAAATAGCCATTTTCCCCAAAAAACTCTGTCATGTAGACACACCTTGTGTGTGTGTGATCATGAGTCTTGGACTGTGTGTGTTCGTGTGTGTGTGTGATAGCAAGTCTTGGATCATGTGTGTGTAATTACGCTTTGGACTGTGTGTGTCTAAGTATTGAACTCTGTGTGTGTCTATGTCTGTATAATCCCAAGTCCTGGATTGTGTGTCTCATCGTGAATCTTGGATCATGTGTGTGATAGTGAGTCCAGGGTTGTGTGGTGTGCATTTGGGGATTATGTGTGTCTGTTGCTGGTGGTCTGATGGATTTCCTCATGTTTATTTTTCGTGAGGTCCTGGGGGAGTCAGAAGCCTGGTTTTGAGGCTGATTGGAGCTAGAATGATCCCTTGTAATGCAATGGGGAGAGCATGTGCAGAGGCACACACACACGCATGCACACGGAATGGAGCCTGCACAGCCGTCTCCTGTGTCTCCCCTCCGACAGGCCCTCGTGCGGGAGGTAAATGAGGTTGGTTCATTTGTGGGGCATTTTACAGCCTAGAAGAGTCCTGATTTTTCTCCTAAAACTTCAAATCTGTTCAGCTGACTCCTCTCCCCCGCTGCTGCCCTTTAGTTACACTGTGAATGTGGGTTTCTGGCAGGGCCGCCAGTCAGGGCTGGAAACCCCCCGGGGTTAAAGCAGCCACCTGGGGATGCCAGGGGCCTGCTGCCTCCTGTGCAAAGCAGCTCCTGGAAAGATACCTGGGCCAGGAGTGAACCCTGGTCTCGGGTGGAGGGGGGCAGATGAACACAGGCGCTTTTAACATTGGAATAAAGGGAGAGGCATCTGCAGCCCTGTGCTATAGCAGCTCCCTAGCCTGCTTTACAGGCTCCAGCCAGCAGAGGGGCCAAAGGCCTGGGTCCAGGGTACAGTGGTGAGGCCATGAACTATCCCAGGCTGTCTCAGCCCCCCCTTTTTTAATAAAGTCCACCTTTAAGAAAAAAGAGAGAGGGAGAGAGAGGAAGGTTTTCCCGATAATAATCTTGCACCTACAGCGATGGCTCCCTGCCCCTCGTCTCCAGGCACCGAGCCCCCAGCTCCTACTGGCCACGGTTCCCCATCACTGGGAGCTACAGGAGCGGTGTCTGCAGGCAAGGACGGCACATGGAGACCCCCTGCTCTGCCTCTCACAGGAGCCACAGGGACGGGCCAGCCACGTCCAGGGGCAGCAGTGACCACGGGGTGATGACTCCGGCCAGGGCAGGTTCTGCATTTGAGAACTCACCGATCACAGAAATAAATGTAAGTGTAAGAGAGAAATGAACGTGATGAAATCCCCAGAGCAGCCAAACCTCCAAACCACCCCACTCTGCAAGCAGGGACAGAAGTAACCACAGCCTCCTCCAGTGTGTGGTGTGGCACAAAAGCCTCCGCCTGAGCTATTGCTTGATGGACACACACATCTCCTGGAAATACAGTAACCTCTAAGGCCCTGCCAACACATGAGTTAGGGCCTGACAAAAACCTCCTGCTGACGGCATTGCTGGGGGAGTGGAGGGAGTTGTCTTCGATATCACTTCATTACTGATGATTTGCAAATAGTTCTCTGAAGCTCTGTAACTGTTCCAGCTGCATCGCCTGTTAAACTCTGCAAATCTTTGGAATCTTTGTTAACTAGCCAATTAGCCTGTCATAAGACGGGATTTTCAGGTGTCTCTTCCACGTCGGTCTTCTCTCCTGAGCCTCCGGTCTCTTGCTCCGGGTCTCTGTCTCTGTCTCCTCCTCCTACTGCTTCCCCCCCCCCCCCCCCCAGCTCTCCTCCGCCTTCTGCCTCTCTCTCCGTCTCGCTCTTTCTCTTCTCCTCCCGCTCCTGCCTCTCACTCGGGGGACCACAGAGCCGAAACGGACGCTTGTGCCGCTTCCTCCCCCGCGGCAGCCTGGCTGAGCAGCACAGAGGTGAAGGACATGACTCAGGCAATAGCGCGGCCCAGAGATACAGCCAGGGAGGCACCAGCGCCGCCCAGAGGGAACAGCCAGCATTTCATTGGGCGGCTATAATCTTTGTTAATCATCACAACTGTGTAACTCTCAGCCACTTTGGCTGTAATTTCAGAGACCTACTGTTAACTGGGAGACTGTTGAACCTCCCACCCTTGTAACTTCTTGCAACTTTCCTCCACTCTGCTTGTAACTTGCTCTCAGTGGCATTCAACCCTGAGCCAGGAATGTGTGTGAGTGAGTGGAGACTATTGAGTGTTTGGGATCAGAGACTGCAAGGCTGAGCATCTGCAGCCAGGGGAGGAGTCAGGGGACCAATTAAGGAGGTGAGGAAGGTGGATGAGTCCGAGGGGTTGTACAGGGGCAATAAGAGGAGAGAGCTGGGGCAGAAGCCCTCTGTCGGAGAAGCTCTTTCTCTTCTGACCAGCTCCCCAGCCGTGATCAGCCGGCAGATCCTCCAGGATCCACAGGCCTCGGCTCCGTGTGCCACCCATATGCCAGTGTGAGTGTGTGAGTGTCTGAGGGCAGGAATGAGTCTGTGTGAATGACTGAAGGGGTGTGTGTATTGGTGTGTGTGAGAGAGGGAAAGTGGTGGAGGGGGAGGAGGAGGGAGGGAGAGCTGGTTCCTCTTTAGTTTAAACCTTCAGAGGCAGCTCTACCCTCTTTAGTTGAACCATCTAGTGGAGTGTGAATTCCTCAATCAATACGGCCACCCTCCTGTAACCCTGGGGGGTCTCCAGTGGGAATTTTGGGGGTAACATGCTGGGTCTGGAGAGGAGAGTGCTGGGCCGGGTGTGTGTCTGAGAGAGAATGACAGACACACACAGGGTGTGAGTGACAGAGACTTGCATTGCCAAGCTCCCTCCAGCTTCTCCTTTCTGTGTGGAGACGGGGTACAGGAGTGGGGGCAGGAGGGACACTCTGACATCGGAGCCCCCCCTTCTCCCTCCACCAAAACTATTGGGAAAAGGTGCACACACTGCGGAGAGCCATTTGTGTACCTTTTGCTGAGAAATGCAGCAGGGAGGAGCTAGCCTGAGAGGACAGTGGTACCTGGGACAGCTCCGAGTGCCCAGACCCAGGTGTTCTCGTCCATCCTCCCAGTTGAAGGGAAAGGACTAGGTAGGGATCGCCCACTGAGGAAGTAAATGCGCGGTTACACAGGTGGTGTTGGAGAGAGGCCTTTGGTTTCTTCGACCATGGGATTGGTGTTCCAAATCAGGTGGATGAGGTAGATGAGGCTTTCTTCAGGAAACTGAGAGAAGCTTCCAGATCGCAGGCCCTGGTTCTTGTGGGGGACTTTAATCACCCCGACGTCTGTTGGGAGACCAATACAACAGTACACAGGCAATCCAGGAAGTTTCTGGAGAATGTTGGGGATAACTTCTTGACACAAGTGCTGAAGGATCTGACCAGGGGCCGTGTGCAGCTTGACCTTCTGCTCACAAACAGGGAGGAACTAATAGGGGAAGTGGAGGTGGGTGACAACCTGGGAAGCTGTGATCATGAGATGGTAGATTTCAGGGTCCTGACCAAAGGAAGAAAAGAGAGCAGTAAAATACACACCTTGGACTTCAGAAAAGTAGCCTGTGACTCCCTCAGAGATCGGATGGGCAGAATCCCCTGGGATGCTAACATGAAGGGGAAAGGAGTCCAGGACAGCTGGCGGTATTTTAAAGAAACCATCCCCATGTGAAGCAAGAGAAGCAAACATGGTAGGAGACCAGATTGGCTTCCAGGGGAAATCCTTGGTGAACTTAAGCACAAAGAGGGAGCTTACAAAATGTGGAAACTTGGACAAATGACCAGGGAGGGGTATAAATGTCTAGCTCGAGAATGCCGGGTGGGGGAGAGGGGTGTGGGTATCAGGAAGGCAAAAGCACAATTGGAATTACGACTGGCTAAGGATGTGAAGGACAACAAGAAAGGTTTCTAAAGGCATGTTAACAAGAAGAAGGTGACCAGGGAGGCTGTGGGGCTCCTACTGGATGAAGGAGGTAACCTAGTGACAGATGATGTGGGGAAAGCTGAAGTACTCAATGCTTTCTTTGCCTCTGTATTCATGGACCAGGTTGGCTCCCATACTTATGTGTTAAGTGACTCAAGATAGGATGAAGACGGACAGCCCTTGGTGGGTAAAGAACAGGTTAGGAACTATTTAGAAAAGCTAAACGTACCCAAATCCATGGGTCTGGACTTAATGTATCCGAGGGTACTGAGGGAGGTGGCAAATGTCATTGAGGAGCCTTTGGCCATTATCTTTGAAAAGTCGTGGAGATCAGGAGAGATCCTGGATGACTGGAAAAAGGCAAATGTAGTGCCAGTATTTTAAAAAGGGAAGAAGGACAATCCAGGGAACTATAGACCAGTCAGTCTTACCTCAGTCCCTGGAAAAATCATGGAAGGGATCCTTAAGGAATCCATTTTGAGGCACTTGGAAGAGGGGAAAGTGATCAAGAATAGTCAACATGGATTCACGAAGGGCAAGTCCTGCCTGACCAATCTGATTAGCTTCTATGAGGAGGTAACTGGCTCGGTGGACGTGGGAAAGTCAGTGGATGTGATATACCTTGACTTTAGCAAGGCTTATGATACGGTCTCCCACAATATTCTTGCCAGCAAGTTAAGGGAATGTGGATTGGATAAATGGACAGTAAGATGGATAGAAAGATGGCTAGAAGGCCGGGACCAGCGGGTAGTGATCAATGGCTCAATGTCAGGAGGGTGGTTGGTTTCTAGCACAGTGCCCCAACATTCAGTTCTAGGGCCGGTTTTGTTCAATATCTTTATTAATGAACTGGAGGAGGGGAGGGATTGCACCCTCAGCAAGTTTGTGGATGACACTAAGCTGGGGGGAGAGGTAGATACGCTTGAGGGCAGAGATAGGGTCCGGAGTGACTTAAACAAATTGGAGGATTGGGCCACAAGAAATCTGATGAGGTTCAACATGGACAAGTGTAGAGTCCTGCCCTTGGGACGGAAGAATCCCAAGTATTGTTACAGGCTGGGGACCAACCCAGTAAGTAGCAGATCTGCAGAAAAGGACCTGGGGATTCCAGTAGATGAGAAGCTGGATATGAGTCAACAGGGCGCCCTTGTAGCCAAGAAGACTAATGGCATATTAGGGTGAATTAGGAGGAGCATTGCCAGCAGATCCAGAGATGTGATTATTCCCCTTTATTCGGCTCTGGTGAGGCCACATCTGGAGTATTGTGACCAGTTCTGGGCCCCCCACTACGAAAAGGACGTGGACGCATTGGAGAGGGTCCAGTGGAGGGAAACCACAATGATTAGGGGGCTGGAGCATTTGAGCTACGAGGAGGAGCTGAGGGAGTTAGGTCTGTTCAGTCTGCAGAAGAGAAGAGTGAGGGGGGATTTGTTAGCAGCCTTCAACTTCCTGAAGGGAGGTTCCAAAGAGGCTGGAGAAAGGCTGGAATGGGTTCCCTAGGGAAGTAGTGGAGTCTCCATCCCTAGAGGTATTTAAGTCTCGGCTTGACAAAGCCCTGGCCGGGTTGGTTTAGTGGGATTGGTCCTGCCTAGAGCAGGGGGCTGGACTTGATGATATTCTGAGGTCTCTTCCAGCTCTATGGTTCTATGATTCTATGATACTTAGAGGGTCCCAGGGCCGGGACTCAAAGTACCCCCTGTGGAGGCAGGAAAAGGGAAGAAGGGAATTTGTGAGCAGCCATCTTAGCCTTGTTAACAAGAGAGCAAGAGTCAGGCTAAGTCTGTGGCCTGACAACGCGAGATCTGGAATTAGACGCTGCCTTTGTCTCTTGCCTCCATACGGAGATAAGGATAGAACGCTGGGTCTGGCAGGGACCTTGAGATAAGGTGCATCTGGGTGGAACTAAATAACTGTTAGCCATTGGTGTTTGTAATGGGACGGAGACTAATTGTTATTGTTATTATATGTAATCGACAGTATAGAAACTGCTTCATAATTGCTTGTATTCGAAGATCTGCCTCATGGGGGGGATTCCCCCCCCCCCGTCCGAACCAGTTTTTCCCTTGCTGCAGCTCGTAATAAAACTGCCTCTGGCTACTTGTTGCTTAAACACAACGCAGAGTGAAGGCTTGTTTTCTTCCACAATTTGGTGCCGTGACTCGGATGGCAACACCCGATTGAAGACAGCGACAGCGGCTGCAGACCGTCCCCCTACACCACCAGGGTGCCAAATGAGAGGAAAATAAAAGCTTTTTGCTTGCTGGAACAGTAACAGACCAACCAAGACCTTGTGCTAAGGAAAAGCATTATAGCTTCACACATTAAGCCTGATCTGTGGTACAAGAGGGAAACTGAGGCATGCCACTGTTGGGAGGGCTAGCAACTCTGAGGTAATTCGAGGGAGTGGAAGGTCACGAGTACCGATAAGCGCCCTTGTTCTCGGAAAGTTGCAGCTCACTCGCCCATGGAAGTGGTAAGGAACTAGCTGTAACCGGTTCCCCTAACAGATCTTAGGCAGTATTTTAAGTTATAATGGACCATCCCGACGGGGGTAGAAATGTTTTCTTGTCTTTCAGATCATCAGAAAGCGCTGGTGCCAGCTAAAGAAAAACAACAAACAACAACAACAAAAAACCATGGTTCTGTGTCATGACAAAATAAGTTTGTGTTCTGTCCAAGTTTGTCTTGTGTGTTTTAATTGTAATACGTATTGCAAATATTGTTGTGTATAGATATTGTTGTAGTGAAAGGATAATTTGAGTAAAGCAGAAGCATTAATTTAAACCATCAAAATTAATAATTGGGCCCAATCAATTGGCAACTCTAAATTTAGTCAATTGGCAACTTTAAAATTCAGTGAAAGGATAATAGTTTGGAAATTGTTTAGGCTAGGAGAATGTTAACAATGTCTCCACAGGTGAACAAAAAAGGAACTGGAAGGAAGCAAGGAGCGCATCACGTGAACAGAAGGACTGGGAGTGGGGTACCAGCCCTCTCCCCCTCCGGATTGGTTTTGCTTTAATGGCTACACAAATGAAATATTTAGCTTCTGCAAATTTGCACACCAACCATAAAAGTGGTTTGGCCAGAGATAATAAGAAATCTGTAAGAAACAACACGGGCAAGTGGGACATCAGCATATGTAAGTAAAGATGCCCACAACAATGAGGAAACTAGTAACCTCACCATTGCAATAACAGCTACTTGCCCTGCTACTCATTGGTGCCTGATGCCTTAAAAGGCCTCAAGAATTATGGAATTGCATGGGTTAACAATTAAACATCTGTGAACCACGCTTGGTCCTATCAGAGAAACAGTGACTCTAGTCAACGTAACCTCCTTCAAGTCACATACATAGAACAAATACACGCTAATAGCAATGGGGAATACACGGCCTTGGGCCACCCCTCATTCACACAGAATTATTTTATTTATTGTAACAACATGAACACTACCAGGACAACTGTCACTGATCCTTACCGTGGTGATGTTCCACACTGGTATAGCCCAGCTGTGTGCTAGACTGGCTAATCAAACTGGCAAGTGCCTGATTAAGCAACGACGGGGCTTAGCAGATACCATCGCAGGCTGGTTTGGGCCTGGAAACTCTGTCAGCAACACTTATGTCATAGCCCAGAAATTGTATGAGAATCCAGGCTGGTAGCTGCAGTAATATCCAGTGCCTGTAAAGGCCTAGACACCAGCCAAGCCAACCGATTGATCCTGGATAGTTTGAAGGATCTGTCCAGCTCTGTGTCCACTTCACTAGACCTAACCAGATATTTGGACCAGAGACTAATTGGATTGTTAATTAATGGAACTAAATTAAAGGAATTAAAAGGCCAGTATTGAAGAATAGGATAGCGTTGACCACCCAGCCCTTATGGAAGTGGTGAGTCCCCATCTCCTCCAGGCCTATCCATGGGAGTGGGGAAGTAGAGAATCCATGAGGACCCAAAGGCCCACCTGGACAGGACATAGTATAACAGTTTGTTTTTAGCTCCTCTGGGGATTCCTCACTCAGATCAGATCAGAATGGTAACCTCCCTGCCTGTACCTAAGCAGGAGCATATAGATAGAGTCGAGGGCATCGCTTATTCTGAAGCTGTGGGAGCCTCCCTGTACCCAGGGATTGTTGCACCCACTTTGATAAGGAAATTTTATGTACCTGCCCTAATTATGATATGTTGTGTTATATTGCCAAGGAGAAACTTGTGGGAGTGGTTTGGGTTTCTCCCTTTGATCTGGACTCTGTGCTTATGGACAGGTACCATCAGCATGTACCTGCCCTCCCTAATTTGGTTACTAATTATGATATCTTGTATGATGTTACTAAAATTATAGACCAGCCCCATCACAGAATTATATTGGGGATATTAATGATTATATTGCTTTTGCTTATTAAAGGTTTCATATTGCATTGTTGTTGTAAAAGATGTAGTAATAGAGAGAGCTTTTATGTTTGTACTAATTATGTATGAAAATAAAGGATTAGAAAGGTAGTTGTGCTGTAAGCACAAAAGGGGGGAGTGTGGAGGCAGGAAAAGGGAATAAGGGAATTTGTGTGCAGCCATCTTGGTCTTGTTAACAAGAGAGCAAGAGTCAGGCTAAGTCTGTGGCTTGACAACGCGAGATCTGGAATTAGACGCTGCCTTCGCCTCTCGCCTCCATACGGAGATAAGGATAGAACGCTGGGTCTGGCAGGGACCTTGAGATAAGGAGCGTCTGGGTGGAACTAAATAACTGTTAGCCATTGGGGTTTGGAACGGGAAGGAAACTAATTGTTATTGTTATTATATCTAATGGACAGTATAGAAACTGCTTCAGAATTGCTTGTATTCGAAGATCTGCCTCGGGGGGGGGGGGCTCCCCCCCTGTCCGAACCAGTTTTTCCCTTGCGGCAGCTCTTAATAAAACTGCCTCTGGCTACTTGTTGCTTAATCACAACGCAGAGGGAAGGCTTGTTTTCTTCCACACCCCCAGCCCAGCAAAGAGGCTCAGAAGAAACCTGGTCCCAGGTGACCGATCAGCCACCTGGGGGCACCTCCCCCCCCAGAGCCAGCTGGCAGGGAAGTTCGTGCCCACAAAGGGCCTCCTGGGAGAGGGGGAGCCCTTTGCACGGGGGAAACTGACGTTGATCATCAACCCAGCTGTTGCTTTGCCCGGGGGCTGGACTCAATGGCCCCGAGGTCCCTGCCCACCCAGGGATCCTACAAACCTCTGTATCCAGCCCCTTCCCACCCCTCCCCTCCAGGTCCTGCCTGGGCAGCGCCCCAGGGCAGGTCGAACTGAGCTGCAGGCTGCGTGGGGATCTGTCGGCCCGGGCCGGCGAGGGCGTTTCTGTGAGGGAGGCAGGGAGCGGGGCCCAAGTCTGGGAGGCGCCCGTGTCCATTCCTGCGCTCAGAGAGATGCGCGGCCCAGCCCCCGCCTCCCGCTAGCGCCGGCTCAGGTGTTCCTGCCCCACCGCTCAGGGCTGGAAAATCGCAGGGAAATGTCGCTTGGTTCCCCCTCTCTGGTTTCTCCTTTGATTCTTTTAAAGAGGTAAAAGCTCCTTTCCTGGGGGACGTTTCCTTCCTGCCCTTCCACCTGGCTGCCGCATGTTCCATGCCTGAGCCGCGTCCCACCGGGTCTCTGGGGTGCTTGATTCCATCCCAGTTGGGGCCTGTGCCTTGTTCCTTTCAGTCCTTCCTCACTGCCCCATGCCCCCTGCTGTGGGGGGAGACCTACGTGTGAGGTGGGGGCCTGCGGAGCCCTTGGGCATTGTGGGGGGGGGTGGTTCCGCACTCCCTGAGGGGCAGGGTTTCGGGCTGTGGCTGCCAGCCCTTAGTGCCACTTGAAGCACATTTCTGTGAGCTTCCCTGTGGGCCCCCAACCCAGCCCCCTCTGAACGTAGCTTGGGGTGCCTGAGGCGAGGCAGGCAAGTCTGAGCTTGAGAGGCTCCTCCCCTTCTGGGCCAGGTGACCCCGCCTCTTCCCAGCTCGACTCCCCAGATCTGCCCCCAGCGGCCCAGGAAGCCAGAGGTCTCCTTTCACCTGCTCCGTGCAGACAGGCCTGATCCAAGCTGGCTGTGAGCCAGACTGCGCCCTTCCCTCAGCCGGAGGGATGCCTGGGGGGATGGGCCAGCAGTTGCACCCTGGGGCCTGGCTGGGCACCTCTAGGATCAGGGTGCCTGTCTGGCGAGGGCCCCCATGTGCGGGTAGAGGAAGGGCCGGCCATGGGATTTCTTCCCATCCGATATTTCCTCTTCAACAGGGAAAAGAAACAACACAGCCCTGTCTCCTGGCCTTCCTCCCCTGGCGAACCCAGCTGGGTAACTCCCCCAGTCCTCTTTATGTCTTTCCCTCACCAACAACGTGACTCTTCTGCTTTCACAAGTGGGTAAACTGAGGCACAGACATGCTCAAGGCCACCCAGTTGGCCAGTGACAGAGCTGGTCCCATCGCAGGGCTCACTGCATCAGGCCACGCTGCCTTCCTGGTGCAGAAAGGGGTGTCCCACCCGCGTCCCATCCCTCCCTTCCAGGGACCGGAGCTGGGAAGGATGATGCCTCCATCGCCAGTGACGAACCACCCTGCGGCCCCGAGTCCTGGAGCCGCGCTCGGCTTGTGGAGCTCAGAAGCTGGGCAGATATCATAGAATCATAGAACACTGGGACTGCAAGGGACCTCGAGAGATCACTGAGTCCAGTCCCCTGCCTTCACGGCAGGACCCAGTACTGGTATAATAGTGCAGACATTGGTCTGCTCTGGGACTGATCATATCATTCGGTTCTGATCAGACTCAATGAAATGTAAAATCAGGCTCTGGGTCAAGTCAGACGATGTTGGAATGAACCCCGAGGTGATCGCCCGCAAAAGGGAGGGGGGTGTCTGTGTCTCTCCTGGGACAAGGCTATAGAACTTGTCTAAAGTCGCTAAGAAAAGAACGGCCAGGCAGAGGGAGCACATGTCCCCGTTGGGCCCGGAAAGGGCTAAGGCTGTGCAGGGGTCAGCGACAACCCCAGCTCCTCGGAGGGACCCGAGCTGAACCATCCCGGCCCTTCCTCCACAGCAGCTGTGAAGGCCGAACGGTTGGTTCAGGAACACGCCTGGCCCATGACATGCGGATCCCCAGGCTGCGGCGTTTGAACTATGCGAGGGGGATGGAGACACCTGGCGTCAATATCCACATGGGGAGCTCGAACTCTGTAATAATTGTGGTGTGAAGCCAACGGTGCAGAGACACTCTGGTGCACTTGTGCAAGGACACTCTTTGGTGCACTGGTGCACGGACACTCTCTGGTGCACTTGTGCAAGGACACTCTTTGGTGCACTAACATCATTTTCAGGGCGATGTTATCTCATTCCTAGTGGACTGTGCAGAACTCGGAAGCGCGCCTATGGCCAGTGCTGGGTTCACTGCTTATCCTGTTGGCATCACAGCTGCGCATGTACAAAACACAATGTATCTTAAGGGGGCAGATTGTGAGGGGTGCACCAGGGGAAAGTGCCACCCCCTGTTATAGGCTGGTGAAGGAACCAAGTCACCATTAGTCCCTGAACCCTTTTTTTTTTTAAAGGGTTCTTTTTCTAGTAACAGGGAGTTGCCCTATTTGCTTCCGGTTTTCTGCAAAGCCCCCAGATGCATTTCCTCTATCGATGGAGTATATTAGACCACTATCTCTTGGCTGACAGTCAAAGCTGCAGGGACCTTTGGCTCCCAGTTGAAATCGCACCGGCAAGGCGCGGTGTCGGTCAGCCTGGCAGAGGACGGAGTTGGGATTAGAGTCTCTGCGCCCAGGTGGGGGCTGAGTCGCTGGCACCGTTGGTAAGTCGCTTGTTCCTTTGCAATTGTTGCCGTCACCGTTTTATGCTGTTCGAGGTCCCGGATTGTTCACACCCGGCCCTTGGCGGACGAGGGGGCTTGTCCAGCAGCGCTAAGGCCGCTTTTGTGTCGTCTCTTTGCTCCAATAAGTAGAGACACCGGCACCTGTGCTGCTCCCTAGACTGTCCCTGACTCTATTGAACATCTAAAGTGGGACGCTAAACGCAGGATCCTGGGAGCCCCCTGGCTGATCGCCTGGCTGGGCTTTAGTCATCCCCACCCTGCTGAACCCCCTGACTCCAGCCACCTGCCACCCCTGTTACATGAGCTCAGTGAGCAGGTTCCCGCGACACCCCGACGTACAACCCCCCCCCAACACTCCCAGAGACGTCTCCCCTGAAAGAAACATCCCCTGCGCCGGGGTCAGTGACTTAATCGACTCCCCAGAGCAGCAGGGGAGGGGCGCTGGCTCCCTCTCTCGTCCCTCGATGGCTGGTGGCTGAGGAGAGGTTATTCCCCAGTCGGCGCCTGCCAAGCGGCCGGGGGAAGCTGCAGGAGCCGGACTCGGTCACAGCCCGGCAGGGTGGAGGGGGCTGCAATGAGGCTGCGTGACCCCTACACGCTCTGAGTTCCTGCGGCCTCTTGGCACCAAGGAATCCATTCATTAATCACCCCCCCCCACACACACACACCTGGGAGGGCGGCTCCTCGGATCCTGCTGGGCCTGGACTTTGACCTTCCTCTGGCTCCGTAACGTTCCCACAGTTCAACCTCCAGCGCCCCCTTCCCACGGGCCAGAGGAATCCCCGGCCAGCCAGAGCCTCGGGACCGGTCAGCGACACCCCAGGCGGGCGCCCTCCACGTGCAGTGAGGGGCCCGTCCACACTCACAGCCCCCAGAGACCCACCCGGTGGGAGCCGAGCAGTCACCCGCCGGCCTGCCGTGTGCGTCGGATGGTGGGGACCTGGCCTGCCCCTTTGGGTCTATGCCCCTGTCTGCTCCCGGAGGGCACATTCCTCCCTGGACTGCAGAACTGATCAGCGAGGAAGATTAAACTCGTGTGCTACAGGCAGAGGACAGCGGAGCAGGGAGAGGCAGGCCCTGCTGAGATTTGCCCCGTGTCTGACTGGCCCCAAACCCTGAGATTTCTATTCTCACACATGTGGACATTTAAATGGATTAAAAATTGAAAACAAAAGTCTCAAAATCCACAATTTCCCACAAGCACGAACATTGAAATAGACCAAAATGAAGAAAAAAAAACCCCAAATGCTTAAAACCCAGGATTTTACACAGCAGCGGTGATTTAAATGGAAAACCCCTAAAGACGTCACGTGTGCACAACTGTGGGGACTGAAATGGCTCCCAACTGCAAAAAATGCTTAAACCGCAACATTTTACACAGGTCTGGGAATTTAAACAGCAACCCAATAAAATGCTACAAGGCCCGTACGGACGCCCTTCTGGGAGCTGAAATGAATCCCCCCCGTCCAGCTCTCTCATTTCCCCGGGCGTGGGGGCCAGCCTGCGGCAGAGCTCACGGGACGGACCCCAGCAGCCGGAGGGCAGTGACTCAGTCGCCTGGTGCCACCCCTGAGAGCCCCTGGAGGGTTAACGTGGGTCCCGCTCCCCTGGGGGCTGTTTGCCCTGCGGGTCAGTGACCCAGGGCAGGTCCGAATGGCGCCAACAGGAACTGGGAGTGAACCAGGGCCTGGCCGAGACGGAGGCTGAGGGCATCTGGGGCTGGAGTCTTGGTGCAGGGCCAGGTGGGAGGGGAGGGTTAGCGACCCCTTAAACCAGGGTGGGGAACCTCAGGACCAGGGCCCGGTTGGGGCCCCCCCCTTGCCTTGGATCCAGCCCCAGAGGTTCAGGGCTCCCCCCCCCCCCCCGAGCGCTGGGGATCCTGCATTGGTGCCCAGCCCCTCCCCACTCCCCGTGGGGCTGGAGACACAGAATGGGCTGGTCTGGGCCCCCAGGCTCTGGTGTGCGAGGGGAACGTGGGGAGGGTCTTTCTCCTGCGTTGGGGGCTGCGTCAGAGAGGGGCTTGCTTCTAAGTGCAGCCCCCGACTGATTTGTCTGTGGGTTGGTGGCCCCCCCAGCCCCAAACCCCCCACCCCTGAGCCAGCCCCTCAAGGGCCCAGTGCCTCCCCCCCTTCCCCGACTTGCACCCAGGGGACATGGGCGCCATGGAAACCAGCCACTGAGGATGCGAGCCAGAGTGAGCAACCCCTGGGGGGTAGCAGAGACCTACCCCACTGGTCCTGGGGGGAAGGGTCATCCTGCCCCCCCACCCCAGGTCTGCCCCTTTAAAGCCATCTGCTCACACTGGCTACAGAACATTTTCATCCTCTCACCTTCCCCTCAGCCACCGAGGCTTCCTAAACCCCCCAGCACTTACCCCCCCTTCCATGCCAGGGGACCCCGTTCTGCCACTGTCAAGGCCTCAATAAAGGCTGTCACCTGTGAGATACAAAATCCAGATGGGGGGGCTCTCAGTACCTAGGGCCGACACAGCAGACACGTAGGCCCAGGCCTAACACGATTTCCGTGTAGCCATTTGAGGGCCTGGGGCTAAGAAATGCAGAGGGAAGCAAGCAGAGAACCCCCCCCCCCCCCCGTGCTCATGCGCTGGGAAGGAGGGACCACCGGGCAATATTGCAAAATATTGTCTAGAAGGTTCATTTTCAAGCGTTCAAATGGTGCAAGGGCGAATGTGTGTCCAGCCTGGCCCCCCCGCTCAGGAACCGGCCTGCGCCAGCGCTAACCAGACCACAGAGCAACTCCCTGCCTAGGGCATTCGGGGTCCCACACGTTTCTCGGGGGCCTCCGACCAGTGAGGACGAAGGCGTCTGACAGTTTTAGGGGGTGGCGCCCATCGTGGGTGTAGACGGAGCCGTGTTAGGAACAGGGAGCCCAGAGAGGGAAATCGGAGCTCCCGCTGGGATCCCCTCAGCCTGCCCCATAGTCCCTGCCCCCCGGGGTGTGTCCTTCGCCCTGCTGAGCAAGGAAGCAGCAGTGAACCAGCACCCCCCCGCCCAGCCCACCGCAGGCAGCGTCCGTCACCCTGGTGCCCAAAGCCCAGTGACACTTTGGGGCGGGGGCTGGGTCTGGCCCTTACGTTCCTGGGGCCTCTGTGCTGATATTCCCAGGACTTGAGCTACAAACCTTCCTGCCCCCAGCTCAGGGCCGGTGACTCTCATTGCCACCCTGCCCGGCCTCCGTCGAGAACGACCAGCCCCCGACAGACAGTTTGCGGCACCAGAGCCCCCGGCTCAGACCCCAGACCGGCTCCAGCTCCCGCCCCGGCACCATGAAGACGCTTCTCCTCTGCTGCCTCCTCTGGGCCCTGCTGGAGACAGGTGAGAACGGGGCCGGGAGGGTGTCTGGACCCCTACCCGGTGCAGACAGACAAAGACCCACCCAGGAGAGTTGCTCTGCAGAAGAGGGGCTCCCCCCCCGGGTGAAATACGCCCCAGCTCTGAGATCTTCTCCCTGGGCTGCTCAGCACCTGTCCCACACGGGGTGGGGGATGGTCCTCACGGTTCTCCCCTGGGGACACGGGGCCTCCTGTGCTCGGATTTCATACACACATAGAACCTCCAGGCTGGCAGAGACCCCAGGAGGCAGCAAAGCAGGAGCAACCCCAACTCAGTCACCCCAGCCAGGGCTTTGTCAAACTGGGACTTAACCACCCCTAGGGACGGAGATTCCACCGTCTCCTTAGGGAATCCTGTCCCTGCGCTTCCCCACCCGCCTAGGGAAATAGTTTTTCCTAATATCCAACCTAGACCTCCCCCACTGCAACTTGAGCCCATTGCTCCTTGTTCTTCCACCTGCCCCCACTGAGAACAGCCTCTCTCCAGCCTCTTTGGAACCCCCCTGCAGGGAGTTGCAGGCTGCTCTCAAATCCCCCCTCACTCTCCTCTTCTGCAGACTGAACAGACCCAAACCCCTCAGCCTCTCCTCATAGGTCACGTGCTCCAGCCCACGAATCATTTTGGTTGCCTCCGCTGGACCCTCTCCAATGCGTCCACATCCCTCTTGTAGGAGGGGGCCCCAGAGCTGGACACAATGCTCCAGATGTGGTCTCACCTGTGCCAAATGAAGGGGAATGATCACTTCTCTGGATCTGCTGGCAACGCTCCTCTTAATGCCCCTAAGATGCTGTTAGCCTTTGCGACAAGGGCGCCCTGCTGAGTGAGATCCAGCTTCTCATGTACTGGAATCGCCAGCCCCTTTTCTGCTGAACTCTTACTTACCCAGTGAGTCCCCAGCCTGTAACGATGCTTTGGGTTCCTCCCTTCCAAGTGCAGGACTCTGCATTTGTCCTTGATGAACCTCATCAGATTTTTTTTCGCCCAATCCTCTAATCTGTCCAGGTCACTCTGGACCCGATCCCTGCCCTCCAGTGTATCCACCCCTCCCCCTAGTTGTGCAATAGAGGGATGGACGTCACTGGCACAAAAGCAAGCAATGCCGGGTGAGATCCCAGCTGGGGCAATGGGCCGTAGCTGCATTGGAGTCAATGGGGAAGTCCCCAGCTGAGTCAGTGGCCTGTAGCTCCAGTATAATCAATGGGGCTGGAGAAAGGGCTCAGCACAGATGGATCCTGTTGCCTTTGCTTCTCCAGGGACCTGTGTTTCCTGTGAGGTCTGCCAGAATAAGGGTGACAGCTGCACGGGCCCGGTGCAAGTCTGCAGCAAGGAACTGGATTCCTGTGGGATCATGAAAACAGAATCCATACTAGGTAGGTGCAGAGACCTTGAACCAGCCCAGAACACAGGCTGGGTCGGCGTCAGCCCGCCCAGGACCAGGGGTGGTTGGGTGAGAGCAGGAGGCCTGGGAGCCAGGACTCCTGGGTTCTCTGTGGCTCTGCGAGGGGGCTGAGGCTGGGGCTGGTGGGTGGAGGGGAGAGGCTGGGGGAGTCTCTAGTTCAGTGGTCCCCAACACGGTGCATTTGTGTGCATCTGCCAAGTGCTCGGGGCTGGCCTGGCCCTGGGCATGTGGCGCACGGTAAGCGTCGGCCCCGGGAGCGCCGTGGATTGGCCGCCCGCGCTCTGGGCACGCGGCGCATGGGGGAGTGCCGGCCCCGGGCACGTGGCTATGGGGACGGGAGCGGCTATGGGGGGGACCACTGCTCTAGTTGGTCCTGGCAGGGCTGTGTTTCTGGTGGGTTAGAGCCGGGGGAGTCAGGGTTCCTGGGTTCTCTCCCTGACTCTGGGAGGAAAGAGGAATCCAGGGTGTGAGGGGCAGCTGTGGGCACCAGTCCTGCTGGTTCCCTACTGACCCGGGGTGAGTCGTGCCTCAGTTTCCCTCTCTAGATAGGTCAGAATCACACCTGTGAAGCGTTGCGAGCGGGAGACCTGAAGCCTCATCTCCTTTTCCTCCGATGCAGGGGAGAAGAGCCTGTCCTTTGAGAAGGCCTGCGTGTCCTCCAGCCTGTGCAACCTTGGGCCTCTCTACATGAAATTTGGGAACGGGATCTCCATAAGCAGGAACGTCGCCTGCTGTGTCGGGGAGGCCTGCAAAACAGCCATTGTTAGCGGTACAGCGCCCGCCTTCCTCTCCAGCCTGTCTGCTCCCGCGCGCCCCCTGCCCTGCCTGGCCCCTTCAGGCCTCTCTGTGGGAAGACGGAACGGGATTAGGAAAGAACCTTTATTCCGCTGCCCTGCAGGGGGCGCCCCATTGGATAACACTGAGCCCCTGGGTGGGGGGAGGTCAGTGGGCGGGGCTCTAGGCTTGCACCACCTGTGAACCGGATCCAGGATTCCCTGCTGCAAACCTCTCCCTGCCCCTGCAACCTCCTGTGGCCGAAAGCTGCAGCGCCCCCTGCAGGGGGATCCAGGGCTGAGTGGTGCTGCCCTCATCTGCTCTCCCTGCCCCGCCACCCCCTGGAGTTCATTGCCTGAGCTGACTGTGTTTGCTCCACTTTTCCCAGTGCCCCCGGCTAACACCACCCTGAACGGCCGGCGCTGCCCAGCCTGCTTCTCTATGTTCTCCCATCACTGCAATGAAGAGATCATCGACTGCACAGGCTCCCAGACCCACTGCCTGCATGTCAGCGGCACAGTGAAAAGAAGTAATTGGCATCCGGCTGTTTCTCTGTCTGATTTCCCCACCCAGGAGAGACCACGCACATGGGCAGGTCCCTGCAGTGAGGAACGTTAAATAGTTCTTTTATATACAGGCAGTCCCCAACTTACGCGGATCCGACTTATGTCGGATCTGCAGTAACGAACGGGGCTCGCCCCAGAGGACACGGATTGCGGGACCTCGCGGTCCTGCCGCCCATGTACTCTGGGGCTTTCTCGGCGTCTCCCTGGTCTGCAGACCAGGAAGCCGTGGAGCAAAGCCACGGAGGGGCTCGGGCAGTGGGGCAGACCAGGCGCACCTGGGCTGCCCCACTACCCAAGCCCCCCCACGGCTTTGCAAAGCCTCGGGGAAGCCGGCAGCGGAGCAGCCCAGGCACCCCGTGGCTGTCCCGCTGCTGGCGTCCTCAGAGGCTTCCTGGTCTGCTGGGGTGGGGGGGGGCGCAGCTAGTACACCCCACCCCCCAGCAGACTAGGCTTTTCTCCGGACGCCTGTGGCAGAGCAGCTGGGGCACTGCCGGTTGGTCCCGCAGCGCCGCTCTGGGCGCTACTGGACCAACCCGGCAGCACCCCAGCTGCTCTGCCCCAGGCATCCTGATTCAGCCGTTGCTGGTCAGTTTCAGCAGCGGCTGAATCAGGACGCCTGGGGCAGAGCAGATGGGGTGCTGCTGGGTTGCTCCAGTAGTGCCGACGATCGGCGCTACTGGAGCACCCCAGCAGTACTCCAGCAGCACCCCAGCAGCACCCCAGCTGCTCTGCCCCAGGCGTCCCCATGTCAGCTGCTGCTGAAACTGACCAGTGCTGACTACAGGAAGCCTGAGGCAGAGTTGCTCTGCCCCGGGCTTCCTGGAATCAGCTGCTGATCAGTTTCAGCAGCAGCTGACTTGGGGACGCTTGGGGTTCTTAAGTTGATTCTGTATGTAAGTCGGAACTGGCGGTCAGTTTCAGCAGTGTCTGAATCTGGACGCCAGTTCCGACTTACATACAGATTCAACTTAAGAACAAACCTACAGTCCCTATCTTGTACATAACCCGGGGACTGCCTGTAAAACATTGGAAGGGAAAGTTGTTTTGAATTACAGTAATGAACCAGTCTGATTTTTCCCAGAGTTTGTTTTCATGGGGGTCTCTTCCGACTGAAACAGTCTGACGAATCTGAATTCACAAAATATGTTCACATTTCAATTTTTAACAGCAGAAAGGTTTCGCCTGAAAAATCTCTGAGCACAAGAGAATTTCTGAGCATTCTCTGGCATAGGAGAGGAGATATAATTGAAAAGGGAGAAGTGCACTATGATTAAATTAAATGCTTTTTCCAGCCAATAACCCATTAATCTTTAGAACTCCCCACCACTGGAAACTGCTCTGGTCAAAAGCTATGTAAAATTCTGAAAGATTCTTGTTTATCAGGAAGAGCTGGAGAGATCATAATGCATGATCAGAAAACTGTTGAACCTTCTTTTTCCAGTCTTACACGGATTTCTTCGTATTAGTGATATCCCTCATATCGGTGGTTTGGATACCTTTGTGTGCAGCATCTAGTGCTGGCCAGTGACTGAGGCAGGATACTCTCCTGTGCACAATGCCCTGCACAAGGGTTCCCCAAACTGTCTTGGTTCTATCTTTTTGTAGAATAGCAGGCTATAAAGTAGTACAGAAAAAGTGACAGTACAAACACACCCTGCCTGGGTCTGCTGCAGAAATCTCCCAGCTGGTGGGACTTGGAAGTGCCAGAGATATTTCTTTTTCTTGGTTGTGGAACAGCGTAACAGATGCCCCAACTGAGATTGGGGCCTTTTTGTTCCAGGTGTTGCACAGACCCCTTGGCTGAGAGGTGAATCCTCTGCTGCACACTTGCCTTTGCCAAAATTAGGAGTCCCTATGTGCCAGGGTCTGTACAGGCCCTTTGGATGAGAACTGGTTAAGGATCCCACTACTGCCACCATCAGTGAGCAAAACCATTGCCAGGTGAATGGTGGGACTGTTAGAGTTTGTTAGAGATCAGGGGTTCACTGAATGACGCTGAATCAGAGCAGAGGAAGGGAGACCGTTGTGGGGATCCCAGATGGGCAGCAGCGAGTGGCTCAGAGGGGAAAGGGAACCATGTTGTATAGGACCAGAGACATAAAAGGCGTTTCCAGACACTGACCCTCTTGCTTTGTCCCCGACAGGTGAGACAGCCATGAAGATCAAGGTGAAAGGCTGCACCACTGAGTCTTCCTGTACTAACAAAGAGATCTTCAAGGAGTTTGATGCAAATACCACCACGGCTGAATGCAGCCCAGCCTCCTCCCGCGTAGCCACTGTGGCTCTGGAACCAGCCGGACTCGTCCTGCCAGCCCTCCTTACCATCCTGCTGGTGAATGGCCTCTCCTGATCGCCCTCCTGTGGCACAGCCCCACTGCCCAGGGGAGCCATGCTGGTGGTGACAGGGCTCGGATTCACTTCCCCTGGAACAGGATTAATAGAATAAAAGAGACACGAGAAAACTGGATGGGAGCAGGTGTCTGTGTGTGTGTGTCTGGGAGGGGGATGGAGAAGGGGACTGATTCTTGGATCGTGTGTGTGTGGGGGGGCAGATTCTTGGATCCTGTGTGTGTGTTTGTAATAGTGGATCTCAGATATTGTGTGTCTTCCTGTGTGTGATCATGACTGTTTGACTCTGTGGCTGTGTCTATACTGCAGGCTCATTTTGGAAGAAGCTTTTCCGGAAGAGATTTTCTGGAAAAAACGTCTTCTGAAAGGGAGCATCCACACTTCCAAAGCACATCGAAAAAGTGATCTGCTTTCTCGACAGATAGTGTCCACACTGAATGGACGCTCTCTCGCATGTGAGCTGTGGTTACTGTGGGTGGAGTGGCTACCAGGGCACCTGTGCTTTTCCCTCTTTCCTCTCTTGGGAAAACACTTCCTCTTCCCCCTCCACACAGGCCTTTTTCCAAAAGAGTTCTTTCAGAGAAAGGCTTCTTCCTCGTGGAATGAGTGTTACCAATGCTGGAAAATCCCCTCTACTCTTTCGATTTCCTTTCAAAAGAACGCGATTGCAGTGTGGATGTAACCCAAGTTTTTTCGGAAAAATGGCCATTTTCCCTAAAAATCTCTGCTGCATTGACATACGTTGTGCGTGTGCAATCATGAATCTTGGAGCATGTGTTCATTGGTGTGTGATAACCAGTGTCAGATCCTGTGTGTGTAATCATGCCTTTGACTGTGTGTGGCTAAGTATTGTGTGTGTGTCTGTGTGTGTGTGTGTGTATGGATCAGGTGTGTGATAGTGAGTCCAGGGTTGTGTGGTGTGGATCTGGAGATTATTTGTGTCTGTTGCTGGTGGTCTGATGGATTTCCTCACATTTAATTTTAGTGGGGTCCTGGGGGTGTTAGAAGCCTTGTTCTGAGTCTGATTGGAGCTAGGATAAGCCCTTGTAATGGAATGTGGGAGAGAATACACACAGGTGCACACACACACACTCAAACAGACACACACACACACACGCATACACACACAGAGAGAATGCAGCCTGCACAACCGTCTCCTGGGCCACCCCTCTGACAGGCCCTTGTGCAGGAGGGAAATGAGGTTGGTTTATTTGTGGGGCCTTTTACAGCCTAAAGGAGTCCCACTTTTTGTCATAAACTTGAAAATATGTTCCCCTCCCCCGCTGCTGTGAATGTGGTTTTATGGTGGGGCCACCAGCCAGGGCTGGAAACCCGCCGGTTTCCGGCATACAGCACCTCTTGGAAAGATCCCTGGGCCGGGAGAGAACCCCAAACTCGGGCTGGGGGAACTGAACACAGGCGCCTTTAACATTGGACATAAAGGAGACGCATCTGCAGCCCTGTGGTGCCTCCTGTCTCCAGGCTCCGAGCCCCCAGCTCCTACTGGCCACGGTTCCCCGTTTCTGATCACTGGGAGCTGCAGGAGCGGTGTCTGCAGGCAGGGACGGCACATGGAGACCCCCTGCTCTGCCTCTCACAGGGGCCGCAGGGACAGGCCAGCCACGTCCAGGGGCAGCAGTGACCACGGGGTGATGACTCCGGCCAGGGCAGGTTCTGCATTTGAGAACTCACTGCTCACAGAAATAAACGTAAGGGTAAGAGAGAAATGAACATGATGAAATGCCCAGAGCAGCCAAACCCCCAAACCACCCCACTCTGCAAGCAGGGACAGAAATAACCACGACCCCCCACGTGTGTGGTGTGGCACAAAAGCCTCCACCTGAGCTTTTGCTTGATGTCCATGAACGTTTCCAGGAAATACACTAAACTCTAAGGCTGCGTCTACACGGGCAAGATTTTGCGCAAATACTTTTAACAGAAAAGCTTTCTTGCACAAGAGAGCGACTACACTGGCAAGGATGCTTTTGCGCAAAAGCACAGCTCTTGCACAAACATAAGAACATAAGAACGGCCGTACTGGGTCAGACCAAAGGTCCATCTAGCCCAGTATCCTGTCTACAGACAGTGGCCAGCACCAGGTTCCCCAGAGGGGGTGGACGGAAGACAATGATCAAGCAATTTTGTCTCCTGACATCCTTCTCCAGCCTCTGACAAACAGAGGCCAAGGACACCATTTCTATCCCTTGGCTAATAGCCTTTTATGGACCTAACCTCCATGAAATTATCTAGCTTCTCTTTAAACTCTGTTATAGTCCTAGCCTTCACAACGTCCTTTGGCAAGGAGTTCCACAGGTTGACTACACGCTGTGTGAAGAAGAACTTTCTTTTATTAGTTTTAAACATGCTACCCATTAATTTCATTTGGTGTCCTCTAGTTCTTCTATTATGGGAACTAATAAATAACTTTTCTTTATTTGCCCTCTCCACTCCACTCATGATTTTATAGACCTCTATCATATCCCCCCTCAGTCTCCTCTTTTCTAAACTGAAAAGTCCCAGTCGCTTTAACCTCTCCTCATATGGGACCCGTTCCAAACCCCTAATCATTTTAGTTGCCCTTTTCTGAACCCTTTCCAAGGCCAAAATATCTTTTTTGAGGTGAGGAGACCACATCTGTACACAGTATTCAAGATGTGGGCGTACCATAGTTTTATACAGGGGCAGTAAGATATTCTGGGTCTTATTTTCTATCCCTTTCTTAATAATTCCTAACATCCTATTTGCCTTTTTGACCACCGCTGCACACTGCGTGGAAGTTTTCAGAGAACTGTCCATTTGTCGTAGCCTAATTAGCCCTCATCATACTGTACGTATAGTTGGGGTTATTTTTCCCGATGTGAATTACTTTATACTTATCCACATTAAATTTTATTTGCCATTTTATTGCTCAGTCACTCAATTTGGTGAGATCTTTTTGGAATTCCTCACAGTCTGCTCCTGTCTTGACTATCCTAAACAGTTTGGTATCATCCGCAAACTTTACCACCTCACTGCTTACTCCTTTCTCCTTTCTCCAGATCATTTATGAATAAGTTGAAAAGGATTGGTCCTAGGACTGACCTTTGGGGTACACCACTAGTTACCCCTCTCCATTCTGAAAATGTACCATTGATTCCTACCCTTTGTATCCTGTCTTTTAACCAGTTCTCAATCCAAGAAAGGACCTTCCCTCTTATCCCATGGAAATATAATTTACACAAGAGCCTTTGGTGAGGGACCTTGTCAAAGGCTTTCTGAAAATCTAAGTATACTATATCTACTGGATCTCCCTTGTCTGCATGTTTGTTAACCCCTTCAAAGAACTCTAAGGGTACGTCTACACTACAGCGCTAGTTCGAACTAACTTAGAACTAACGCATCTAGAACTAAAAACTAGTTCGAACTAGCGTTTTGCTAATTCGAACTAGCAAGTCCACATTGAGTGGACTCTGAACAGGGCTTAAGGATGGCCGGAAGCAGTGCCGGCAGGGCATAAAAGGAGGACTTAGAGCATGGAGATGCTGTCTCAGGCTAGCCGAGGGCTGCGCTTAAAGGGTCCCGACCCCCACCCCGGACACACAGTTCTAAGGGGTGCCCCGCTTGCAAAGAAGTTCTGGCTTGGAGTGCCCTGAGTGCCCACACTGGGCACATCACACCACTCGGCCATCAGCCCGGCTGCACTTGCCGCAGGCCGCCATCTGGGGAGAGGGAGTAATTGGGGGGCTGCAGGAGAGCTTCCACCCCCAGAAGCCCGCAGAGCCAGCCCAGTCCTCCCCATCGGGGGCTCGTACCCCATTCCTCCCTCACCTCCTTCCACTTACCCTTCCTTAGCCCCCCTTCTTATTGATGTACAAAATAAAGATAACGTTTCTTCCAACATTGACTCTGTCTTTATTGAAAAAAAACTGGGGGAGACTGGGAAAAGGAGGTGGGAGAGGGGAAGAGAAAGGCTGGGAGAGGGGAGGGCAACTAACATGATCAGGGGTTGGGAACAGGTCCCAGATGAAGAGAGGCTACAGAGACTGGGACTGTTCAACTTAGAAAAGAGGAGACGGAGGGGGGACACGATAGAGGTCTCTAAAAGAAGGGGTTGGGTGGAGAGGGTGCATTCAGAAAAGTTCTTCCTGAGTTCCCATAAAGAAGGACTAGAGGACACCAAAGGAAAGGAATGGGTAGCAGGCTTGAAACTAGTAAGAGAAAGTTGTTGTTCTTGACAAAGCAAATAGTTAACCTGTGGAACTCCTTGCTGCAGGAGGCTGTGAAGGCTACAACTAGAACAGAGTTTAAAGGGAAGTGAGATAAAGTGATGGAGGTTGGGTCCATGGAGTCCTATTAGCCAGAGGGTAGGAGTGGTGTCCCTGCCCAAAGTTTGTGGAAGGCTGGAGAGGGATGGCACGAGACAAATGGCTTGGTCATTGTCTTCGGTCCATCCCCTCCAGGGTCCCTAGGGTTGGCCGCTGTTGGCAGACAGGCTACTGGGCTAGATGGACCTTTGGTCTGACCCAGGACGGCCATTGTAAGCTCAGGGCTCAGTGTCGGGGGTCTCAGTGGACCCCCTTGATTTTCATGCACACCTGGTCCTGGGTGGCCAGGCTGGCAGCTCTCCTGCCCTAGACGGCCACTTTCCTGTGCCTAGTGCGGAGATCGTGGATGAGGTCCACGATGTCCGCACTAGCCCAGGAAGGTGCCCGCCTCTTGCGGTCCAGGGCAAACTCCCGGGAGCCGCCAGCCTGGTCCCGGCAAGAGGGGGTGGGCTGGGGGGCATCGGGTGGGTGGCTCTGTGCCGTGCCAGGTGCAGGGTCTGCTAGCTGGGTGCTGGCAGGCTTGCACCTGGCACGGGCACCGTAGCCAGCCCGTGCCCCTTTAAGGGGTCCGGGGCCGGGAGGGGGGCATAGAGTTTCCCTGTTGTTGGCCAGAGTGGCCACCAGGGAAACCTGGGGAGGGCTAGTCTCCCACTAGTTCGAACTAAAGGGCTACACAGCCCTTAGTTCGAACTAGCTAGTTCGAACTAGGCGTTAGTCCTCGTAAAATGAGGTTTACCTAGTTCGAACTAAGCGCTCCGCTAGTTCGATTCAAATTCAAACTAGCGGAGCGCTAGTGTAGCACCTATTAAAGTTAGTTCGAACTAACTTTGTAGTGTAGACATACCCTAATAGATTAGTAAGACATGATTTCCCTTGGTAAGACAGAAACCATGGTGACTTTTTTCCAACAAATTATGTTCTTCTACGTGCCTCATAATTTTATTCTTTACTATTGTTTCGACTAATTTGCCCAGTACCAACATTAGACTTACCGGTCTGTAATTGCCAGGATCGCCTCTAGAGCCCTTTTTAAATATTGGTCTCACATTAGCTACCTTCCAGACATCAGGTACAGAAGCCAATTTAAAGGATAGGTTAGAAACCACAGATAATAGCTCTGCAATTTCCCATTTGGGTTCTTTTAAATGCCATCCAGTCCCGGAGATTTGTTAACATTAAGTTTTTCTATTTGTTCCAAAACCTCCTCTAATGACAAAGGCACATGCCAGTGTAGACGCTCTCTCATGCAAATACGTTAACGCAAAAACTCTTGTGTTAAAAGTATTTGCACAAAATCTTGCCAATGTAGATGTAGCCAAAACGGCGGAGTGCAATTTCCATACCTTTTGCTGAAAAAAGCAGCAGGGAGGAGCTAGCCTGAGAGGACAGTGGTACCTGGGACAGCTCCGAGTGGGGACTGGCCTTGGGATCTGGCCCAGACCCGGGTCCAGCGGCAGACCGGCTGTGATAGACAAGGGCGAATTGCAGAGCCCTGGGATGAGATCTCGACCTCACAGCCCTGAGAGCGGGGGTGGGTAGAGCAGCCTCCTGGGGCCGTGGCCCCGAGAGCGAGTAGCAGGGGAGCAGTGACACTGAGCAGGCAGCTGCTGCTTATAGGGTCCCAGGGCCGGGTCCCAAAGTCCCCCTGTGATGCCGAGTCGGGGTTCCCCTGATCCTGCAGCCCCATAGCAGCAAGAACAGACTCCGCCAGCCAGTGGAATAAAGAGGGTTTATTGCTTCTCCGGGATACAGCCCAGCACAGACGTGACGTGGCTTCAGGAGTCAGGGCCAGGATGCCTCAGACCCCTTGGGGTGGGGGGGGGTCCATTGTCCCCCCCAGACCCTCAGCCCTCAGCTAAGGCTGTTTCCTTCATGCTCCCCAGCCAGCAACTAAACCTTCCCCCAAACCTGGTGTTCGTCTCCCCCTCCCTCCCTTTGTCTCCCCCCGGGAAGCGCCTTGTTCTCTCCTCAGGCTGGGCCTGGGTGTCTGGGCCAATGCACATGTGGGTGAGTCTGTGGGAATCGCACATCCCAGCACAGGGGGCACCGGGTTACAGAGCAGACAGACCCCCACTACGGCACCCCCCCCCCAACAGCAACACAAAGGGGGTCAGAAGAAGCCTGGTCCCAGGTGACCGACCAGAAAAGCCACCTGGGGGCACCTCCCCCCCAGAGCCAGCAGGCGGAGACGTTCGTACCCACAAAGGGCCTCCTGGGAGAGGGGGAGCCCTTCGCACGGGGAAATTGACGTTGATCATCAACCCAGCCCTTGGCCCGCACGCCCCTCCCCCTGCCAGGGAGAGATCCAGCAGCCCGAGTCCCCACCCCCAGCACATCCCATATCCTCTCTGGAGGGACCCCAGGGCTACGGCTACATTGGCGTGATCTTGCGCAAATACTCCTCTCCACCACCCTGTGAACGTTAATGGAGGCCGGAGTAAATGTGGGGAAACTGAGGCAGCGGCAGAGCCCTGGCAATGCTGAGACACGCTCCGAAAAGTGGGACTTGCCCAGCACAGTGACAGAGGGGGAGTGAGCGGGCAGGGGGCTATTTGGGGAGCGGCCTGTTTTGGACCCTTGGGTGGGTCGTTCTGGATCCCAGAAGCATCCGCGTCTCTCGCTGCCGCTCCCCGGCGAGACCATCCGAGGTTTGTCCCTCTCCGCTCTGGGGGCCCCGCAAACATCCCAGCACGGAGGGGTCCGCGGCGCCGGTACCCAGGGCTGGGGCAAGTGGCTCTAGCCCCACCCACCCTGTCATGGGGCCGGGCGTGGGCCGGGGCTGCCTCCCTCCTGCTCTCAGCTCGGCCCGCCCGTGTTCGATGCCCGGCTGGAGATCTGACAGCCAGGGCGCGGCGGGGATGGAGCAGGGGCGGGGCCCGGAGTACGGGGCGCCGGGGCCTGGCTCTTCCCCGCGTTGGGGGGCACAGTCACATGGCCAGTCCCCCCCCCCCCCCCCCAGTTCTCCCCGCTCAGTAGCCCTCGTTCTGGGATTCCCCCCCCCCCCCCGCTCTCGGCCCGGGGCAATGTTAAAACACGCCCCCCCCAGCATACTGCCCCCCTGCGGTCCTGGTTTGTGGGGGGCCTCGTGGGCCCCCGGGGGAGCCGAGTCCTGCCGACGTACCGAGGTGGGTTCAATTTTCCGCCCGCGCCCAGTTTGGCGGCCCCAGGCGGAGCTGCGGTCGCGCCTCGGCTTTGCTGCCGGCCGCAGACAGGACCCGAGAGAGGGGCCGGGGGCAGACGGTGGATCCTGAGCGCCCTGCGGGCACCCGGCTGAGGGGGCCTCCCCTTCGCCCTGACACCGGGCGGCTGCCGCCTCTGCGGGGGCTAGAGAGACAATGGGGGGGGGGGCTGCCTGCACCTCCCCTCCCCCCCACACACAGCCCCAGTCTCCTGTGACCCCCGGCGCCGGGATGGAGCTGGGGATGGGACGGGACGGGCTGAGGTGCCCAGCTCCGGGGCTCGGGGCACGAGCCAGGCTGCAGCTGCTGGTCCCAGCACACTGGGGAGGGACAGGACTTCTCCTTCCGCCGCCCGGCCGCTCCAGGGCTGGGTCAGACCCAGGGCCAGGGGGCTCCCGTGGTGCGGGGAGCTGCGCGCTGCCCCCACCCCGCTTCCGGCCTGAGCCGGGGGGGCACTGTGTGGGGAGCTCACCCCCCCCCCCCTCACCATCTTCCCGAAGGCCAGCCCAGGGCACGGCCCCATTCAGAGCGGGGTGGCCGGACGTGGCCGCTGCTGGCTGGACGCCCAGCTCTGAAGGCAGCCGGAATCCTCGTCCCAGCGCTGATCCCCCAGCCCGGCCCACGGGCACACGCACTCACCACACCCCGGCACCTGCATCCCCCCCTCTGGAGCCTCCTCCCCGCCCAGCGGCCCCGACCGGATTCGCTTCCCCTTTGGGTCGCACCGAATAACACAAAGCGGGGACCGAACCTTTGGCGATTCCTTATTTATTTCCGTGGGCAACAGTTTCAATTTTTGTGGCTGAGAGTGACCCCTAGTGGGGAAACGAGGCAGCGCCAGTCTGGAGTCACAGCGCTCAAGGGAGACGCTTTTTAACTCTAGGCTTGGCCGAATCGCGCGCTCTCTCTCTCTCTCTCTCTCTCTCTGTGTGTGTGTGTGTTTCAGTGGATCACACTGGCTTGTTTAAGCATTTTTCTGCTTTCATCTCTTTCACACTTGTTGCAAACGTTGGGGCAATAACCCATTTCCGGGCAGCAGACGCTGAAGTTCACAAAGTTCAGGCTTTTTCACCATCAAACCACCCAGTGTCAGCATCACCAGGGACAAGCTCATCACTTGCTCCCAAAGCACTCCAGATGAGGGCGAGAAATACGGTTCTCGCTGGGAAACTGAGGCACAGAATGGTAAGGTGACTCACCCAAGGTCAGCCAACAGGCCAGTGTCAGAGACAGGATGGAACTAAATTGTGCTAAGGCTCGGTTTCATTTAAGGCTCTTTACTTTGTAGACTTGGACAGGTGAGATTGACAGTTCAAGGTTCTAATAAAGCTTCAACTTTCTGCGTCTCAGGGTCTCATTTAATAATTGTTGTGCAACACCACCCGGAGTTTTCACACATGCGTGAACATTTAGCTTGGATTCACAAAGGGAAAGTCGTGCCTGACCAATCTGATTAGCTTCTATGATGAGGTAACTGGCTCTGTGGACGTGGGAAAGTCAGTGGATGTGATATGCCTTGACTTTAGCAAGGCTTTTGATACGGTCTCCCACAATATTCTTGCCAGCAAGTTAAGGGAATGTGAATTGGATAAATGGACTGTAAGATGGATAGAAAGATGGCTAGAAGGCCGGGCCCAGCGAGTAGTGATCAATGGCTCCATGTCAGGATGTGCCCCAAGTTTCAGTTCTAGGACTGGTTTGTTCAACATCTTTATTAATGACCTGGATGAGGGGATGGATTGCACCCTCAGCAAGTTTGCGGATGACACTAAGCTGGGGGGAGAAGTAGATACGCTGGAGGGCAGGGAGAGGGTCCAGAGTGACTTAGACAAATTGGAGAATTGGGCCACTAGAAATCTGATAAGGTTCAACACGGACAAGTGTAGAGTCCTGCCCTTGGGATGGAAGAATCCCAAGCACTGGTACAAGCTGGGGACCAACCATTTAAGTAGTAGTTCTGCAGAAAAGGACCTGGGGGTTACAGTGGATGAGAAGCTGGATATGAGTCAACAGGGCGCCCTTGTAGCCAAGAAGGCTAATGGCATATTAGGTTGCATTAAGAGGAGCATTGCCAGCAGATCCAGAGATGTGATTATTCCCCTTTATTCGGCTCTGGTGAGGCCACATCTGGAGTATTGTGTCCAGTTCTGGGCCCCCCACTACAAAAAGGATGTGGACGCATTGGAGAGGGTCCAGCGGAGGGCAACCAAAATGATTAGGGGGCTGGAGCACATGACTTATGAGGAGAGGCTGAGGGATTTGGGTCTGTTTAGTCTGCAGAAGAGAAGAGTGAGGGGGGATTTGAGAGCAGCCTTCAACTTCCTGAAGGGGGTTCCAAAAAGGATGGAGAGAGGCTGTTCTCAGTAGTGACAGATGGCAGAACAAGGAGCAATGGGCTCAAGTTGCGGTGGGAGAGGTCCAGGTTGGATATTAGGAAAAACTATTTCACTAGGTGGGTGGGGAAGCACTGGAATGGGTTCCCTATGGAAGTAGTGGAATCTCCATCCCTAGGGGTGTTTAAGTCTCGGCTTGACAAAGCCCTGGCTGGGTTGATTTCGTTGGGATTGGTCCTGCCTTGGGCAGGAGGCTGGACTTGACGACCTTCTGAGGTCTCTTCCAGCTCTATGATTCTATGATTCTATGGATTAAAAGTTAAAACAAAAATAATAAAATCTGCAATTTCTCACCAGCATGAACATTGAAGTAGAGCAAAATGCAGAACGCCCCCTCCCCCTCACCCCAATGCTTAAAACCCAGGATTTTTCACAATTGTGGTGAGCTAAATGGGAAAAATGCCTAAAAACCACCAGGCTGTATCTCGACTGGCAAGTTTTTCTGCAAAATCATCTGCTTTTGTGGAAAAACTTGCCAGCTGTCTACACTGTCCGCTTGAATTTCCGCAAAAGCACTGACGATCTCATGTAAGATTGTCAGTGCTTTTGCGGAAATACTATGCTGCTCCTGTTTGGGCAAAAGTCTTTTTCTGAAAAACTTTTGCGCAAAAGGGCCAGTGTAGACAGCAGAGATTTGTTTTCCGCAAAAAAGCCCCGACCGCGAAAATGACGATTGGGGCTTTTTTGCGGAAAAGTGCGTCTAGATTAGCCATGCTCACTTTTCCTCAAAAAGTGCTTTTGCAGAAAAGCGTCCTGCCAATCTAGATGCGCTTTTCCGAAAATGCTTTTAACGGAAAACTTTTCAGTTAAAAGCATTTCTGGAAAATCATGCCAGCGTAGACGTCGCCTCAATGTTTGCAACAACTGTGGGGACTTAATGGATATCAACTGGAAAACAATGCTTAGAACTTTCCTTTTGCACAATTGTGAAAATTCAACTAAAAAATGCTGAAAGCCCAGGATTTTACACAGGTTTGGGAATTTAAACAGCAACCAGATAAAATGCTACAAAGCTCCCATGGACGCCCTTCTGGGAACTGAAATGAATACAACTTGAAAAAATAACTTACGTGGAAATTCACATCAAAACAGAAACCGCTCCAATCCTACAGTTTGACAAACCTGGGGAAATGTATCTTGCTGAAAACAGTGAGAGACGCTTAAAACTAAACCATATCAACAGTTGAACACATTATAAAACTTAACGTTTGGTCCCACCCAGCCTCTATATCAGCATGTCACAGCTGCTGCCCTGCGCCTGCATGGTCTTTGGGCTCACACCGGTGGCCCTGCGCCAAACCCCCGTCCAGCTCTCTCATTTCCCTGGACCTGGGAGCCAGCCTGCAGCAGAGCTCACGGGATGGACCCTCAGGAGCCGGAGGGCAGTGACTCATGGTCGCCTGGTGCCGCCCCTGAGAGCCCTGGAAGGATAACGCGGATCCCGCTCCCCTGGGGGCTGTTTGCCCTGCAGGTCAGTGACCCAGGGCAGCTCCGGGAATGGCAACAGCTGGAACCGGGAGTGAAACCTGGCTTGGCCGAGAGAGACGCAAGGCATCTGGGACTGGAGCTTCGGGGCAAGGCCCAGTGGGGGGGGAGGGGTTAGTGACCCCTTAAACCAGGGTGGGGAACCTCAGGCCCGGGGCCCTGATGTGGCCCCCAACTTGCCTGGATCTGGCCCTGGAAGCTCAGGGCTCCCCCCACAGAATTTGGGAGCCTGTGCTGGTGCCCAGCCCTTCTCCCCTCCCAGGCCAGAGGTTCTGTGTCCCCCATCTCTCCTCCCCTCTGTGCCCCCCATTCCCTGCTACCCTTATGCCGGGGGCCCTCCAGTAGGCACCTGTGAGCTACAAAAGCCGGATGGGGGGGGGGTCTCAGTACCTAGGGCCGACACAGCAGACACGTAGGCCGAGGCCTAACACCATTTCCAAGTAGCCATTTGAGGGCGTGGGGCTAAGAAATGCAGAGGGAAGCAAGCAGAGAACCCCCCCCCCCCCCCGTGCTCATGCGCTGGGGAAGGAGGAACCACCGGTTCATTTTAAAGTGTTAAAATGGTGCGAGGGCGCATGTGTGTCCAGCACGGACCTCCCCAGCACTAACCAGACCACAGAGCGCCTGCCCCCCTAGGGCATTCAGGGTCCCACAGATATCTCGGGGGCCTCCGACCAGCGAGGACCAAGGGGTCTGACAGTTTTAGGGGGTGGCGCCCATCGTGGGTGTAGACGGAGCCGTGTTTGCAACAGGGAGCCCAGAGAGGGAAATTGGAGCTCCCGCTGGGATCCCCTCAGCCTGCCCCACCGTCCCTGCCCCCCGGGGCGTGTCCTTCACTCTGCTGAGCAAGGCAGCTGCAGCAAACCCGGCACCGCCCCGACCAGCCCGCCGCAGGCAGCGTCCGTCACCCTGGTGCCAAAGCCCAGTCACACTTTGGGGCGGGGGGCTGGGTCTGGCCCTTACGTTCCTGGGGCCTCTGTGCTGATATTCCGAGGACTTGAGCTACAAACCTTCCTGCCCCCAGCTCAGGGCCGGTGACTCTAATTGTGACCCTGCCCGGCCTCCGTCGAGAACGGCCAGCCCCCGACAGACAGTTTGCGGCTCCAGAGCCCCCCGGCTCAGACCCCAGACCGGCTCCAGCTCCCGCCCCGGCACCATGAAGACGCTTCTCCTCTGCTGCCTCCTCTGGGCCCTGCTAGAGACAGGTGAGAACGGGGATGGGGGGGGGGGGTGTTTTTCGACCTCTGCCCAGTGCAGACAGACTAAAGCCCACCCAGGAGAGTTCCTCTTCAGGAAATATGCTCCAGCTCAGATCTTCTCCCTGGGCGGCTCAGCACCTGTCCCACACGGGGTGGGGGTGTGACAGACCGGGCCGCGTCTGGGCACAGCTGAGGGCGTCCGCTCAGGGCAAATTGCTCAAATCTGGTGCTCCTTACAGCCCCCTTGACTGGAGACCTCTCCAAACAGGCCATAAACCAGTCTCACAGAGCGCTTCAGCTGCCTGCCTGAAGCCTCACGAGCAAAACCCCTCCGACAGCCCAGCAATATCCGTGCCCCAGATGGCCCCGGGCCTCATACACAGGTGGGGGGGGTCCTAGCACCCAATCCCACCTACCCCGAACAAGTCCTGTCCGGTTCCAAGAAACCAGCCACAGATCTCTGGTCAATTTACCCTCTGGATCTTACCCACAAATCACACTGGGCCAATCCTTTAGAATCTATAACTAAAGGTTTATTATCACAAGAAAGAAAAGCCTGAGAGTAAGGTTGTTAAAGTACAGTACGTTACATGCACCGAATCTCCCAGTCCTCGATGCAGGCTCTAGCAGAGATGTTGCAGCTGCTGGTTTAAAAGTTCTTATTGCACATCCTGCAATCAGGATGGGTTCACAGGTCTTCCGGGCTCTTCAATCCCTGCAGTGCTGCCTCTGGGATGAAGTGCTGAGCTGAGAACAAAATGGCATCGACCGCATGGCCTCTTTATACCTCCTTCCTGGCTTCTTCTTGTATGCAGCCAGTCACCTGGTCAGAGGCCAATATCTATGTTCCCTGCTGGCTGCCCTCAGGTGACAAACCCCATTCTTTGGGTGTGTCCATAGCCCATTGAGAGCCATTGTCCCACAGGGCCTCGCTACTCAGCCTGTCCATAACAATGCTTACCCACATTCAGAGAAATATTCAGCTTCCACACAGATTACAGATTCCTACCTACACACACAGACATTATACACTCACATAAATAGAGTACATAAGATCAGCAAACAATAAGCTCTAATTCAATACCCCACATGGCTCCCTTTTATACCAATTTCTGGGGCCAACACCCCCACCTAGGGGTGCAGCAGCAATCTGGCTGCTTCCCTCCAATTCAGTAATGTGACAGGGGGATTGTCCTCGCCGTTCTCCCCTGGGGAGACGGGGCCTCCTGCGCTCGGATTTCATACACACATAGAACCCCCAGGCTGGCAGAGACCTCAGGAGGCAGCGAGTCCAGCCCCTGCCCAAAGCAAGACCAGCCTAACTCAATCATCCCAGCCAGGGCTTTGTCCAGCAGGGACTGAAACACCCCTAGGGATGGAGATTCCACCCGCACCCTAAGGAACCCAGCTCAGCACTTCCCACCCGCCTAGGGAAATCATTCATCCTAATCACCAATCTGGACCTTCCCATTGCCGCCTGTTCTGCATCTGTCACCCCTGAGAACAGCCTCTCTCCTGCCTCTTTGCAACCCCCTTCAGGAAGTTGCAGGCTGCTCTCAAATGCCCTGTAGAAACCATTTTATGTTTAGCTAGAAGCCATCTTGTAGAATAGAAACCATTTCAGCTTTTTGCTTTTGCACGAAGGCCAGAGTGAACTTTCTATCACCCCACGTGCCAGGCCAAGACAGATGTGCTATTGGAATGTGTTCATTGGGCTAGTTCAGATAGGAGATGCACTCCCTCGTACCTGTCCGCCATCTTGTTGATACGGCTTTATTTTTCCTAGTTTAATTGATGATTTCTGTAATTGGAGGCCCTGACGTCAGACTGTTTGGCTAAGGGTATAAAGACACTAGGACTGATTGTGTTAGCAGCCTTACTGGGCCCGGCTCTGCTGGGACCACGTTTGGCTCACTTGGCTTTACTGATCAATAAAGCTGTCTGCTTAGCCACGTAAACTGAGTGAGGCTTTTGCTTCGACAGCCCCCTCACTCTTCTCTTCTGCAGACTCAACAAACCCAAATCCCTCAGTCTCCTCTCGCGGGTCGTGTGCTCCTCCCCTTCCTCATTTTGGTTGCCCTTCACTGGGCCCTCTCCCATGCGTCCACATCCTTCCTGTAGTGGGGGGCTCAGAACTGGACACAATACTCCAGATGTGGCCTCTCCAGAGCCGAATAAAGGGGAACAATCACTCTCTAGAATTGCTGGCGATGCTCCTCCTAATGCACCCCAATATGCCATTAGCCTTCCTGGCTACAAGGGCGCCCTGTTGACTCACATCCAGCTTCTCATCCACTGGAATCCCCAAGTGCTTTTCTGCAGAACTGCTACTTAGCCAGTCGGTCCCCAGTCTGTAGCAATGCTTCGGACTCCTCTGTCCCCAGGACAAGACTCTGCACTTCTCCTTGTTGAACCCCATTGGATTTCTTTAGGCCCAGCTGTGTAATTTGTGTAGGTCACTCTGGACCATTTCCCTGCCCTCCAGTGTATCTGCCCTTCCCCCAAGTTCTGCAATAGAGGGACGGACAACTCTAGCGCAAAACCAAGTAATGCCGGGTGAGATCCCAGCTGGGTCAATGGGCCGTAGCTCCATTACAATCAATGGGGCTGCAGAGAAGGCTCAGCACTGATGGATCCTGTTGCCTTTGCTTCTCCAGGGACCTGTGTTTCCTGTGAGGTCTGCGTCGGCGTCCACAAGAGCTGTACAGGCCCTGTGCAAGTCTGCAGCAAGGAATTGGATTCTTGTGGGATCATTAAAGCAGAATCAGTAGTAGGTAGGTGCAGAGACCTTGCACCAGCCCAGAACACAGGCTGGGTCGGCGTCAGCCCACCCAGAACCAGGGCCTGGTGGGTTAGAGCAGGGGGCCTGGGAGCCAGGACTCCTGGGTTTTCTCTATGTCTCTATGAGAGGCATGGGGCTGGTGGGTGGAGGGGAGAGGCTGGGGGAGTCTCTCATTGGTCCTGGCAGGGGTGTGGTGTCTGGTGGGTTAGAGCCGAGGAATCAGGACTCCTGGGTTCTCTCCCTGACTCTGGGAGGAAAGAGAAATCCAGTGGGTGAGGGGCAGCTGTGGGCACCAGTCCTGCTGGTTCTCTCGTGCCTCAGTTTACCACTCTCTAGATAGATCATAATCACATCTCTGACGTGTTCAAGGGTGAGACAGAGACGTGAAGTGTCATCTCCTCTTCCTCCCATGCAGGGAATATAAAGACCCCGATGTTTACGAAGGCCTGCGTGTCCTCCAGCCAGTGCAACCTTGAGCCCCTCTACCTGAGTTTTGGGAACGGGATCTCCATAAGCACGAATGTCGCCTGCTGTGTCGGGGAGGCTTGCAAAACAGCCACTGTTAGCGGTACAGCGCCTGCCTTAGTCTCCAGTCTGTTCGCTCCCACGCACCCCCTGCCCTGCCTGGCCCCTTCAGGCCTCCCTGTGGGAAGAGGGAATGGGATTAGGAAAGAACCTTTATTTCCCTGCCCTGCAGGGGATGCCCCATTGGGTAACCCTGAACACCTCAGTGGCGGGAGGTTGGTGGGCAGAGCTCTAGTTTTGCGAACTGGATCCAGGATTCCCTGCTGCAAACATCCCCCTGCCCCTGCTACCTCCTGTGCCCCAGAGCTGCAGCGCCCCCTGCAGTGGGATCCGGGGCTGAGCAGTGCAGCCCCCAGCTGCTCTCCCTGTCCCACCGCCTCCTGGGGCTCGTCCCCAAAGCTGACTGTGTTTGCTCCACTTTTCCTAGTGCCCCCGGCTAACACCACCCTCAACGGCCGGCGCTGCCCAGCCTGCTACTCTGCGTTCTCCCATGACTGCAACGAAGAGATCATCGACTGCACAGGCACCCAGACCCACTGCCTGCATCTCAGTGGCACAGCGAAAAGCGGTAATTGCCATCCTGCTGTTCCTCTGTCCGATTTCCCCACCCAGGAACCACCACGCACATAGGCAGACCCCTGCAGCAGGGAACGCTAAAGAGATCTTTAGATAAAACATTGGAAGGGAAAGTTGTTTTGAATTTCAATCATGAACCAGTCTGATTTTTCCCAGAGTTTGTTCTCATGGGGGTCTCTTCCGACTGAAAGAATCTGGCAAATTTGAATTCACAAAATGTGTTTAGATTTCTACTTTTAACTGTAGAAAGATTTCAGCTGGAAAATCTCAACGCAGCAAAGAATTTCTGAGCACTCTGGCATAAGAGAGGCGATGAAATGGAAAAGGGAGATGTGCACTCTGATTAAAATAAATGCTTTTTCCAGCCAATAACCCATTGATCTGTGGAACTCCCCACCATTGGAAACTGCTGTGGTCAAGAGCTATGTATAATTCTAAAAGATTCTTGCTTATCAGGAAGAGCTGGAGTGATCATACTGAATGATCAGAAAACTGCTGAGCCTTCTTTTTTCAGGTCTCACACTGATTTCTAGCTATTAGCCATATCCCTCATATCGGTGGTTTGGATACCTTTCTGTGCAGCATCTAGTGCTGGCCGGTGATTGAGGCAGGACCCCACTCTCAACAGAAAACCCACTGACTCCTACAGTTACCTACATGCTTCCAGCTCCCATCCAGCACACACCATACGATCCATCGTCTATAGCCAAGCCCTTCGATACAACCGCATCTGCTCTAATCCCACTGACAGAGACCAGAAACTTCAGGATCTCTACCAAGCATTTATAAACCTCAATTACCCACCTGCAGAAATAGCCAAATTGAAATAGCCAAATTGAAATAGCAAATTGAAAGAGACAGACGAATACCCAGAAACCATCTACTTCAAGACAGACCCGAGAAAACAAACAATAAAACACCACTTCTCATCACCTACAGCCCCCAACTTAAACCCATCCAACGCATTATCAATAAACTACAGCCTATACTGGAACAGGATACTACCCTCCGAGAGGCTCTGGGAGACAGACCCATAGTCTCCTATAGAGAGCCACCTAACCTCAGGATGATTCTTACCTACAACCACAGGACATACCCCACTAACACCAACCCTGGAACTGTCCCTTGCAACAAACCCCGGTGTCAGCTTTGTCCACATATTTACTCTGCTGACACCATTATTGGACCTAACCAATTCAGTTATAAGATCAAGAACACATATTCCTGCACATCCAGAAATATAATTTATGCTATCATGTGCCAACAGTGTCCGTCTGCTATGTACATTTGACAAACGTCTCAGATACTTCGCCAAAGAATCAATGCCCACAAAAGTGTCACAAAGAAAAAACAGTTTCTTGCCATTTCAACCAGAGAGGGCATTGTCTCAAGGACTTGACTACCTGCCTCCTGCTTCAAAGGCATTTTACCACAAGACTTCAAAGAGAAACCTCTGAACTGTCATTCATACTTCAATTTGACACTTTACGACTGGGTCTGAACAAAGATGCTAATTACCTTACCCATTACAAAGATAGCATCCCTAATTATCACCTCTAATATCATTAGCTCACAGACATTAACCCCTCCCCTCCATCACCCTGTGTTCTGAAATTTGGTTTGTCCTTTTTATATGTGTTCACTTTTTTCATTGTATCCCTTTGGTATATATCGTCGTGCCAATTTTCTTCCATAATTTGATCTGAGGAAGTGCGTCTGGCCCACGAAAGCTCATCACCTAAGAAACCATCTTGTTAGTCTTTAAAATGCTGCATAGTCCTGTCTTTTGTTTCATCTAGACCAGACTAACACGGCGGCATCTTTATTACTAGCACCATCAGTGAGCAACACCATTGCCAGGTGAATGGTGGGACTAACATTGGCCTGTTAGAGTTTGTTAGAGATCCGGGATTCACTGAGGAAGGGGACCGTGTGGGAGATAGAAAAGGTTTCCCAAAGGGATTCCCAGACACTGACCCTCTTGTTTTGTCCCCCACAGGTCAGACAACTGTGAAGACCACCATGAAAGGCTGCGCCAGTGAGTCTGCCTGCATTAATATGCAGCAGCTCAAAGGGACATTCGGGGGGATCGATGCGCATTTCACCACGGCTGAATGCAGCCCAGTCTCCTCCCGCGTAGACACTGTGGCTCCGGAAGGAGCTGGACTCATCTTCTCAGCCCTCCTAACCGTCCTGCTGGTGAACATCGTCTCCTGATTGCCCTCCTGCGACACAGCCCCGCTGCCCTGGGCAGCCGCACTGCTGTGGCAGGGCTCAGATTCGCTTCCGCTGTAATGGGATGAACAGAATAAAACAGACACAAGAAAACTGCAAGAGAGCAGGTGTCTGGGTGACTGGGTGGGGGGAGAGGGACTGATTCTTGGAAAGTGTGTGTGTGTGTGTGTGTGTGTGTGTGTGAATAGTGAATCTCAGATATTGTGTCTTCCCGTGTGTGATAATGAGCATTAGATTCTGTGGCTGTGTCTACACTGCAGACTCCTTTTGGAAGAAGGTTTTCTGGAAGAGATTTTTTGGAAAAATTTCTTCCAAAAGAGAGCAGCCACACTGCCAAAGTGCATTGAAACGTGATCTGCTTTTTGCAGAAGAGGCTCTTGCACCAGAAGGAGCTGTCTACACTGCCCCTTCTGGTGCAAGAAAAACCCTCTTGCGCAATGCCGTTATCCCTGAAAATAATCAGCATAGTGGCATTGCGCAAATTTTTTCTAGTGCAAGAAGGGGCAGCGTAGAGGCTCCTTATGGCACAAGAGCCTCTTCTGCAAAAATGGCAGCTCATTAGGTATGCAAATGTGGCTCGGTGATTGTCATGATTATGAGGGTTAGCCAGCGGCCTGGGGATTAAGGGGTTAACTACACCTAGCCAGGTGGAGAGGCCAATAGGAATGTAGGTGGGGCTTTCAAACTGGGACAAAGGAATTGGGGTTTTTCCTCCTTTGTCTCTCTGGGCCAGTCCTCTGCAGCTAGAGAGAGAGAGAAACACGTCTCTCTCCCTCCAAGACATAATTCTCCACTTTCTGTATGTAGGGTAAAGTTTGGATAATTTCGTTAGGCTTTATTGTTTAAGGGTTGGGTATGGGAGCTGCGATCTGGCACTGCTTAAGAGATGTTTGGCTTTTCTTTGTAACTAAATTCTAGCCCATGGTGCAATTCCTCCATGAGTATATTTTGTTACCATCCCATCAAATCATTATGCTTGCAACAAGAATATTGTTTTAATAATAAAAGTTTTCTCTTTTCTTTTTATTAACCTGGTAGTGGTTAATTGTGGGCCCTGATTTTTATTTTAGGGGTGAGTTTTCCCAAATGATCTTTCCCGTAATCTCGCTATTAATATTTGGGTGGTGGCAGCAGAAGTGCTATTCCCAAAATCTAGGGTTTTAAGATTTGGGGGAAGTTTTATACCAAAGCCTGGTCGATAAGGCTTTGGGGTAGACTTGCTGGCCCCCACTTCTGCATTTATCGTGCCAGTGACAATGATATTCCTCTCTTAGCCTCATTTGCACATTTCTGGCCGAGAACCCGCCAGTGTAGACGTAGCCCTAATGTGGGTTTCTGGCAGGGCCGCCAGCCAGGGCTGGAAGCCCCCCAGGGTTAAAGCCGCCATCTGGGGATGCCAGATCCTCCTGCACAAAGCAGCTCCTGGAAACATGCCCTGGGCCGGGAGTGAACCCTGAACGTGGGTGGGGGATGGCAGGGGGACGAACACAGACGTGTTGAACATTGCAAGTATAGGAGACACATCTGCAGCCCTGCAGTTTTGCAGCTCCCTATCCTGCTTTGCAGACTCCAGCAGAGGGGGCCAAAGGCCTGGGTCCAGGGTACAGTGGTGGTGCTGTGAACCATTCCAGACTTTCCCAGCCTTTAAAAAAAAAAAAGAAAAAAAGAAAGAAAGAACCCCTTTAAAAAAGAGAGAGATTTTCCTGATAAACAGCTGGCATCTACAGCGATGGCTCCATTGTGCCACGTGCTGCCCCCCATCTACAGGCACCGAGCCCCCAGCTCCTACTGGCCACGGTTCCCTGTCACTGGGAGCTGCAGGAGCGGTGTCTGCACTCAAGGACGGCACGTGGAGACCCCCTGCTCTGCCTCTCTCAGGGGCCACAGGGACAGGCCAGCCACGTCCAGGGGCAGCAGTGACCACGGGGTGATGACTCCAGCCACGGCAGGTTCTGCATTTGAGAACTCACCAATCACAGAAATAAACGTAAGTGTAAGAGAGAAATGAACGTGATGAAATCCCCAGAGCAGCCAAACCCCCAAACCACCCCACTCTGCAAGCAGGGACAGAAGTAACCACGACCCCCCACGTATGTGGTGTCGCAGAAAAGCCTCCGCCTGGACTATTGCTTGATGTCCACCTACATTTTCTGGAAGTGCACTAAACTCTAAGGTCCTGCCAATACATGACTCAGAGAGAGTGTGTCTACACTACAGCACTAATTCGAAGTAATTTAATTCGAATTAGTTAATTCGAACTAAGCTAATTCGAACTAGTGCATCTAGACCTAAAAACTGAGTGGAAACTGAACCGAAGTTAAGGCTGGCTGGAAGCAGGACTTAGAGTGTGGAGCTGCTGCCTCAGGCTAGCCAAGGGCTGTGCTTAAAGGGACCCGACCCCCACCCCAGACAGACAGTTCTCAGGGGTGCCCCGCTTGCTTGTCTACCTCGATGAGGGACAGCAAAGCAGTCCTGTCTTGGAGTGCCCTGAGTGCCCACACTCGGCACATCACAGCACTCGGCCATCAGCCCGGCTGCACTTGCCGCAGGCTGCCATCCGGGGGGGTCAATTGAGGAGCTGTCAGGATCCAGGAGACCCTGCAGGAGAGCTTCCACCCCAAGGTGCCCACAGACCCACCCCAGTCCTCCCCATCGGGGGCTTGTGCCCCATTCCTCCCTCACCTCCTTCCACTTACTCCTTCCTACCCCCCTTTCCTGATGTAAAAAATAAAGGACATGTGTGGTCAATAATAGAAACTCTCTTTATTTAACAAAAATGGGGGGGTGGGACTAACCTCTGGGGAGACTGGGAAAAGGAAGTGGGAGAGGGGAAGAGAGAGGGTGGGAGAGGAGAGGGGAGGGGGAAACCTGGGAGGAGGGAGCTGGAAGCGGGAAGCCAGGGGAAGAAGGAGGAGGGGAAGTATCAAACTATGGTACGCCATATCTTCAGTACTGTGTACAGATGTGGTCTCCTCACCTCAAAAAAAGATGTTTCAGCCTTGGAAAGGGTTCAGAAAAGGGCAATGAAAATGATTAGGAGTTTGAAACCGGTCCCATATGAAGAGAGGCTAAAGAGACTGGGACTTTTCAGCTTAGAAAAGAGGAGACTGAGGGGGGATATGATAGAGGTCTATAAAATCATGAGTGGTGTGGAGAAGGTGAATAAAGAAAAGCTCTCCATTATTTCCCATAATATAAGGACTAGAGAACACCAAATGAAATTAATAGGTAGCATGCTTCAAACTAATAACAGAAAGTTCTTCTTCACAAAGCATATAGTCAACCTGTGGAACTCCTTGCCACAGGAGGCTGTGAAGGCTAGAACTAGAACAGAGTTTAAAGAGAAGTGAGATAAAGTCATGGAGCTTGGGTCCATGGAGTGGTATTAGCCAAGGGGTAGGAACGGTGTCCCTGGCCTCTGTGGAAGGCTGGAGATGGATGGCACAAGAAAACGGCTTGGTCACTGTCTTCGGTCCATCCCCTCTGTGGCACCTGATGTTAGATGCTGTCGGCAGACAGGCTACTGGGCTAGATGGACATTTGGTCTGACCCAGTACGGCTGTTCTTATGTTCTAAGATCAGGGCTCAGGGTCAGGGGTCTCACTGGACCAACTTGATTTTCATGCAAACCTGCTCCTGGGTTCGCTTGTGGCCTTTGGATTCCAGGCTGGCAGCTATCCTGCCCTAGTCAGACCCTTTCCTGTGCCTAGTGCGGAGACTGTAGACGTTGGAGGCCTCTCCCCCAAACCTGGATGAGGTCCACGATCTCTGCACTAGACCAGGCAGGCGCCCGCTTCTTGTGGCCCTGGCCAGGTTCCTGTGAGCTGCCAACCTGGTCCTGGGAAGAGGCGGAGGGCTGGGTGGCAGCGGGTGGCTGGCTCATGCCGTGCCAGGTGCAGGGTCTGCTGGCTGGGTGCTGGCAGGCTTGTACCTGGCACGGGCACCATAGCCAGACCGTGCCCCTTTAAGGGCTCCGGGGCCGGGAGGGGGGCAGACGAGTTTCCCCGGCTTGGCCCAGAGTGGCCACCAGGGCAAGCTGGGAAGGGCTAGCCTCCAACTAGTTCAAATTAAGTGGCTACACAACCCTTAATTCAAACCACTTAATTCAAACTAGGCGTTAGTCCTCGTAGAATGAGGTTTACCTAGTTCGAATTAAGCGCTCCGCTAGTTCCAATTAAGTTCGAACTAGCGGTTTGCATGTATAGCGCCTATGAAAGTTAAAATTCAAACTAACAGCTGTTAGTTCGAATTAACTTTGTAGTGTAGACATACCCAGACTGACAAAAGCTCCTGCTGACAATTTATCAATAATTCTCTGTAACTTTGTAACTGTTCCAGCTGCATCACCTGTTAAACTTCGCAACTTCTTGTGAGCTTTGTTAAACCTCGCGACTGTGCAACTCTCAGCCTCTTTGCTTTGTAAGTTCAGAATCTTACGGTCAACTGAGTGATTGTTGAAGCTCCCACCCTGGCAACTTCTTGCAACTTTCCTTCACTTGCCCTAAGCAGCAGTCTCCCCTGAGCTAGGAATGTGTGTGAGTGAGTGGAGACTCTTATCGCTGTGTCTACATTAGCATGATTTTGCGCAAAAGCAGCCACTTTTGCGCAAAATCTTGCCACCTGTCTACACTGGCCGCAAGTACTTGCGCAAGAACACTGACATTCTAATGTATAAAATCAGGGCTCCATAAACAGTTTTCCAGACCTTCAGAGAATTCGCGGGGTTCACATCAGCAGGTCTGGTCTGTATAATTCTGTGAAAACTCCAGTTGTAACTCTTTATAAACTCAGATAACACGACCGCTGTTGTGTTTGGAGAACCGGTGCATATCCACCAAGTCTGCTCGCTATTGTAAATCCATGTCTGAGACAACGGTCTTGTTTCTTTTAAGACGTATTCGAGCAGGCTCGTGCAAAGAGTAAGCATCCTGGTCCGAAAGCCACGATGTTACCTGTCTTCTGTTCAAAGTTATACAGTGCTTTTTGACTGCTTGAAACAGAGGGTTCACCCCACCAAAGCTGCCAGCTTCCCTGGGGGTGTAATATATTTTCTCTAACAGAGCAATCTGCGTAGACATGACTGTTATTTGTGTTAGTAAAAGATTCTGTAAGTATGGAAGGAACACATTCACACCAACACATTTAATACAAGTTTTATGAAGCATCAGGATTAACACACCCTTTTACATCTGTCTGCAAATGGGCACCATGACACCCCCACCACTATCGCTATTAGGGAGTCCGAGTTAATTCATTCTTCCACGTTTGTTCTCGAGATCCATGTGTCAGATATGAGCAAAAACAGCTGGCACAAGATAGATTTACTCCCACAGGATTACCGATGTGCAATTTCTCAAAGGCTTCTAGAAAGTCATCGTCGAGCTGGCGAGAGATTGTCAAAAAAAGAGAGTAAACTATAGCTGCTGGGTTTTAGATTCACAAAACACCCATGATGGCCCCACCTCGATTTTTCATTTACCCGTTTGACTTCCTTTCCATTCACCTTGTCCGACTCCTGGGAGCCGCGGGCAGCTTCCTCCACGGGGATGGATAACGAGAGGCCGTCTAGCTCGTCGGGCTGCTTTGTGAGCGGTTGGGTTTCGGGATCAGATTCTGGGGTATCCAATAGCAGTGGGGGCAAAGGGGCCCCTTTTTGCCTCTCCCTCATCCTCGGAACTGTGGCTGATGTGGTGCTTTCTTCTCATGCGGTGGAAGGCCCTTGGAAGCAAAGCAAAGTCCAAACTTCTGGTGGGGGTGGTGAAGGAGTCCATGTTTCTGCTCAGCGTTTGCATGCTCTGTGCAACACGCACTCTTGGAACAAGATGGCCTCTTTTGTGTGGCGCTAGAACTTATGGGGAAGTGCTATGCTCTGATTGGCAGAGGGTGCCACAGGAAGCTCTTAGAGGGGTCACACGACCCGCTTCTGGTCTGGTCAACCGGTCCCGGAACTGCTCCCCGATTGGTCAAAGCGGTTTGTGGGGTGGTCCACAGGGGAAAACCCCTTCCTGATTGGTAGAGGGAGGCAGGGCGAGTTCTTAGAGGGGTCACATGACCCACTTCCGGGCGGGTCATCCGGTCCTGGGACTGCCCCCGATTGGTCCAAGAGTTTCATGGGGCGGTCCTACAGGGAAAAACCCTTCCTGGTTGGTAGAGGGAAGCAGGGCAAGTCCTTAGAAGGGTCACATGACATCCCTTGCTTCCAGTCACCTGGCCCTCTTGACCCCGGATGTATTACCCCCAAGGGCGGGACTTCCGGTGACAGGGGATGGGCCTAACGGGGGAGGGGGCGGGGCAGGGTCACATGACACCCTTTACTTCTGGTCATCTGTCCCTCTTGACCCCAGATGTACTACCCTCCAAGGGCCGGACTTCTGGTGATGGGGGGGGGGGGGGCTGGACATGGACGGGACTTCCGGGGTCAGGGGGAGGGGCTAACGTTTGGTTGATGGTAGGGCCCTTATACTACTTATTAACACCATGCTCTTGTGCCAAAATGTTCATCTGTCACTCCCAAGGTAACTGAGAGATATAGTTCTCACTGGGAAACTGAGGTACAGAATGGGGAAGTGAGTAATCCAAGGTCAGCTGGGAGTCCAGTACCAGAGAAAGGGTGGAAATGATTTGCACTAAGGCTCCAGCTATTGCTTAATTCACAAGCTCAACAACAGACTACGGCTATGTATTTTTTAATGCTCCCTTGCAATAGAGGTTGAGTGGTGGGTATCTTATTGGAATCCTGTGGCATCTCATTACATAATGACTCTCTCCAACAGGTGCATCAAAACTGGCCATTTGAACTGATGATTTCAGGCTGTTACGAACCCTTGTGGCTAAGCGAAAACCTCAGCATTGAGCGCTGTGTTTTGACTGCAGATGCGGAGAGCTGTGATGTGATACAACCACGAGAAAAAAACAGAGGCCACCAAAGGTTCCTCTATATGCTGCCTTGGAAGGGTTTGATTTGTAGCAGAAAATGTCAGTTTTACTACACATGCCCCTCCTCGAGCTGAAAAATATTCCCAGTGAGAATAATCTAAACGTACAGCTGAGCAAAGTCAGCTGCAGATAGTGGCAGTGTTTGATTTGGGCTATTTACTTTGTAGACTTGGAAATGTGTGATCCACAGTTAAAGGTTCTAATAAAGCTTCAACTTTCTGAATCTCAGCGTCTAATTTATAATTATTGTCCAGCACCACCCAGAGTTTTGTCACACATATGGAAATTTAAATGGATTAAAAACTGAAAACAAAACTCTTAAAATCCGCAATTTCCCACAAGCATGAACACTTAAATAGACCAAAATGAAGAAAAAAAACCCAAAATGCTTAAAACCCAAGATTTTACACTGAGATTGAAACAGGAAAAACACCTCAAAACCATACACGCTTGCACTTCTGTGGGGATTAAATGACTATTGACCAGAAAAAAATTATTAAAATTCAACTCTTGCACAACTCTGAAAATTGAAATAAAAAATACTTAAAGCGCAGGATTTTACACAATTTTGGGAATTTAAACAGCAACCAAATAAAATGCCTACGAAGCCCATACGGACGCCCTTCTGGAAATTGAAATGAACACAACTTGAAAAAATAACTTATGTGGAACTTCACATCAAAACAAAAATGGCAGCAATTCTAAAATTTGGGGAAAGTTATGTGGCTGAAAATAGTGGAATCTGCTTAAAATAATCCATATCAACAGTTGAAAGGATTAAAAAACTTCACATTCAGTCCCACTCGGCCGCTATCCCAGTGCGTCACGGCTCCTGCCTCGAGCCTGCTGCATCCATAGGGTCAAACCGGTGGCCCAGTACCAAACCCACATCCAGCCGGTGGCAGAGCTCACGGGACCGACCCCCAGCAGCCGGAGGGCAGTGACTCACGGTCGCCTGGTGCCGCCCTTGAGAGCCCCTGGAGGGTTAACGCGGGTCCCGCTCTCCTGGGGGCTGTTTGCCCTGCGGGTCAGTGACCCAGGGCAGCTCCGGGAATGGCGCCAACAGGAACCGGGAGCGAACCCTGGCCTGGCCGAGATGGACACTGTGTGCCTGGGGCTGGAACCTCCGGGCAGGGCCCAGTGAGGGGGGTTAGCGACCCCTTAATCCAGGGTGGGGAACCTCAGGCCCAGGGCCTGGATGAGGCCCCCAATTTGTCAGGATCTGGACCCTGTGGGATCCTGCGCTGGTGCCCAGCCCCCTCACCCCTCCACTGTGGGGCTGGAGACACAAAATGGGCTGGTCTGGCCCCCAGGCACTAGTGCGCGAGGGGAATGTGGGGAGGGTCTTTCTCCTCCGTTGGGGGCTGCGTCAGAGAGGGGGGGTGCTTTGGTTTTTGCTTCTCAGTGCGGCCCCCGACTGATTTATCTGTGGGTTAAATCAGACCCCTTGCCCATGAGCCAGCCCCTGAAGGGCCCAGCGCCCCCACCCTGACTTGCACCCAGGGGACATGGGTGCCATGGAAACCAGCCACTGAGGGTGCTGGGTCGGGGGGGGGGGGCTGGGCCCCAGGGCTGCTCCTTTAAAACCAATTTGCCATCCGCTCACACTGGCTACAGAACATTTTCTTCCTCTCACCTTCCCCTCAGCCACCACCATTCCCTGCACCCCCCGGCACTTGCCCCCCCCCCCCCCGTTCCTTCCTTCCATGCCAGGAGACCCCATTCTGCCAGTGTCACAGCCTCTAATTCTTCAGTGAAAGAAGTTTCTGCCCCCCCACATTTCACCTCCCTGCTGTCCGGGGGCTCTGTACACCCCCAATTCTCTCAGGAAAGGGCTCTGTGTGCCCTCCATCCCCCTGCCCCAGGCCAGGGGCTCTGTGCCCCCCCTCCATTCCCCCAGGGCACGGGCCCTATGCCCCCATCCCCTTCCACCCATGCCAGAGGCTCTGTGCCCCCTATTCCCTGCTGCCCCTATGCCAGTGACCCTCAAGCTGCCATCTGTGACATACAAAAGCTGCATTGGGGTGGGGCTCTCAGAACTTAGGGTTGACACGGAGGCCTAACATGATTTCTATGTAGCTATTTTAAGGTTTGGGGGCTAAGAAATGCGGAGGGACGCAAGCAGAGAACCTCCCCCCGCCGCCCCTGTGCTCACGCATTGGGGAACGAGGAACCACTGGGCAATATTGTGAACAATTCTCTAGAAGATTAATTTACAAATGTTAAAATGGTGGGAAGGAAAACGGTCGTGCGCCAGCGCTAACCAGACCAGAGCGTCTGCCCTGCCTAGGATATCTGGGGTCTCACACATCTGGGGGCCTCCGACCAGTGAGGATAAAGGGGACGGACAGTTTTAGGGGGTGGCGCCCATCGTGGGTGTAGACGGGTTAGGAACAGGGAGCCCAGAGTGGGAAATTGGAGCTCCCGCTGGGATCCCCTCAGCCTTCCCCACCGTCCCTGCCTCCCGGGGGGGGGGGGGAGTGTCCTTTACCCTGCAAGGCAGCTGCAGCAAACCCAGCACCATCCCCCGCCCAGCCCACCACAGGCAGCGGCCGTCACCCTGGTGCCCAAAGCCCAGTCACACTTTGGGGCGGGGGGCTGGGTCTGGCCCTTACGTTCCTGGGGCCTCTGTGCTGATATTCCGAGGACTTGAGCTACAAACCTTCCTGCCCCCAGCTCAGGGCCGGTGACTCTCATTGCGACCCTGCCCGGCCTCCGTCGAGAACGGCCAGCCCCCGACAGACAGTTTGCGGCTCCAGAGCCCCCCGGCTCAGAGCCCAGACCGGCTCCAGCTCCCGCCCCAGCACCATGAAGACAGGTGAGAACGGGGCCGGGAGGGTGCCTGGACCCCTACCCGGTGCAGACAGACAAAGACCCACCCAGGAGAGTTGCTCTGCAGAAGAGGGGCTCCCCCCCCCCGCACCAGCTCTGAGATCTTCTCCCTGGGCTGCTCAGCACCTGTCCCACACGGGGATGGGGGATGGTCCTCACAGTTCTCCCCGGGGAGACGAGGCCTCCTGCCTCGGTTCTCATAGACTCACAGAACCCCAGGCTGGCAGAGACCTCAGGTACCATCATGTCCAGCCCTTTTCCCAAAGCAGAACAACCCCAACTCAATCATCCCAGCCAAGGGCTGTGTCCAGCTGGGACCTAAACACCACTAGGGATGGAGATTCCCCCCCCCCCCCCCAGGGAACCCAGCCCAGGGCTTCCCCACCCGCCTAGGGAAATCGTTTGTTCTAATCTCCCACCTAGACCTCCCCCACCGCAACTGGAGCCCATTGCTCCTTGTTCTGCCACCTCTGAGAACAGCCTCTCTCCAGCCTCTCTGGAACCCCCTTCAGGGTGTTGCAGGCTGCTCTCAACCCCTCCCCCCCCTCTCCTCTTCTGCAGACTGAACAAGCCCCAATTCCTCAGCCTCTCCTCGTAGGTCATGTGCTCCAGCCCCCAAATCAGTTTTGTTGTCCCCCCCCCCCCCGCTGGTGGACCCTCTCCAATGCACCCACATCCTTCCAGTAGTGGGGGGCCAGAACTGGACACAATACTCCAGATGTGGCCTCCCCAGAGCTGAATAAAGGGGAATAATCACTTCTCTGCATCTGCTGGCAATGCTCCTCCTAATGCCCCTAATATGCCATTCGCCTTCTTGGCTACAAGGGCGCCCTGTTGACTCATCTCCAGCTTCTCATCCACTGTAACCCCAGGGCCTTTTCTGTAGAGCTGCTGCCTAGCCAGTCGGTCCCCAGCCTGTACCCGTGCTTGGGATTCTTCCGACCCCGGGGCAGGGCTCTGCACTTGTCTTTGTTGAACCTCATCAGATTTTTGGGCCCAATTCTCTAATTTGTCTGAGTCACTCTGGACCCAATCCCTGCCCTCCAGCGTATCTACCCCTCCCTCTAGTTGTGGAATAGAAGGACAGACAATACTGGCACAAAACCAAGAAACGCACAGTGAGATCCCAGCTGGGTCAATGGGCCGTAGCTCCAGTACAACCCATGGGGCTGCAGAGAAGGCTCAGCACAGATGGATCCTGCTGCCTTTCCTTCTCCAGGGACCTGTGTTTCCTGTGAGGTCTGCGTCGGCGTCCACAAGGAGTGTACGGGCCCTGTGCAAGTCTGCAGGGAGCAGCTGGATTCCTGCGGGATCATGAAATCAGAATCAGTAGTAGGTAGGTGCAGGAGACCTTCAACCAGCCCTGAACACAGGCTGGGTCGGCGTCAGCCCGCCCAGAACCAGGGGCTGTTGGGTTAGGGCAGGGGAGCCAGGACTCCTGGGTTTTCTCTGTGGTTCTGCCAGGGTGGGTGGAGGAAAGGCTGGGAGCCAGGCCTTGTCCGGTCTGTCATTGGTCCTGGCAGGGGTGCGGTGTCTGGCGGATTGGAGCTGGGTGAGTCAGGATTCCTGGGTTCTCTCCCTGACTCTGGGAGGAAAGAGAAATCCAGCGGGTGAGGGGCAGCTGTGGGCACCTATCCTGCTGGTTCTCTACTGACCTGGCGTGAGTCGTGCCTCAGTTTCCCTCTCTAGATAGGTCATAATCACACTGGTGAAGCATTGCGAGGGGGAGGCAGAGCAATGAAGCCTCATCTCCTCTTCTTCCCATGTAGGAGAGATAAAGAGCCCGACTTTTGTGAAAGCCTGCGTGTCCTCCAGGCAGTGCAACCTTGCGCCCCTTTACATGACTTTTGGGAACGGGATCTCCGTGAGCACCAATATCGCCTGCTGTTTGGGGAATGCCTGCAAAAAAGTCTCCATTAAGGGTACAGCGCCCGTCTTCCTCTCCAGTGTGTCTGCTCCCGCGCGCTCCCTGCCCTGCCTGGCCCTTTCTGGCCTCCCTGTGGGAAGACGGAACGGGATTAGGAAAGAGCCTTTACTTCCCCTGCCCTGCAGGGGGCGCCCCATTGGATAACCCTGAACACCTGGGTGGGGAGAGGTCAGTGGGCGGGGCTCTAGCCTCCCACCAAGTGTGAACAGGATCCAGGATTCCCTGCTGCAAACCTCTCCCTGCCCCTGCAACCTCCTGTGCGTCAGAGCTGCAGCGCCCCCTGCAGGGGGATCCGGGGATGAGCAGTGCTGCCCACAGCTGTTTTCCCTGCCCCGCCACCTCCTTGGGCTTGTCCCCCGCGCTGACTGCGTTTGCTCCACTTTTCCTAGTACCCCCGGCTAACACCACCCTGAATGGTCAGAGCTGCCCAGCCTGCTACTCTGTGTTCTCCCATCACTGCAACGAAGAGATCATCGACTGCACAGGGGCCCAGACCCGCTGCCTGCATGTGAGTGGCACAGTGAAAACTGGTAATTGCCATTCGGCTGTTTCTCCATCTGATTTCCCCACCCAGAAGTGACCGTGCTCATGGGTAGGCCTCTGTGGTAGGGAAGAGACTCAGCACACCTGGGTTCTAGCCTCATGATTTTTCCTCGCTGTACTTCGATTTCCCCTGCAAACGCCTGAGAACTTATGAGGGTTTGGAGACAGGCGATAAGGAAGGTCTGGAAAAGGCCATGGAAAGAAGGGAAAATACCTGGGGCTATTTTCCCCTGTGAACCAGAAAGGTGACACGATAGAGCATGTGAAATAATGATTGTGACAGAGAAAAGTGGAGATGAATAAATAAGATAGAGTTTTGGGTGAAATTGAAAATATATATTTTTTTTTTTAGCAATTTCAGCAAACTGAAAAGTCATGAAAAGTTTCATTTTGGGTCAAATGAAATATTTGGTTTTGATTTTCAGGAGCTGTTAACATTAAAGAGTTGCGATAAAATGTTGGAAGGGAAAGTTGTTTTGAATTACAATAATGAAAAGTTTTGATTTTCTCCCAGTTTGTTTTCATGGAGGCCTCTTGTGACTGTAACTGTCTGAGAAATTTGAATTCACAAAATGTGATCAAATGCCTGTTTTTCACTGGAGAAATGTTTCAGATGCAAAATCTCAGAGCACGAGAGGATTTCTGAGCACTCTCTCCCATAAGAGAGGATATAAGGAAATGGTCAATGAAATTGAAAAGTGAGAAATGCATTATGATTAAAATAACTCCAGCCAATAACCCATTAATCTGTGGGACTCCCCTCTAGTGGAAATTGCTGTGGTCAAGCGCAATTCTAAAGGATTCCTGCTTATCAAGAAGAGCTGGAGTGATCATGATGAATGATCAGAAAACTGTTGAACCTCCTTTTTCCGGTCTTACACTGATTTCTAGCTATTAGCAATCAGGAGTAGGAGAATATCCATCATACTTGGTGGTTCAGGTACCTTTCTGTGCACTGTCTAGTGCTGGCCACTGATTGAGGCTGTGCACCGCGCCCTGCACAAGGGACCCCCAAACTGCCTTGGTATCTCTCCATTTGTAGACTAACAAGCTCTAAAGTAATACAGAAAAAGTAACAGTATGAAAGCATCATTCCTGGCACTGCTGTAGAAATCTCCCATCTGGAAATAACAAAGATATTTCTTTTTTACTGGCTGTGGAACAGTGTAAATCTGAGATTGGGGCCTTTTTGTTCCATGTGTTGCACAGGCCCCTTGGCTGAGAGGTGAATCGTTTGCTGCACGTTTTCCCTTGCCAAAATTGGGAGTCCCTATGTGCCAGGGTTTATACAGGGCCTTTGGATGAGAACTGGTTAAAGATCCCACTCCTGTCACCATCAGTGAGCAACACCATTGCCAGGTGAATGGTGGGAGTAACATTGGCCTGCTCCACAGTTTGTTAGAGATCAGGGATTCACTGAGTGATGCTGAATCAGAGCAGAAGAAGGGAGACCATTGGGGGGTCCCAGATAGGCTGCAGGAAGTGGCTCAGATGGGGGAAGAGGACTGTGTTGTATCGGACTAGAGACATAAAAGATTTCCCAAAGGGGTTCCCAGACACTGACCCTCTTGCTTTGTCCCCAACAGGTCAGTCAACCATAATGACCACCATGAAAGGCTGTGCCACTGAGTCTGCCTGCACTAATATGCAGCAGCTCAAAGGGACCTTCGGAGGGTTCGATGCGGAACTCACCACGGCAGAATGCAGCCCAGCCTCCTCCCACGTGGCCACTGGCCTGGCCTCCCCCTACGTGGCTCCGGAATCAGCTGGACTCATCCTCCCAGCCCTCCTTACTGTCCTGCTGGTGAACGTCCTCTCCTGATCCCCCATCCCGCGGCACAGCCCCCCTGCTCTGAGGAGCCGTGCCGCTGTGGCAGGGCTCGGATTCCCTTCCCCTGTAACGGGGTTAACAGAATAAAACAGACACGAGAAAACTGGGTGGGAGCAGGTGTCTGTGTGTGCAGGGAGGAGGCAGGCTGAGTCTTGGATTGTATGTGTGTGTGCATGTGTGTGTGTGTGTAATAGCAAAGCTCGGGTATTGTGTGTCTTCCTCGGGTAATGAGTGTTAGACTCTGTGCATGTGTGATCATGAGTTTTGGACCATGTGTGTTCATATGTGTGTGTGACAGCAAGTCTTGGATCATGTGTGTGTAATTACGTCTTGGATTGTGTGTGTGTAGGTATTGGACTCTGTGTGTATGTGCGTGCGTGTGTATAATCCTGAGTCCTGGACTGTGTGTGTCATCGTGAGTCTTGGATCATGTGTGTAATAGTGAGTCTGTGCGTGTGTAGTGTGTGTGGGGATTATGTGTGGTGGTCTGATGGATTACCGCATGTTTAATTTTAGTGGGGTGTTAGAAGCCTGGTGGTGAGGATGATTGGAGCTAGGACAACCCCTTGTAATGGAATGAGGAGAGCATGCACACAGGTGCAAACGAACACACACACACACACACGGACGGACGGACGGACGGACGGACGCAGCCTGCACGGCTATCTCCTGTGCCACCCCTCTGACAGGCCCTCGTGCGGGAGGGAAAATGAGGGTGGTTTAATTGTGGGGCCTTTTCCATCCCAGAATAGTCTCACTTTTTGTCATAAAACTGAAAACAATGTAGCAGAGAACGGAACCGCTCGTTGCAGCACCCTGCGACCCGTCCGAGCTGCCAGGCTGGGTCAGAGGAAAGGTCCATTTAACTCAGTGTCCTGTCTGCTCACAGCGGCCAATGCCAGGTGCCCCATAGGGAATTGTCAGGGAATTATGGGATTGCTTGACGATTCCCTCCCCTGTCACCCATTCTCACCCCCTGACACCATCCCTACCCAGCCTGGCTAATGATTCTAGCTAGTTCTTTCTTGAACCGTGGAAACGTCCTGGCCTTCACAACCTCCGTTGGTAATGTTATTTGTGTTAAAAGTGCCTGTTTTTTAAATCTCTCTTCAGATGGGACCCGTTCCAAACCCCCTAATCCAAGGTCTCCAACCTTTTGAACCACAAGGTCAAGTTTTCAATAACAGTGCAAAGTAAGGTCTACCTCAAACCCAACCACCCTCACCCCACTCTGCAAGCAGGGACAGAAGTAACCACAACCGCCCACGTGTGGTGTGTGGCACAAAAGCCTCCGCCTGAGCTATTGCTTGATGTCCACGTACATTTCCTGGAAATACACTAAAGGTCCTGCCAACACGACTCAGAGATTGACAAAACCTCCTGCTGACAGTACTGCTGGGGGCAGGAGGAGGAGTTGTCTTTGATATCACTTCATTACAGGTGATTTGTCAATAGTTCTCAGAAGCGTTGTAACTGTTCCAGCGGCATCGCGGTTAAACTTTGCAACTCCTTGGAATCTTCGCTAAACCTCGCAACTGTGCAACTCTCAGCCGCTTTGCGTTGTAAGTTCAGAATCCTACAGTCAGCTGGGTGATTGTTGAACCTCCCACCATTGTAACTTCTTGCAACTTTTCTCCAGTCTGCTTGTAACTAGCTCTCTGCGGCATTCTCCCTGGCATTCTCCCCGGTAATGAAGCATACTGAAGTTGCAAATCAAGGGATTTAAATATCCCACCGTTGAGTAGCGTAATCGCAGCCAGTCACCATTTTAAAATGCCGGCCGCCCAATTTAACTTGCCACATGTACACATGGTAGTCTGATTCCCTGAAATTAACTGGTACTCCTCATTGAACCAGCATTTAAAAATGGCGACCGGCCACGATTATGCTAATCAAGTATGAGATATTTAAATCTCGCGCTTGATTTGCAACTTTGGTATCCTTCATTTGCCTCCCTTGTCCGAACTAGGGGGCAAGTGCAGACATACCCTGGGAGAATAGGTGGGCAGGATTCCCTGGGATGCTAACATGAAGGGGAAAGAAGTCCAGGAGAGCTGGCAGTATTTTAAAGAAGCCTTATTGAAGGCACAGGAAGAAACCATCCTTATGCGCAGCAAGAAAAGCCAATATGGTAGGCCACCAGATTGGCTTACCAGGGACATCCATGGTGAGCTTAAACACAAAAAGGAAGCTTACAAGAAGTGGAAACTTGGACAGATGACTAGGCAGGAGTATAAATATATTGCTTGAGAATGCAGGGGAGTTATTAGAAAGACGAAAGCGCAATGGGAACTGCCCCTTTCATTTTAAACATTATGATATTAATTTTGTGCCCCTGTATGTGGATGGTGAACAGATACCAACCAAACCTCTGCAACCAGACTTTGAGGCCGGCCGCTGTGTGAGAGAGAATACATGAGTCTGGTACAGACAGCAGGCAAACACATAAAGATCGTTCTCTGTTAATTGACCGTGAGGAGTTTGCACGGGGTTACACCTTGTTTGCCTTCGATCTCTCTCCTGACCAGGAATGCACCGACCACTATTCGCTGATTAAAACAGGGAACCTCAGAGCAGAAATACGCTTTGGGAAGGCTTTGACGGTCACCGTCAATATGATTGTGTATGGGATTTTTGACAACGTCATAGAGATAAATCAGAGGAGAAACGTTCTGTTTGATTACATGTGAAGATGGACACGGTGCAGCTCTCAAGTGTCTTGACCACAGACCCTTATACAAAAGAGAATTGCTTGGATGTGTTCCCTTGTGATTGGCTCCCTGGTGGCAGGTTGTTATCTCAGAGACCCTTAGGTTTGGTGGTTAACACGTACCCTCACAACCAACCGGGTGAACACTGGCTTGCCTTGTATCTGGCAGAGCGTACCTGTGGAGAGTTTTTTGATTCATATTGACACCCCCCAAACAGCGCATTGTTTCTTAGAAGCATTATGAAATTTTTAAACAAAAATGCCACCAACATTGTGTTTCACACTAGACAATTACAACACCCCCTCTCTGTCGCCTGTGGCTATCACTGTGTGTTTTTCTTGCATTACCGTAGCAAGGGTTTATCTTTTGACCAGATTTTTAAAATGTACTCTAATGACTTAATGCAAAATGACCAGATGGCGATGAACTTTGTAAAAAATAAATTTAAATATTTGGGCATGCCTAGTCTTGCTCAAAACATGTTTCAGCAAACTCAGACATGCGTATCCTGCAATGACTTTCATAGCCATGTTGCTCAATAAAGCACCCCAGGTGAGGGGTTTAAAAGCAACTGATGTTTGTTTTTCTTAATTTTTGTTCTTAAAAACAATGAACAATTCAGAAAAAATACCAAGACATAATATATATATTAAATAGATAGTCTCTCTCTCTCTATATATACACACACACACACACACGCAGAAGTGTTTTTATTTAAAGCAAAATGTGATCAAGTTCAAAAATTATTTTTAGAACATGACAAACTTCACATACTGAGCCAGTCAGATAGTTTATCCAATTTTCGGTTTTTAGAAGGCAAAACAGGAGTCGGTGTTTCTCGATCCATCCCAGTGTCAGTGGCTGAGGCCTTCAGGCGTTCCCAAAGAACTCTGTTGTCTGCACTGCCCATGACAGAAGATGGGACGTTTAGTTCTGCCATGGCATTTATAAACACTTCCCACCCTTTAGGTACATGTCTGCTAGGGACAGAACGCGTCTGGGTGACGGCTCTGACTAAGTCAAGCATGTTAGAACCATTAACCACCGAGCCTTTGTACACAAATGCACCTTTATCATTCCAGGAAGCGATAGTTTTATCCTGGCCCAGCTTATTTAGCAACACTGAGGTGTTTTTCTTATAACGCTTATTCACGTTATCCAACACTTCCTGAACCACAGAGTCTGAAGCGTTTGCTGTTTCTGGAGGTTTGGCGGTGTCACTCTGTTCCGGTAGAAACAGACTTATTTTCCTTTTATCTGCATCACTTTGCCTCACGTATGTTAGGTACCTCTGAAGCACAGCGCTGTACAGTTTAGCCTTTTCGTATTCAGCTAAGTCAGTCCTTTGAAGAACAGACTTCATTTCAGCATCCAGTAAGCAAATTGCGGTTGTTCTGATATTTTCCTACACTGGAGGGGGAGCCCTTAAATGCTCCAGCTGATGGCGGGGCACCAGGTACATTTTTTCTGCATACTCCATTATCGGTTATTCAAAAGCCCCGTTATCAGAGGGACAAAACTTAACAAAGGGCCAATAAACCCCTCAGACTGCTTCACCAGATGCTTCTTTCTTTTAAGCGAGACCCTTTTATTAGACAATGTTTTTATAAGCGTGCGTTTCTTTTACAGCACACTCACTTGATTCTGCGTTGAAGACACATTTCCTTTTAAGGTATTGAGTGCTATTTCTGAGATGGCCGCTACTAAATCGTCAGGGCCCGAACACAGAATAGCAAATCACCCCCGCAGCAAAGGAAGGCTAAGTAATTTTAAAAGAGCCAGGTTTCTCTTCACGCAGCTAGACATGTTTTCGGTCGGCAACCCCCAGCTGTTAAAAAGGGGCTGTTCTAAATGGACTCCCCCGACGGTTGGAATTACAATCTGGATTTCTATATACAAAGCTTCTGCAACAACGTACAGACTGACATTATTCGTAAACAACAACAAGCAACACACAATCTCAGCCACGCTGAACACCATGCCATCCAGAGTCTCAAAAACAACCTGGACATTATAATCAAACCAGCTGACAAAGGGGGTGCTGTGGTCATTATGAATAAGGCCGACTATAACCAAGAGGCAATCAGACAACTCTCCAACACCACATTTTACAAACCTCTCTCCTCTGATCCCACCTCGGAATACCAAAAGAAATTACTCTGTCTCCTTAAAAGCCTCCCTACAGCTTTTAACAAATCCACACAAACACCTTCTGACCCCAGACCAGGATCGTTCTATCTGCTTCCCAAGATCCATAAACCTGGACACCCCGGATGCCCCATTATCTCTGGTATTGGCACACTCACTACTGGTCTATCCAGCTATGTAGACTTTCTCCTCAAACCCTACGCAACCAACACCCCCAGCTATCTCCGAGACACTACCAACTTCCTAAGGAAACTACAAAACATCGATAACCTCCCCAATAACACCATCCTTGCCACCATGGATGTAGAAGCACTATACACCAACATCCCACATAAAGACGGATTACAAGCACTTAGAAACACTATCCCAAAGGACACCACTGCCAACCTGATAGCAGACCTATGTAACTTTGTTCTCACCCACAATTATTTCCAGTCTGAGAACAACTTATACCTCCAGATCAACGGCACAGCCATTAGTACACGCATGGCCCCACAGTATGTTAATATCTTTATGGCTGACCTAGAACAACGTTTCCTCAACTCCCGTCCCTTTTTACCCCTCCTCTACCTACGGTACATCGATGACATCTTTATGACCTGGACGCATGGCCAAGAAACACTGGAGACATTCCACAGAGATTTCAACAACCTACACCCCACCATTAACCTCAGCCTAGACCATTCCACATGAGAGATCCATTTCCTGGACACCACAGTACAAATCAACAATGGAAAATTAGACACCACCCTCTACAGAAAACCCACTGACTCATACAGTTACCTACATGCTTCCAGCTCCCATCCAGCAAACACCACACGATCCATCGTCTATAGCCAAGCCCTTCGATACAACCGCATCTGCTCTAATCCCACTGACAGAGACCAGAAACTTCAGGATCTCTACCAAGCATTTATAAACCTCAACTACCCACCCGGAGAAATAAAAAAGCAAATTTAAAGAGCCAAACGAATTCCTAGAAACCATCTACTACAAGACAGACCCAAGAAAACCAACAATAGAATACTACTTGTCATCACCTACAGCCCCCAACTTAAACCTGTCCAACACATTATCAATAAATTTCAGCCTATACTGGAACAGGACATTAAACTCCAAGAAGCTCTGGGATACAGACCCAGAGTCTCCTATAGACAACCACCTAACCTCAAGATGCTTCTTATCAACACCCACAGGACATACCACACTAACACCAACCCTGGTACCTTCCCTTGCAACAAACCCCGTTGCCAGCTCTGTCCACATATTCACTCTGCTGATACCATTATTGGGCCTAGCCAAGTGAGTTATAAGATCAAGAACACACATTCCTGCGCATCCAGAAATATAATTTATGCAATCATGTGCCGAAAGTGTCCGTCTGCTTTGTACATTGGACAAACGTCTCAGACACTTTGCCAAAGGATCAATGCCCATAAAACAGATAGACAGAATCACAAAGAAAAAACAGTTTAGTGTCCATTCTGGTTGAAATGGCAAGGTCTCAATGATCTAATCACCTGCATCCTACTCCAGAAGACTTTCAAATCTGCACTTGAAAGGGAATCCTCTGAACTGTCATTCATGCTAAAATTCGACACTCTCCGTGGGAGGCTCAACAAAGACTCCAGCTACCTTACCCATTACAAAGATAGCTTCCCCAATTATCACCTCTAAAATCATTAACTCACAGACATTCACCTTCCTTCCCCCACCCCCCACATTCCCCTTCTGTTCTGAAATTTGATTTGTCATTTTCATATGTGTTCATTTTTTTAATTGTATCCTTTGGTATATATGGTTGTGACAATTTTCTTCCACTATTTGATCTGAGGAAGTGGGTCTGGTCCATGAAAGCTCGTCACCTAATAAACCATCTTGTTAGTCTTTAAAGCGCTACATAGTTCTGTATTTTCTTTTTCCCTGGGCATCATACTGTCTACACCATAGTGTCCCACACTGGGCATAGGTCCCAAGTAAATTTGGTTTTCTAAAGTGTTAAAAAAATGTGGAAAATATCCTTTGCCCCCTTCAAACCCCATCGCCTGCGGTAGCTTGCTAAGCTTCATGGGCAAGAAGTTTAACGAGTCTATAAAACGAATGCTCAGGGCCTTAACTTTCACACACATTAGTTTACTACCCTGAGTGATCAGTTCTAGGCACATCTTTTCCTTCAGTAGCTGTCTCACAACAAAGTATGCATGGCAACCTTTGGAATTGTGTGCTATGAACGTGTAGTCGCGGAACTCTTTGCCAATAAAGGTCTTAACGAACATAGAAAGACACTCGCTACCCTTAAATTTCCAGGATTTTTCTGACTTTAGGGCCATAGCAAAAATGTAATTGGGAGCGTGCAACCCAGTCTCCTGCGTGCATTCAAAATCATAAAAAATATACTTTTCTGAGGATTCGGGCTTTCTAAGGCTGTCCATAAAACAGAGATGACTGTCTATGTTGCCAACAAGCAAGCCCGTACACTGCTTACAGCGCCGCCCTTTACAGCGGTGCCGCTTGTCCACGTAAGACTGACACTCATCACACAAAGTTTAGACAGGCATTCGACTTGTTTTTTCGATGCGCAGTCTATGTGTCTGACTAAGCACTCTTTGGATAGACAAAATAGTCTACAGCTAGGACACCGCAGCGGCACGCCCACGCTGTCTGAGCACGTTCCCCTCAAGCAGAGGCGGCAACAATACCTGCAAGAGTGGTCGTGACTGTACACTGTGTGGCAAAACTCACAATCATTTTTCACTCTGAACAACTTTTTCACATCCAGAACCCCATAGTAATGCTCATCGTGCAACAGGATAAAATAAGTCTTGGGGTACACTGGGCCCCCCGTTTTAAAAAAGCCCCAGCCGCCTTTCGCCGTATACAGCACCACCTGTATGTTAACTCCTAAATGCTGTTCAAACTTTGCTACGTCGCTGAGCATTACCTTTTTTTGATCTGACCACCTCAGTTTCTCGTGAAGCTTTCTCGCCCCCTCTAACAACTTGGCATCTGTAGGTTTAAGCCAGGTCTACTAAACATGGTCTCTTTTTATGAATAATTTGACTACTAAGGATAGAATTTAAAACTCTACGAGCGCCCCCACCCCTGTTTTTTACAACTGCCACAACGAGGCGCAATGTTCCATTGAGGTGCAACTCTCTATTACTTTGCAACCGTTTTGAGGTCTGGTTTAAAAAATCCTCAGCAGACAGCTCGTCCCTAGTTCTTCTGACCAAAAACAAAGGGTTAGTTAAATTACAGCTCTCTAAACGTAACTGGACATAATCATCAGGGCCTATCCTACCATTAACGTCATCTAGAACTAACTGTATTCCCCTACGTGTGGCTTCAATAACCTGTTCAGGTGAATGTATTTGCTCAAGATTGACAAAACGAAATTCCTCGCAATACACTGACCACCCCAAATTTAGGTACTTCAGCTTGCCAACTTCTCACTTTCTCCATATACAACTCTGGATTTTCAGAGGCACTTGAGGGTTCCTCTACGGCACCATCAGGGGCATCTTCTACCTCAGATGCTATTTCAGAGTCAGAGCGGTCTCTGTGAGAGTCATCAGGACTAGCCAGGGTCCAGTCTACAGACTCATCACCACCCCTCAGGTCAGATAAGCCATTTTGTGAGCCTCCAGTAGGGGGCATCTCTTTTTGGTATTTTTTCCTCATCACCTTGTGACATAGTGGGGGGTGACCTGCTAACTCTCTGGCTGCTGCCTGTAGTTCCACCGAGCAGACAAGCGATGAGTCACCCTCTTTGCCTAGTATCTCAACTGGTTTGGCCAGCTGACCCCCATGAAGAGGAACAAAGGAAGGTGGATGCTGCCCTGGCTGGGGGGCAGGGCTGGAGGAGAGTGGGTTAGTTCCTGGCTGGAAAGCAGGGGAGAAGGAACTGGGGAGGGGGCTGGGATTCCCCTATCTCAAGGGGGGCACTGAGGCCTCTTAGCCCCCAGTTCCTGTAACCTGATTACATCTGTGCTATGCTGTATCCTGGAGGAGCAATAAACCACCCTCAATTCTACTGGCTGGTGGAGTCTGTTTCTGCCATTTCGGGGTGCAGGAGACGGGGGACCCCCAACGCACCGTCACACACCTCTTCAGCCTTTTTTAAAAATTTGGCAGTGATCTTGGCCTGGAACTTTATGGCAGCCACCCGTTTATCCGCCAAATGCTGTCCCCACTTTTGTTTACACCTTATCTGATAGGAACCCCTGAGGAGGACCCTTTTGCCCAGGCCCCTTTCTTTTAGGCCCCCTAAGGATACAGAGTTCACCAGTTTTCTGAATGAAGCATCAAACTCTTCCCCCATACGAGAATATGGGGGAGCTGTGATGAGCTCATGGTTTTGGGAGAATGGTTTGTCAGTCCTTGGTTTTTTATTCACAACCCCTAGAGCGCGTGCTCCGGGTTTGTGAACGTGAGCGTTTTCCCTCGCAGGTTTCTCAGGGCTTGGTGTGGCAGTGGCCGCTGAGGAACTGGAGTTGTGTTTGTGTGGCTGCAACACCTCAGCATTGCAGGAGTTTTCTGTCCTTGGTTTTTTATTCACAACCCCTAGAGTGCGTGCTCCGGGTTTGTGAATGTGTGTGGTTTTGCGCACGTTCAGAACCCCTAGAGCGCCTGCTCCGGGTTTGTGAACGTGGGCGTTTTCGCTCACAGTTTCCTCAGGGCTTGGTGTGGCAGTGGCCGCTGAGGAACTGGAGTTGTGTTTGTGTGGCTACAACACCTCGGCATTGCAGGAGTTTTCAGTCCTTGGTTTTTTATTCACAACCCCTAGAGCACCTGCTCCGGGTTTGTGAATGTGGGCGTTTTCGCTCACAGTTTTATCAGGGCTTGGTGTGGCAGTGGCCGCTGAGGAACTGGAGTTGTGTTTGTGTGGCTACAACACCTCGGCATTGCAGGAGTTTTCAGTCCTTGGTTTTTTATTCACAACCCCTAGAGCGCGTGCTCCGGGTTTGTGAATGTGTGTGGTTTTGCACACGTTCAGAACCCCTAGAGCACATGCTCCGGGTTTGTGAATGTGGGCGTTTTCGCTCACAGTTTCTGCAGGGCATGGTGTGGCGGAGACCGCTGAGGAACTGGAGTTGTAGTTGCATGGTTGTTTTTTACCAGAGTCTGTTGTTCTGTCCTTGCGTTTGACGTATGTGAGGTTTGGACCGCCCGGATGCTTCATCTGCACTCTTGTGCTGTTTTGCGTTGTAAAGGGTCTCAAAGCAGATTCCTGGTTCTTTGGCGGTTCTGGAGGAGATGTCCTTGTAGCTCTGACTACAGCATTGTCAGAAAAGTTGTCCATGCCTATGAGGTGGGGGAAAAACATTTTACAAAAAACAAACAAACAAAAAAACCCCTGAACTTTACCATCTCTCACCCCCACACCTATGTATTTACTTAAAACCTCATAGAACAACCAAACTGATAAGCAAAATATATTTACTGGGCTTCATCGATCCATCAGTCACTGATGCTGGTGAATTTTCCTTTTCAGCTGTCTCTTTCCTTTTTCTTTTGAGCTTGTTTTCCCTCTGGTCTAAGGAGCTCTCATATTTTGACTGTACTGTGGAGCAAACAACATTATTACAAAATACATGAAACCCTCTTGTAAACTTGAAAATCATTAGGGTGTTTTTCTATTTAAAAAGTTATAGCTTTAAAAACAAAATAATCCATTTCAGGCTGTACAACAAACACCAGTTTTCAGTTTATTTCTACCACTTAAAAAAACCAACCAAACAAACAACAAAAAACCCCACAAATTATTTTTAAATACATCTCATTTTGCAGAATAAAAACCAAAACTGCTTTTAAAACCCCTTGTTGGTTTAAACAAACCAAGTACTTTAAAAAACCCTGCACCTATGCCTTGTACAGCCCCCTCCCCCTCCCTCCACACTCATACATTAAACAGCAACTTTATAAAAACACACCAAACCAAGTTTGCAGCCATATACTTGTCAAAACCCACATGCATTTAACACATCACATTTTGCACAGAAAAAGCAACCCACAAAACACTCCATACCAGCAGTTTGCCAACATATAGTTTAGAAACACACCTGTGTCTGTCCATCACACACACACACACACCTTCAAAAACTCTCCACAACAGTTTTAAAATCATTTGCAACTATATTTTTTAAAAGCAGTGGTATGCAACAAACTGGGTTTTTTTAAAACCACTTATCTCTAGCATAAGCCCCTGAATCACCCACAACTTAACCCCTACTGCCAGCTTTTTTTAAAATAAAAACCCCAGGTAAAAACACACCACATTTTTGTAACCACCCCAGATACTTTTAGCCAAACCTCACCACTTCCTCCCCCAACTCAGAATTAAAACATTTATTTTGAAAACACATTTGGCACAGAAAGAGCAACCCACCAAACACGCTATACCAGCAGTTTGCCAACATAGAATTTAAAAACACCAATAAGCTCCCCCACAATTAAGTTTTGAAAAAAACCCAACTCACAATTTAAACATTACAATTAGTTAAAAGAAAAAATAACCCACACGCTTTAAAAATGATTATGGATAGTTACCTTCTACCACAGGGTAAAGGCATGCTGGCACAGGGCTATTCTGTTTTCCCCTATGTATATTTGGGACTATGGAATAAAGAACAAGCAAAAAATGTGAGTTAGGATTACCCCTAAGTGCTTCAAACCCCATTTGAAAAACACACCTATGTCTTGCACAAACCTCATTTCTCTCTCACACAAATCACACACACACAAAAGCCCCACATACATTTAAAAGTCAATTGCAAAAAAGTTACCTTTCACTATGGGATAAAGTGTTGCAGGCACATGCTTGTCCTGTTCCCCCACCCCCATGTGTGCTTGGGCCTTAAGGTTAAAGAATAAGCACAAATGTTAGTTAGTATTACCCAGGGTTTTTTTTAACAGTATTAAGCACAACTACAGTTAAAAATGGTTTTTACCTTGGCCTGGTGGTGAACTGCAGCTTAGAATTACTGGTTCCATGTTAAACAGATCACACTGCAATAAAGATAGCCACCATTATTTTACTGAGAGAGCATGGCCAAAGAGTGGCATTATAGAATATATATTTTCAAAGTTAAAACCAGGGAACATACCTTCTCCTGTTGCAGTCCAGCAGCCATTCAAGAAAGTTTCTATTGAAAAGGACAGTCTCCAAAATACCTAGGTTGTTTTTTACCCTCCTAACCCATTGTTTCAAACAACTTCAAGGTAGTAGCTAGCAGGTGAATTTGATCACTGCAACTCTAAAATAATAGATCCTTAAAGACTTTAGGCACCCCTCCCTAGCATGGCCTTTTGTGATCTGGGGTGGAAGAATTAAGCTCTCTCCACAACTGAGTTGCTTTTGGCTACATTTTTTTTTCTTTTAGTTAAAATATATTTTTTGTAGGGCTTTCTTACAGCATTAACAGTAAAAGCACCAATCCTTAATGTAGCTGTACCCATTTCCATGTGGAGACCCTTTGCAGATATCAATAAATGTCTAGGGGGTTGTTTTTTAAAACATGCTTCTTTTATGCTTAAGGCTTGGGGTATAAATAAAATGCTTTTAAATGTTTGATTGTCTTTAGAGCAAATGCTTGTTCTAAAGTATGGGTAAAAGTTTGAAACATTTCAGTTTTGGGTTAGACCCTTAATTTTTTTTTTAACTTTTAATGGCTAGAAAAAGTAGCCCATAGCATTCAACCAAGTCCTGGGTCATATTTAAACTGTCCAATAGCATTTCTACCAACCCCAGGGGTTATATTTAAACTGTCCAATAGCATCTGCAAATTCCTGAGGTGTTATTTATTTAGATATTCATCAGAGCCAACCCATCCAATTTAATTACTGAACATTAACCTCAACAAGGGTAAGTGGTCACACCTAAACCTAACCATTGACTAGAGCCCCTGGCTATTCAGTGAGGTGTGGTTAAACCATTGAGTTCATGTCTAATAAATCCTAACGGGGAGGGGGTAATTTTTCCTTTTATTTAAAAAACAAAACATTTTGAGGGGTTTTTCCTTCCCCGAGTTTCTACCATACACCTTTCAGGGTTTTTCAGTAAATGGGCCCCTTTATACAAAATGGATTCTCACAAACTTTATTTTTTAAAATGATTTTATTTAAAAGACATACAGACCATGTGTCCACCAACACTTTTACTCATGTAAGGATCACACAAACCTTCTGAGAGAAGATAGTCACAAAAGCCCCTTTTCAAAAGATATTTACAGCTACCAAGTTTTATATCTCATGTGTGCCCCCTCACCGTTCTCTAACTTCATCCTTTTAGACATCTTACAAATAGTCTTTTTCTTAAGCAGGGTTCTGTAACTTTTTGTACGCACCAGACGTTCAATATAACGCTCTAAGCAGGCGTCTTTTGGCTTGGTCATGGTCTTTAAAACACTGTGAGGATCTTGACTGAATTGCACTGCATTTACCAAAGTCACCCCTTGTGCTAAGTGTTCTTGAGTTAAGCACAGACATTGCATAGCATAACCTACGGCAATAACAGTATTTAATAAGCTTTCCAAAAACAGTACAGCACATAGGCCCGGGAGCTTGCAGTTTACATCCTCTGGAGTCCAAGTCACACAGTCATGGTGCCGCTGGGCTGGCGCATCTATGACACAACCCTCCCAGTCCTCAAAAAGCTTTTCCCTAAGACAGTGACTAAGGACGGTATAAACACCAGCGCGTACAATAGAGCGCATCACTTTTTTACGCTTATGATGTGGCACTGGCTCAACTAGGTCAATGGCAAGCCACCTCCTGAATTCTTCATGGCCGTCATCCTCGGCGTTCTCTTCAACGCTTTGTATCGGTGTTGAGCAAAAACAAGGTGGGCCCGGTTCGTCTTCCTTGTCCGATGCAATGCTGTCCCGGGTCTGAGGGTCAGCTAGAAAGGCATCGTCAAGCTGTCAAGAGATTGCCAGAAAGAAATAATGTAAGACGCTCTGGTCATTTTTTTTTTAAAGTCTACAAAATCCCAGTTTCCTAACCCATGATGCCCCAACTTCGATCTTTCATTTACCTGTTTGGCTTCTTTTCCATGACTCTTGTCCGGCTCCTGGGAGCCATGGGCACCTTCCTCCTCCAGGCCATCTAGCTCGTCGGGCTGCCTCGTGAGCGGTTGGGTTTCGGCATCAGATACTGGTATATCCATCAGTGGCTGGGACAAAGGGCTCCCTTCAACTTCTCCATCCTCCTCGGAACTGTCGCTGATGTAGTGCTTTCTTCTTGGCACCAAAACAAAGTTGGTGAAAGAAGCCATGTTTACGCTCAGCGTTTGCACGCTCTGTGAAACACGCGCTCTTGGAACAAGATGGTCTCTTTTGTGTGGCACTAGAACTTATGGGGAAGTGCTATGCTCTGATTGGCAGAGAGTGTCACGGGAAGCTCTCAGAGGGGTCACATGACCCGCTTCCGGTCTGGTCAACCGGTCCCGGAACTGCCCCCCAATTGGTCAAAGCGATTCACGGGGCGGTCCTACAGGGGAAAAACCCTTCCTGATTGGTAGAGGGAGGTGGGGGGAGTTCTTAGAGGGGTCATATGACCCGCTTCTGGGCGGGTCGTCCGGTCCCGGAACTGCCCCCCGATTGGTCAAAGCAGATCACGGGGCGGTCCTACAGGGGAAAAACCCTTCCTGATTGGTAGAGAGAGGCGGGGTGAGTTCTTAGAGGGGTCACATTACACCCCTTACTTCTGGTCACCTGCCCCTCTTGACCCCGGATGTATTACCCCCAAGGGCGGGACTTCCGGTGAGAGGGGAAGGGCCTAACAGGGGTCACATATCACCCTTTACTTCTGGTCACCTGTCCCTCTTGATCCAGATATACTACCTCCAGGGGCGGGACTTCCGGTGACAGGGGAGACGGGACTTCCGGGGACAGGGGCGGGACTTCTGGGTTCAGGGGGCGGGGCTAGCGTTTGATTGATGGTAGGGCCCTTATACTACTCCTGTCGGACAGGAGGCACAGGAGCCCACTGTGCAGGCTACATTCTGTGTGGGTGTGTGTGGTTGTGCATGTGAGGTTCCATGTGTGTGCCTGTGCGTGTGCTCTCCCCATTCCATTACAAGGGGTTGTCCTAGTTCCAATCAGCCTCACAACCAGGCTTCTAACACCCCCAGAACCCCACTAAAATTAAACATGAGGAAATCCGTCAGACCACCAGCAACAGACACACGTAATCCCCAGATGCACACCACACAACCCTGGATTCACTATCACACATGATCCAAGATTCATGATGACACACTCAATCCAGGCAGGGCCGGACTCAGGGGAGGGGCTAGCCGGGAAGCTGCCCAGAGCAACAACCTATGGGGGGTGCCTGATGGCAGCTGTAAGGGGCATTGAGTGCCCAGGGCCGGCGACCCTTAGAGCTGCTATCAGGTGCCGCGCACCCAAATAGGTGCGCAGTGCGCTGGGCAGGGGTGGCGGGGCCGCGCCATGCATGTGCCATGCGCTCGGGGCAGAGCCGTGCATGCGTTACATGCCCGCTGCCCTTGGCACAGGAATGGCTCGCGCTGGCCCTGAATCCAGGATTGTACATACACAGACACACAGAGTCCAATACTTAGACACACACAGCACAAGGCATGATTACACACACATGATCCAAGATTCGCTACCACACACACAGGGGCCACTTTTCGAAAAAACTTGAGTTACATCCACACTGTAAGGGGTTTTCTGGCATTGGTAACCCTCATTCTACGAGGAAGAAACCTTTTTCCAAAAGAGCTCTTCTGGAAAAAGGCCTGTGCAGAGGGGGAAGAGGGAGATCTTTCCCAAGAAGAGGACAGAGGAAAAAGCACAGGTGCGCTGGTAGCCACTCCACCCACAGTAACCACAGCTTATACGCGAGAGAGCGTCCGTTCAGTGTGGACGCTATCTGTCAAAAAAGCAGATCACTTTTTCCATGTGCTTTGGCAGTGTGGACGCTCCCTTTCAGAAGATGTTTTTCCAGAAGATCCCTTCCGGAAAAGTTTCTTCAAAAAGGAGCCTGCAGTGTAGACACAGCCACAGAGTCTAACGCTCATGATCACACGCTGGAAGACACACAATATCCGAGATCCACTATTACAGACACACACACACGATCCAAGAATCACTCCCCCCCACTTACTCCGGAACACACACACAGACACCTGCTCCCGTCCAGTTTTCTCGTGTCTGTTTTATTCTGCTCATCCCGTTCCAGGGAAAGTGAATCCGAGCCCTGCCACCAGCACATTGCTCCCCAGGGCAGTGGGGCTGTGCCGCGGGAGGGCAATCAGGAGAGGACGTTCACCAACAGGACGGTAAGGAGGGCTGGGAGGACGAGTCCAGCTCCTTCCGGAGCCACAGTGGCCCCGTGGGAGGAGGTGGGGCTGCATTCGGCCGTGGTGAGATCCGCATCAAACCCCTCAAAGCCAGGAAGGTGAGTGGCATATTAGGATGCATTAGGAGGAGCATTGCCCGCAGATCCAGAGAAGTGATTATTCCCCTTTATTCAGCTCTGGAGAGGCCACATCTGGAGTATTGTGTCCAGTTCTGGGTCCCCCCACTACAGGAAGGACGTGGACGCATTGGAGAGTGTCCAGCAGAGGGCAACCAAAATGACGAAAGGGCTGGAGCACGTGGCCTACGAGGAGAGGCTGAGGGGTTTGGGTTTGTTCAGTCTGCAGAAGACAAGAGGGAGGGGGATTTGAGAGCCGCCTGCAACTCCCTGAAGAGTTGGGGAGAGGCTATTCTCAGCCCTGGCACGTGACAGAACAAGGAGGAATGGTTTCAAATGACAGTGGGGGAGGTCTAGGTTGGAGATTAGGAAAAACTCTTTCCCTAGGCCGGTGGGGAAGCCCTGGGCTGGGTTCCCCAGGGACGGGGTGGAATCTCCATCCCTAGGGGTGTTTCAGTCCCATCTGGACAGAGCCCTGGCTGGGCTGGTTGAGTTGGGCTGGTCCTGCTTTGGGCAGGGGGCTGGACTCAATGGTACCTGAGGTCTCTGCCCACCCTGGGGTTCTGTGAATCTATGAAAACTAAGCGCAGGAGGCCCTGTCTCTCGCATGGGCCTGTCACAGGGGGGCTGGGGCTGCCTCGCTTTCCCGTTTTATGCACCGGCAGCTGTGATGCAACATAGAAACCTTAATGGATTTGCGCTCAGCTCCAGGGAGAGTCTGTAAGTTTCTATTCCTCTAGCCCGACCTGCCCTGCCTCCAGCGCTCTGTGCGCCCTGGCACGTCCCTTTGCCTTTCTGCTGGGAAATAGAATTCCAGGAAAGCGAGACTCCAGCTCTGCTCAGGCGGTGTCCTGGGTTCTGTTCCTGGGGCCATGTTGATTAAGGGCAGGATGCCTGGCAGTGCCCCCTGTTCTTGGGGGAAGCAGGGCCCAGTGGTTGGGGGGGGAGGAGCCAGGATGCCTGGGGTCTGTCGAGGGGCTATTGGGGCACAGGAGAGTAGTGGTGCTTGGACCATGGAAATTGGGGCTCCTTCGTGATGGCTGAGGAAGGGGGCCTGCCGGTCAGGACTCCTGGGTTCTCTCCCCAGTTCTGTGATGGGAGTGTGGTCCAGTGGTTAGCACAAGTGGCCCAGGAGCCAGAACTCAGGTGGTCAAGCCCACCTGTGGGAAAGAAGCAGGGTGCAGTGGTTCCTGAGCAGGCTCTGGGCCTGGGCCTGGCTCTGGGACGGGAGGGGACTCCAGCGCGTCAAAGCAGGGCAGCAAAGTGAGAGTCTGGGTCTAGAGCCTTTTTTTCAGTCCCACCTCCCGGCGCCCTGAGGTCCTGAATGTTTCCCCTGCACAAGACACCAGAGCAATGGCTGGGGCGGGCGGGGGGGGGGGGGGGGGGGGGGGGGATTTGGGCTGAGGGGGGATTTGAACTCGGCTCCCCATGGCCTAGCTGAGAGGTTGGCCCGTGGCAGTTCCTTCCTCTCTCACCTTCCCCGTGTGGTCAGTCTCAGAGTGGCGGCGCACGCGTCTAGTCTGGTGGGGAGGGGTGCAGCTCGCCCCTGCAGCTGGTCCCTTAAGCAGAGTGAACCTCTCACTGCAGGCCGGCCCCTGGGGAGGGAGAACATGAGTCCCCAGCTGGCCCCCCCAGCTCCTCAGGGAAGCACCAGGCTCCACGCCCGGATCCCCCCTGCTCCGCGCTGCCTGTTTGGTCCCTGCCCCCAGTGAGCGCCAGACACTTCACGCTGTTCGGCAGCTTCCCCCCCCCCCCCCCCCCCCCATCCCTCCTCCGGGCCATTCAAATTAGGGTTTTCCCAGGGGGGTTCCCTCATCAGCCCCAGAGGAGACCCTAGCGGCGGGTGCTGGTGTCGCTCCCAGGACAGAGCCCCATGGGCACCAGCTAGGCCCTGCCCCTCCCCACCAGCTGCCATGGAGCTGCTTTGGGGACAGTGCCCCTCGCCTGCTGTCCCCCCGACACCCCCACTGAGCCCCTGGCTCGGTGCCTGCTGCTCGGTTCCATGCCCAGGGCCCCCGGCAGGCGGCTGGGAGCTGGGGCCGCGGGGAACCAGCTCCACTCACCCGTGGCCAGCAGAGCAGCGAGGAGGCAGGCGGCCAGAGAAACCTTCATGGTACCGGGAGCAGCCGCTGGGCGCAGGGGCAGCCGGGGGATCGGTCCTGGACAGGCTGGAACGGGATCAGTCAGAGGCTGCCCAGGCCAGAACTGGCCAGCGGTGTTGGGGGTGGGAGACCCCAAGCCCTTTGCCACAGTTCTGGGGCAGCCCCCCTCGGCCTGTGAGCCGGGACTGCTGGATTCCCTCCAGAAAGGATGCGGGATGTATTGGGTGTCACGCGCCCACAGTGTGGGGCCCACAGCCCTGCTGTTGCGTCTGACCCAGGGAGGCCCAGCCCCCTCAGCCATTGCTCCAGCCTCACTGCATTGGACTGCAAATTGTGCTGTAATCTAGACACAGCCTGGGAACCGTTAGACCGGGTCAGGATACGCTTCTGGCTTCATTCACCACTCAGCCGGGTGAGGGGATTTGAACTGGCCTCAGCCACTAGATAGAAAAGAGAAGACAAAGGGGAGGTACAATAGAGCCTATAAAACCAAGAGTGGTGTGGAGAAAGAAGAGAGATTTACTCCTTCCCATGACACAAGAAATAGGGGTCACCAAATGAAATTAAAAGGCAACTGGTTTAAAATAACCCTTCACACAATGTACAGTTAACCGGTTCATCTGTGGAACTCCTTGCCAGAGGACGTTGTGATGTCCAGGACTGGAACAGGGTTCTAAAAAGAGCTAGATAAATTCACGGAGGTTAGATAAATCAATGGCTGTTGGCCAGGCTGGGTAGGGATAGTGTCCCTGGCCTCTGTTTGTCAGAGGCTGGGAATGGGCGACAGAGGAGGGATCACTGGACACTGGGCTAGATGGGTTTTGGGGACCATGCTGCAGGGGAAAGAGGACTTTCCTTAGCTTCCCCTGCTCTCTGTGCAGAACCCCAGAGTCCTAATATGTAGGTCCCCCACATCTTTAAGCCACCAGACCCCCACACCCTCTGAGGCAGGCAGAACCCAGGGGTATGTCTATACTACAAAGTTAATTCGAACTAACAGCCATTAGTTCGAATTAACTTTGATAGGCGCCACACAGGCAAACCGCTAGTTCGAACTTAATTCGATCTAGCGGAGCGCTTAATTCGAACTAGGTAAACCTCATTCTACGAGGACTAATGCCTAGTTCGAATTAAGGGCTGTGTAGCCACTTAATTCGAACTAGCTTGAGGCCAACCCTTCCCAGCTTTCCCTGGTGGCCGCTCTGGGCCAAACCAGGAAAACTCCTCTCCTCTCCCCCAGCCCCAGGGCCCTTAAAGGGGCAGACTCTGGCCAGACGGCACTTGCCAGAGCCAGCCCTGCCAGCATTCTGTGCTCCTGACCCAATGGCCCCAGGATGAGCCAGGGAGCCAGCGGCAGCCAGCCATCCCCCGCCCAGTCGCCCAGCACCAGGGGCCAGCCAGGGGCCGTGGACGGCGTGCGCCCTCCTGGACTAGTGCGGAGGTCATGGACCTCATTGAGGTTTGGGTGCAGGCCCCCAATGTCTATGATCTCCACACTAGGCGGAGGAATGTGGCTGTCTACAGCTGCATAGTGGCCACGATGGCCCAAAAGGGACACAGGTGCACCCAGAAGCAGGTGCGCCTGAAAGTAAAACAGCTGAGGCAGGCGTGCGCCAGGGCCACCAGGGGTGGTGCTGCAGCAAGGGCTGCCACCTGCCCCATCTTCCCCGCCCTCAACTGACTCATCGACCGACTCCTGGGGGGTGGAGCAGTCCACACCACCCTGGGAGGCAGCGAGTCGGGACCGGAGGGCTGTGACCTGGGCACACCGGAGGGGCCACCACAAGCGGTTCCAGCACCAGAGTCGGCAGGGTCGTCCGGGGAGGCCATACCGGGTAAGTGCCAGCACTGTCCCCTGCCCGGGGGGGAGGCAGGGAGGGAGACCAGGGACTGCGTGCATGGGCCATGCCTCCCACGGATCATGCAGCCACCTGTGCACGTGCGAGCACATGCCCTGCCACCCTTGGGCAGGTAGCTCCAGCTGCGTGACACCCAGAGATCGTGGCCCAATATGCACATGTGTGTGTGAAGAGACCTGACACGCTCCCAACCCCAGGGTGGGACCCAACAGGACACTTTCCCTTCACACACCCCCTCTACACAGAGGCAGGGACATCTGCCTCCCGCCCCGGCCGCAGGATACACGACACAGGGACATGGGTGTGGTCTTGGGGCACCTCCCAGTCCTGGGGAGAGCCAGACATCCTGACCATGGCCTCTGTGCAAGCACATCAGCTCTGACGGTGCAAGGAACGATCGCCTCCACGTCGCGGAGGAGGGGGAGGGGGAGGGGGCTTGGCATCATCCACTGCATCCCCAGGGAGAACTGACCACTTCTCTTCTTTCTCTACAGCTGCACCAGCTGCTCGTGCCGGGTGCACCACCCCGCCCGGGACATGATCATGCACCCGTGGCCTGCTCCGGACCACCACCCCCAGCAGGAGTACTGGGACCAGCACCTGGGGTCCCTGCGAGCTCTGCACTGCACCGTGGAGGCCTGGATGCGGGAAGACCTGCAGCTCCACCAGGAGCAGCTGGCTGAGGAGCGAGCCAGAAACGCAAACCTGCAGGCCCTGCTGCAGAGCATGGTGCCCTGTGCCCGTCCTGCATCTGCTGCCCCTCCAACAAGTGTCCCTCCTTCCACTCCTGCCCCCCTCCCACCTCTTCCTCCTCAACCCCCACACCCTCCTCCTCAATGTCCACACCCCCCACCTCAACCTCCGCACCCTCCACCCCATCCTATGGGGACACCGAGGCCTCCTCCCTTGCCGTGCTGGGAAACGGTCTCTTGAGTTTCCCCTCCTCTTCCTTCCCCTGGCTTCCCCCTTCCAGCTCCCTCCTCCCAGTTTTTTCCCTCCCCTCTCCCACCCTCTCTCCTGCCCTCTCCCATCTCCTTTCCCCGGTCTCCACACAGTTTCATTCCCCCTCCCCAGATGTGTTCAATAAACAGAGTTGTTATTTTTGAAAATACGTGTCTTTTATTTGACATCAGGAAGGGGGGGCTAGGGAAGTGGAAGGAGGAGAGGGAGGAACGGGGCACAAGTCCCCGGTGGGGCAGACCAGGGAGGCTCTTAGTGCTCCTCAGTGTGGAAACTCTCCCGCAGGGTCCCCTGGATCCTGACAGCCCCTCGATGGTCCTCCCAGATGGCAGCCTGCAGAGAGTGCAGCCAGGCTGCCAGCAACTTATCCATGAGACACAGCAGAGTCCCCAGGGGCAGGTCTGGTTCCATGTTGCAGAGTGCTGTGGTGTCCCAAGTGAGGGCAAGCAGAGCACTCCGAGACACAAATGCTTTGCTGTCCCTCAGCAGGGTAGACCAGCAAGTGAGGAACCCTGAGAACTGTCTGTTCGGGGTGAGGGTCGGGTCCCTTTAAACACAGCCCTCAGCTAGCCTGAGACAGCAGCTCCACACTCTGGCTACGTCTAGACTGGAATGATTTTCCGGAAATGCTTTTAACGGAAAAGATTTCCGTTAAAAGCATTTTCAGAAAAGCGCATCTAGAGTGGCAGGATGCTTTTCCGCAAAAGCACTTTCTGCAGAAAAGCATCCATGGCCAATCTAGACACGGTTTTCCGCAAAAAAGCCCCGATTGCCATTTTCGCGATTGGGGCTTTTTTGTGGAAAACACTACTGTGCTGTCTACACTGGCCCTTTTGCGCAAAAGTCTTTCAGAAAAAGACTTTTGCCCTAACGGGAGCAGCATAGTATTTCCAGAAAAGCAGCTGACAATCTTACATGAGATCATCAGTGCTTTTGCGGAAATTCAAGCAGCCAGTGTAGACAGCTGGCAAGTTTTTCCGGAAAAGCGGCTGATTTTCTGGAAAAACTTGCCAGTCTAGACACAGCCTCTAAGTCCTGGTTCTAGCCAGCCTTAACTTCGGTTCAGGGTCCACTTAATGTGGACATGCTAGTTTAAATTACAAAACGCTAATTCAAACTAGTTTTTAGGTCTAGATGCACTAATTCGAATTAGCTTAGTTCAAATTAACTAATTCGAACTAAGTTACTTCGAATTAAAGTTGTAGTGTAGACATACCCTAGGAGACACGTCGGACACATTCCATGGCCTTGTCCATTTCACTACCTGCTGGGGGCCTGGCTGACCTGCTAGGAGACAGACCGAGAAATCGATGGTGCAATTCCATCCTGTTTGGGCACAACCTCCTGAGGGTATGTCTACAACTAACTCGAACTAGTGCATCTGGACCTAAAAACTAATTTGAATTAGCGTTTTGCTAATTCGAACTGGCATGTCCACATTGAGTGGAACCTGAACCGGAGTTAAGGCTGGTCGGAACCAGTACCGGCAGGGCATCAGGTTAGAACTTAGAGCATGGAGCTGTTGACTCAGGCTAGCCGAGGGCTGTGCTTAAAGGGACCCGATCCCCACCCCGGACACACAGTTCTCAGGGTTCCTGGCTTGCTTGTCTAACTCGATGAGGGACAGCAAAGCAGTCCTGGCTTGGAGTGCCCTGAATGCCCTCACTAGGCACATCACAGCACTCAGCCATTAGCCCGGCTGCACTTGCCGCAGGCTGCCATCCGGGAGTGGGTCAATCGGGGGGCTGTCAGGATCCAGGAGGCCCTGCAGGAGAGCTTCGACTCTGAGGAGCCCACAGAGCCACCCCAGTCCTCCCCATCGGGGGTTTGTGCCCCATTCCTCCCTCACCTCCTTCCACTTACCCCTCCCTAGCCCCCCTTCCTGATATAAAAAATAAAGGACACGTGTGTTCAAAAATAGAAACTCTCTTTATTGAACAAAACTGCGGGGGGGGGGGATTAACCTCTGGGGAGACTGGGAAAAGGAAGTGGGAGAGGGGAAGAGAGAGGGTGGGAGAGGGAAGGGGGGAAACCTGGGAGGAGGGAGCTGGAAGGGGAAAGCCAGGGGAAGAAGAAGGAGGGGAAGTATCAAACTATGATACGCCATATCTTCAGTACTGTGTACAGATGTGGTCTCCTCACCTCAAAAAAGATGTTTTGGCCTTGGAAAGGGTTCAGGAAAAGGGCAACTACAATGATTAGGGGTTTGGAACAGGTCCCATATGAAGAGAGGCTAAAGAGACTGGGACTTTTCAGCTTAGAAAAGAGGAGACTGAAGGGGGATATGATAGAGGTCTATAAAAGCATGAGTGGTGTGGAGAGGGTGCATAAAGAAAAGTTCTTCATAAGTTCCCATAATAGAAGGACTAGAGGACACCAAATGAAATGAATGGGCAGCAGTTTAACACTAATAAAAGAAAGTTCTTCTTCACACAGCACATAGTCAACCTGTGGAACTCCTTGCCAGAGGAGGCTGTGAAGGTTAGAACTAGAACAGAGTTTAAAGAGAAGTTACATAAATTCATGAAGGTTGGGTCCATGGAGTGCTATTAGCCAGGGGGTAGGAACGGTGTCCCTGGCCTCTGTTTGTGGAAGGCTGGAGATGGATGGCACGAGACAAATGGCTTGGTCATTGTCTTCGATCCATCCCCTCAAGGGTACCTAGTGTTGGCCGCTGTCGGCAGACAGGCTACTGGGTGAGATGGCCCTTTGGTCTGACCCAGTACAGCCGTTCTTATGTTCTTATGTTCTAAGCTCAGGGTTCAGGGTCGGGGGTCTCACTGGACCACCTTGATTTTCATGCAAACCTGCTCCTGGGTTTGCATGTGGCCTTTGGTGTCCAGGCTGGCAGCTATCCTGCCATAGATGGCTGCTTTCCTGTGCCTAGTGCAGAGGTCATGGACGTTGGAGGCCTCCCCCCAAACCTGGATGAGGTCCACGATGTCCGCACTAGACCAGGTGGGCGCCCACCTCTTGTGACCCCGGGCAGGCTCCTGGGAGCCGCCAGCCTGGTCCTGGGAAGAGGCGGAGGGCTGGATGGCAGCAGGTGGCTGGCTCATGCCGTGCCAGGTGCAGGGTCTGCTGGCTGGTGCTGGCAGGCTTGCACCTGGCACAAGCACCGTAGCCAACCCATGCCCCTTTAAGGGCTCCAGGGCAGGGACGGGGGCAGACGAGTTTCCCTGGTGGTGCCCAGAGTGGCCACCAGGGAAAGCTGGGGAGGGCTAACCTCCCACTAGTTCGAATTAAGTGGCTACACAGCCCTTAATTCGAACTACTTAATTGGAAGTAGGCGTTAGTCCTCGTGGAATGAGGTTTACCTAGTTCGAATTAAGCGCACCACTAGTTCGAATTAAGTTCAAACTAGCGGTTTGCATGTGTAGCGCCTATCAAAGTTAATTCGAACTAATGGCTGTTAGTTAGAATTAACTTTGTAGTGTAGACAGACCCCAAGTCAGCACAAACGGTACTAGCTCTGTTCCCTGGATACTGCAGACAGAGAGCAGCAGGCGGCTTCCAGGCCTAGAAGTCCCCACGCCAGCCTGTCCTGCAGGGTCCCGGCTGAAAATGAACTAGCTCCACATGGCTTCCTGCCTCTCGTGCCTGTGGGCTGCAGTCATGAACCCCCCGTGGGCACAGTGTCACATTACCGAATTGGAGGGAAACAGCCAGATCGTTGCTGCACCCCTAGGTGGGGGTGTTGGCCCCAGAAATTGGTATAAAAGGGAGCCATGTGAGGTATTGAATGGGAGCTTATCATTTGTTGATCTTATGTACGCTATTTATGTGAGTGTATAATGTCCGTGTGTGTAGGTAGGAATCTGTAATCTGTGTGGAAGCTGAATATTTCTCTGAATGTGGTTAAGCATGGCTATGGACAGGCTAAGTAGCAAGGCCCTGTGGAACAATGGCTCTCAATGGGCTATGGACACACCCAAAGAATGGGGTTTGTCACCTGAGGGCAGCCAGCAGGGAACAATGAGATTGGCCTCTGACCAGGTGACTTGCTGCATACAAGAAGAGGCCAGGAAGGGGGTATAAAGAGGCCATGTGGTCGATGCCATTTTGTTCTCAGCTCAGCACTTCATCCCAGAGGCAGCACTGCAGGGATCGAAGAGCCCGGAAGACCTGTGAACCCATCCTGATCGTAGGATGTGCAACAAGAACTTTTAAACCAGCAGCTGTAACATCTCTGCTAGAGCCTGCATCGAGGACTGGGAGATTCAGTGCATGTAACGTACTGTACTTTAACAACCTTACTCTCATGCTTTTCTTTCTTGTGTTAATAAATCTTTAGTTGTTAGATGCTAAAGGATTGGCTCAGCATGATTTGTGGTAAGGTCCAGAGGGTAAATTGACCAGGGATCTGTGGCTGGTTTCTTGGAACCGGACAGAACTTGTTGGGGGTAGGTGGGATTGGGTTTTAGGACCCCCCACCTGTGTATGAGGCCCAGGGCCATCTGGGGCACGGATATTGCTGGGGTGCCGGAGGGGTTTTGCTCGGGAGGCTTCAGGCAGGCAGCTGAAGCGCTCTGTGAGACTGGTTTGCGGCCTGTTTGGAGAGGTCACCAGTCTGGGGGCTGTAAGGAGCCCCGGATTTGAGCAATTCGCCCTGAGCGGACACCCTCAGCTGTGCCCAGACACGGCCCGGTCTGTCACACACAGCGAGGAACTACCCCCCTGCCCAGCCACAGAGCTACCAATATCTGCTTTGGGCGGTGGCTCCCTTGCCCACTGCTCTCTGTGCTCCAACAAGGGGCTTCATTTCTCCCTCCACTGATCAAGGAGGGAGGCTGGGTGAGCTGTTGTCTGGCTCTGAGAACCCACCCCGAAGGCAGCCCCTAGGCCCGCTCTGTGCACAAGGGCCTTTCCGCAGAGCTCTCGTGCAGGGGAAAGGTTCACAGCCTCAGGGCACTGGGAGGTGGAACTGAAAGAAGGGCTCCAGATACCCCTCCTCCCTGCCATGCTTTCACCACAATCCCCCCGATTCCCAGCTCTTCTCAATGGCAGTGATCACTTCCCTTCGCCTGCAGGCGTAGAACCCAGACTCTTTGCTGCCCTGCTTTGACCCGCTGGACTCCCCTCCCTTCCCAGAGCCAGGCCCAGGCCCAGGCCCAGGCCCAGAGCCTGATCTGGAACCACTGCACCCCACTCCCTTCCCACGGGTGGGCTAGACTCCCCAAGTTCTGGCTCCCGGGCCACTTGTGCTAACCACTGGACCACACTCCCATCGCAGAACTGGGGAGAGAACCCAGGAGTCCTGACCGGCAGGCCCCCTTCCTCAGCCATCATGACGGAGCCCCAATTTCCATGGTCCAAGCACCACTACTATCCTGTGCCTCAATAGCCCCTCGACAGACCCCAGGCATCCTGGTTCCCCCCCCCCCCCCCCCGCCTCTCTAACCACTGGGCCCTGCTTCCCCTAAGAACAGGGGGCACTACCAGGCGTCCTGCCCTTAATCAACATGGCCCCAGGAACAGAACCCAGGACACCGGCTGAGCAGAGCTGGAGTCTCGCTTTCCTGGAATTCCATTTCTCGGCAGGAAGGCGGGGGACGTGCCAGGGCGCACAGAGGCCTGGGGGGAGGGCAGGGCCGGCGAGAGGAATAGAAACTTACAGACTGTACCTGGAGCCGAGCGCAAATCCATTAAGGTTTCTATGTTGCATCACAGCCGCCGGTGTATAAAACGGGAGAGCGAGGCAGCCCCAGCTCCGTTGTGACAGGCCCATGCGAGAGACGGGTCCAGCTTAGCAGAACGAGGCCCCGATTGACACCCGACAAACCCGACTTTAAGGAGCATTTGGTAAGCGGCATCCTAGCAGTGCTCTAACCACTAGGGAACATTCTCCTCCCAGAGCAGGGGATGGAATCCAACTGGGCACCCAGCCCCCTTCCTCTGCCCTCTAAATGTGAGATGGTGGCCAAAGCCAGGCAGAGAACCCAGGAGTCCATCTAGGAGGGGAATTTCTAGCCCCATCTCTGGCTGCGGTTGGTCCGGGGCAGCAGGAGTAACCCTGAGCAGGTGGGGAAGGTACCAACTCTCTGTGGTGTGAGGAGCAAAACCCACCTCCCTGGAAGAGAGGGGTCAGCAAAATTCTCCCCCTCCCCATCCCACCGCCCTCCGAGAAGGTGGAGTGACTGTTCAGCAGCCCCAGCCTTCAGGGCGGGGGCACATGGAGAACTCGGCCCTGGAGAGAGGTGGGTTTGCCTGGCCTGGGCCCTGCGATCCCTCCGCTGTTTAAAGCGGAGCGTTTGGGAGCCTCTCTGCAGGCAGCTGGATGCTGTGAGGTGCGGCCCGGTTGCAGCGGCAGCCCCCTCTGCAGCGTGGAGACGCAGGGTTCCCGGCCCTCCAGGCAGCGCGGGGGCCCGGTAGGGAAGGCTGGGAGCAGACCCAGCCTGCACAGAACCAGCCGACACAATGGGGTCAGAGTTGTTACTTGCTGCCATGGAGAGCCGCCTGTTTTGTCTCTCTCCTTTTTTGGACTCTTGAGTTGATCATTCTGGATCCCAGAAACCATTTGAGGTTTGTCCCTCTCTGCTCTGCTGGGCCCTGCAAACATCCCAGCACAGAGGGGTTCACGGCGCCGGTACCCCAGAGCTGTGACAAGTGGCTGTAGCTCCACCCACCCTGTCAACTGGCCCATGCGTGGACTGTTTCCCTTCTGATCTCATTTCAGCCCGTCTGTGTTCGATCTCCCGGCTGGAGATTTGACAACCTCTGGGACCCCCTCCCCCAGTCCCGCTGCTGCTTCCCATCACCATGACGGCTTCTCCTGCCCTCTGGCTCCTCGCTGCCCTCCTGGGGACAGGTGAGTGGGGCAGGGGCTGGTTTGCTGATGTGGCCCATGTCACACAAGCTCCAAACAGCCTTTTCCCTGCAACGGTTTATAGACGTTGCCACAGATTCACAGGGGCCAAATGGGCGCGTTGGAGTGAAGGGAGGTAGGAGGAGCCACCAGTTCCCATGGTAACGTGGGAAACAATTCTGGAAAGGGGAGGAGATGTTGAGGGCCGACACCCGTGAGAACTGGGGGCTCGTCCGACCTGGCCAAACCAGACAGAAATGTGGGAGGGAGGAGATATGGAGGAGCAGGCTGAACAGACGCCTGTCAGGGATGGTCCAGACCAGGGCTACTCAGCACGCAGCCCCTGGGCACGATCCTTTGAAGACGGGAACACACCCCACAGCAGCAGGGTCTCCCCGGCGGGGGGCACTGAAAGACACAAGCGGACGGGCTGGCTGGAACGGATGCTGGGTGTTGGCGTTTCTAGCGCCCGGGCAGGAGGTGCCGGGAGCACCAGGGCATTGTGGGCCGTGCAGGCTGCGTGGCCTTGTGGGCAGAGCCTCGACCAGGGCTACGCCACATGCGGCGCCTGCTGGGATCCTTCGAACAGGGGAACACGCTCCACAGCAGCGAGGCGCCTCCCGGGGGGGGAGCACTGAAAGACGCAAGCGGATGGGCTGGCTGGAACAGGCAGGTGCAGGGTGTCGGCATTTCTCACAACCAGGGAGGAGGTGTCAGGAGCACCAGGGCATTGTGGGACATGCTGGCTGCGTGGCTTTGTGGGCAGAGCCTAAGGTGGCCGCGTTTGTTTCCAATGCCGTGGTTTATAGCTCAATCTCTGTATGCATGCCTCTCTGTGGAGAAGAAGTTATTTGCATATATTTGCATATATATTTGCATGTACTTGCAGCCACACTTAAGTTGCCGCCCTCAGCACGTGCTGTGAGTATGGTCGTGGGCCCTGGAGCTTCTAAAGTTGAGGAGCCCTGGCCCAGACGGTGCTTGGTTCTGCCGGGAGAGCAGGGGACTGGATTCGCTGCCCTCCTGGGATCCCGGCCCCTTCTCGGTCTCTAGGACCCTGGGATGCCCCCAGGCGGGTGGCTGGGCAGGATCCAGCCGGAAGGCCTGTGCTGAAGACGAGGCAAAAGGCGTTTCTGTAGGGTCCCCAGCGGGCGAGAATCGGCCATCGAGAGGGCCCAGATCCCGGCTAGTGGGGATCAAACCGCTGGGAAGGCAAGGGAGGGACCCAGCCGGGGGCTCACGTTCTCCCTCCTCCCCAGGGGCCTGCCTGAAGTGCGAGGTTTGCCAAGGACCAGGAAACAGCTGCACGGGCACCCTACAGCCCTGTGAAGATCACCGTGATGCTTGTGGCACCGCTCTGACAGAGACAACAGTGGGTGGGTGAGACGGATCCTAACCCCCATGGGCCAGGCTGGGATCAGGGATGCCTGGGCCTTGGGAAGGGAGTGGGGTGGCTGGGGGGTCTGAGCAGGGGTTGACTGGGAACCAGGACACCTGCGTCCTATGCCAGGACCTGTGGCTCTGCATTGCCATGCCTGGTGTCTAGGACACTAGCCAGCCAGGGGCCCCGGCTGCCGGATAGGAATCAGGGAGGGGGAAGCATGGGAGAAAGGGATCCCCAACAGCCAGTACTCCAAGCTGGGAGCTGACCCCTGCCCTTTTCCTAGAGATCAGACCCTCAAAGTCCCGGCTTCAGCTCTGCTCAGGGTTCAGAACTGGGAATTCCTACCCGTGACCCTGGGATCCGAGCCAGGTCTGCCCTTCCTCTCACCAGGCAGGGGCGGGGGAGGGCTAAATCGGTCACCTCGGCCAAATTCCATCTGCATCCGGTTCCTCGCTCCAATGAGTCCCCTGTCTCACAGGCTGCCCCTGGAGGAGCCCCACAGCTAATTGAGGTAGGAGAAAGCCTGACGGGAGATCCGGGAGCCTAGCTAGGAACGGGGCCAGGGGGGTTAGGATTTAGCAGCCGTGCGGTTACCCACCACCAGAAATTAAGTAAGTTGGGGTGTTTAGAGGGCTACAGGGGTCGGTGGCAGCTGAGCTTGGGGCATGAAGCTCTAAACGGTGGATTTAGGCATCTGAGCAGGCAGTTGAGGGCTGGATCACGTTGTGGGGGGGGGGGGCCGTGGGACCACGAGTTGAGTGGTGAGGCCCAGCTCCCTTTCCAAAAGCCATGTTGACTCTTCCCCACCGAATCGTTCACTCCGTGCCCAGGAATTCTGTTCTTCACTAGACTTTCAACCCCTTTGCCTGCCCCGAGAGTAATTGCCAGGATCACCTGGGGAGCCTTTTTTTAAAAATTGCTGTTCCATTATAGTTGGGTTTGGTCCTGCTTGGGCAGGGGGTTGGACTTGATGACTCCTGAGGTCTCTTCCAGGTCACTTTTCCCAGGGGCAGAGGGAGGGTTGGGGACATGGCTGTTGTTAGCCAGAGGGGGCTGATGGGGAAGGAGGGGCAGGGGAATAAATCTCTCTTCTCTTCCATTCAGAGGGAGTGACGTCTCAGAAGATCATCAAGGCGTGTATGGCACCCCGCCAATGTGAATCTGGCCTCTTCTCTATCACACATTACACTGGAGTGTTATTAAGGATGAACACGTCCTGCTGCATGGGAGCTGGCTGCAAGACACCCCCAGTTACACGTAGGTCTCCCCAACTCCTCCTCTCCTCTCTCACCACCACATTGGCTTCCCGAGACTGGTCCTCCCGCCCTGCAGGGGGCATGCCATTGACTAACACTGAGTCCCTGGGTGGGTGGAGTTCAGGGGGTGGGGCTGTGGAGCTGCAGCGCCCCCTGCAGGAGGATCCAGGCCTGAGCGGTGCAGCCCCCAGCTGCTCTCCCTGCCCCGATGTCCCTTGGGGCTCATCCCCGGAGCTGACTGTGTTTGCTCCGCTCTTCCCAGTGCTCCCAGCTGACACCAAACCCAATTACCAGAGCTGCAGTGGATGCATCTACGTATCCCCAGAGGTGTGCATGGACGTGACCATCAACTGTGCTGGGCCCGAGACCTGGTGTTCCTACTCCATTAAGGAAACAGGCAAGTGGCAACTTCCCCTCATTTATGCTGGGTTTCCTTGCGGTAACAAGTTCATAACCTTCCTTGGGCCAGCCCCAGAGCACCGACAACTCGCTCGGTTCTTCCTTCCCACAGCTGGGACCTTTGTTCTTGGCCTCATGCCCCAGGGTCAGCAGATAAAGGTCCCCCTTCCCAGGGGAGCTTCCCAAGGCTGGTTCTGGGGTGACCAGGGTGGGGCTGGGCATTAACTTCACCCTAGAGATTCTCCAGGGAAGCCACTTAACCTCTTGTTCCCAGGGTCATTCCTGGCCGGCCCATGGCTCAGTACAGGCCTTAGGAGCCCAGCTCTGCTCGGTAAAGGTATCGGCTGGAGATCAGAGCATCTGGGGCTCCTGTTCCCTGCGCCTCCGGGGCAACCTTGGCCCCGTGGCTTCCCCTCCCCTTCTTTCCATTTCCTCTCCCACATTTTGCCTCGGCAGAGTTTAGTCTGTAAGATCTTTGGTGTAGCGACTGGATTAGTATTGGGAGTCCTGCGGTGCCGTGCACTGCACAAGCCCCAGCAGAGGTGGAGAAGAGCAAGTTCATAGTCACCGTCCTTCCCCCAAAGAGCAAAGAAGGAGCATACTCCCTGTGTTATGGTAGGGGAAACTGAGGCACAGAGCAAGTATGTGACTTACCCAAGGCCACACAAGGAGGCTGGGGCAGAACTGGGAATTGAGCCTAGTTTTCTTAAGTCCCATCAGGGAGCCTTGATTCTCCACCAAACCTTATAGATAACCCCTATAGATATCCCACTTCTCCCACCAGCAGTAAGCTACTGCCTTTCTGGATGAACAATGGGGCTAATACAGGCCCACATCTGGTCTTGTTGGTGGGCTCTGGGTCTGGGCCACTAGTGATTTATTCACGGACACTGTCACTGCAACAAATCAGAGGAGAAGGGGTGGCCATCCAAGTCCAGACTGGTTGGGGGAGCAGAGCAGATGGGAAGATTGAGGATCCAGCGGGGCAGGGGCTAGATGGGGCTCTCAGGAGCATAGGAGGGGTTGTCCAGGGCTGTTCCAGCAATTGCCTATGCAGCCTGAGCACCTGCACCCCCCTTCTCCTGAGGTCTGCACTCAGGGGTCTGGGGCTACAGGGGCAGGCCCAGAGAGGCCAGGGGCACTCCTCTGTGATGGTGGGACACAGAGGGACAGAGCCTCAGCTGCGCTCCCAGCTGTGTCGCTTGTGGGAAGGGGCTTGGAGGAAGGACTGGAATAGGGGCAAAGAGGATGGGGCAGAGCCGGGACAGAGCAGGGTGGTTGCCCTGGGCCCCACACTACCCTAGGGACAGCCCTGCTGGGTGCAGCCCATGGGCAGGGTGGCTGGGTGTGGGACTGGCTGCATATTGTGCACCTAGGTCAGGAGAGCCGGGGGTCGGTCAGTGTCCCAGCTCCCCTGGGCCAATCGCCTGCCTTCTCCCCACTGCGCATGTAGATGGTGGGGCCACCTTCAACATTCTGCACGGCTGCGCGACCAAGTCCTACTGTGCTGTCGTAGAGTCGCCATTTGGGATCACCTCAGGTAGGAGGTTCCTTCCAGCCAAAGACGTCTGCACTCTCGCCACTGTCACGACCGACGTGATGGTGGGATATATCGCGATGTTCACAGCTCTCGCTCTGTTCCTCCTGTGGAAACTCTTCTCCTGTCTGCGTGGACAAGCGCCACCGCACTGCTGCCAGCTGTCGAAAAAAGTTGCGGTGCTGTGACTGTCCCGCTTTCACATGCCCACGCTCGCTCCTTGGGTCAACGGACAGCAGTGCACTATGGAGTGTCAGTGTCCATTGAAAGCAGTGCATTGTGGGTAGCCGGTTTCAATGGGCAGCAGTGCACTGTGGGTTGTCGGGGCAGGGTGTGTGTGTGTGTGTGTGTGTGTGTATGTTACCGAGGAAAAGGTTTAATGTCCGTGACTTTACTGCTAGGACTGGGGTCCCGTCGCAGAGGGCAGCCAACAGGCTGACAGACGCCCTGGCTACGTCTACATTGGCACCCTTTTCCGGGAAAGTAGGAATAAGGGATGTTCCAGAATAGGGCTTATTTTCCGGAAAATCGCATCTAGACTGGCGCTTTTCTCCGGCATAACCCCGAGCCAGAAAAAAACGGCAGCCATGTTCATGCAAATGCCACGGGGGATATTTAAATCCCCCACGGATTTGCAGTTCCGACTTGTCTCATTAGCACCCTTTTCCCGGAAAAGGGTGCCAATGTAGACGTAGCCAGCCTGAGGTTATAGGAAGAGCTTATTACACCTCAGATTTCAGCTGCTAGGATACAGGATCCCTTCGCAGCGGGCAGTCTAGGGAAGACTGAGAAATGCCCCAACGGATCTGTCACCTGGGCGTGACACGATCGAAACGCCCAAGCTCTTCCTATACCTGTCCCTTATGACTGGCTGAAGTTCTTTTAAATTGTGCTTGATTCTGTTACAGCAACTGAAGGAGTCAGGTTAAAGCTTAAACAGTTACAGGTTTATTAAAGAAGCTTATAAATCATACGGTTACAATGGCTATTGCTCTATTTCTTAACTGCTAGCAAATGGTTACAAAGAAAATAAAGATAGAAAATAGAAATAATGGTACCAAATGACAGCTTAATCTTTAAAGAGCTCTAAGTCTATGTGTACACTTAAGATAGAGGACCACATCCAGGTACAATTTTTACCCCCTTCTGTGCCTCTCGACTCCAGCGTGTCAGGCCAGGGACGGTCCCTCAGTTCCTAGGAAAGAGGAAAATACGAGGTGGGCGTCCCCGTGGAACCTCGGGAGATCAAACACCTAACCCGACCAGCAGGTAGAGGGTAGATTGACACTCAAAGTGAGTGTGTGCTGGACCCATCTTTATACCCGTGGGGTCATGTATTTCTCTTTCTTATCTGTGATGCCAAATGGTGCTGGTCTGTCTTTTGTGAGACCAGTTCTAACAAGGGAGTTGTGAACTTAATTTACACTTGTAAGAGAGAGATAACTAAATTGGAAGTGCTGGGGATTCTTTTCTCAGTGGGAGATTCCTCTCCCAGGGACTGTGTGTGATCGTATCAACATGGATGCCAGCCGGGGCAGTTCTCGCAGCCTCGAGGCCAGCTTATTGCCTTAATCGTTCTCTCCTCATATCTATGTTTTCAGCTTCTCAGGATCAGATGAGCCAGCATAGACTATGCTGATTTTATTGCTCCTTCTCTGCCCTGTATGTTTCAGGAACCTCAGAGAGGCAAATAAGATGGATGTGATGGGGCGGGGGGGGGGGGGGGTCTGTCTGGCTACAGTGGAGAGCAGGGCACTGTGGGTAGCTGGTTTCAATGGGCAGCAGTGCACTGTGGGTAGTTCGTGTTGGTGGAGAGCAGTGCACTGTGGGTAGCTGGTTTCAATGGGCAGCAGTGCACTGTGGGTAGTTCGTGTCGGTGGAGAGCAGTGCACCGTGGGTAGGTATCCAATATGTGATGGACTGAGCTGGGTCTGGGCACCGCTGAGGGCATCTGCTCAGGGCGAATTGCTCAAAATCAGGGTTCCTTACAGCCCCTGACTTGAGGCCTTTCCCAAATAGGCCACAAACCAGCCACACTGAGCACTTCAGCTGCCAACCTGGCCAGCAGGAAGCCTCATGAGCAAAATCCCCCAGACACCCCAGCTCTCCCTGTGTCACAGTCAGCCCTGGGCCTAACACAGGTGAGGGGTTATGGAACCCAATCCCACCTACCCCGAACAAATCCCTCCCAGTCCCAAAAGACCAGCCACAGTCCCCAGTCAATTTACACTCTGGATCTTACCCACAAGAGCACGCTGGGCCAATCCTTTAGAATCTACAATCTAAACGTTTATTAATAAAAGAAAGAAAAGGCTGAGAGTGATAAGGAGAATACATCACGTGCACCGATCACCCAGTTCTGGATGCAGGCTCTAGCAGAGGTGTTACAAACTGCTGGCTTACAGGTCTCTGGGGTACATCCTATGTCAGGAGGGGCTGACGATTCTTCATGACTCGCTGTTCCTTGCAAGGCTGCATCTGGGATCAGGAGCAGAACTGAGGACCAGATGGAGTCTGCCTCATGGCCTTATATCTCTCCTGGCATCCTCCTGGCGAGAAAAGGTCACATGGTCGAGCGACTTGTCTGTGTTTCACATGCTGGCAGCCATTATGCTCTGGCTGGTTTGCAGGTCCCAGACGCCTTCCTCCTGTGTGTATTGGGCACCTTGAGAGCCTTGTCCCTGGAGCCTCGCTAATTAGCACGGTCACTGGCTGGACATTCCTTCCTTCTAGCGGGCAGTCCAGGCCCACTGCTCTGTCTCAGGCAGAGAACACGCACAGGACCAGCACCGAGTCCATATTCATAACCCCCCACAGACATCACACAGGTACATGAGTAGCAGATCTACAATCAGTAGAACACAAGCTTTTTCTGACACCTCCCATGGCCCCCTTTGTACAGACTTTGGGGCAAACAGCGCCTGCCCCCCCCCCCATGGGTGCAGCAGTGATCCGGTTTCTCCCTTTAAAATCCAGGAAGTGACACCATGGTACAAGCAGCTCTGGGCAGGGCTTGTAAGGCCTCCTGGGGCAGGCACCATGTGTCTCCACACCGTCCTTCCTAGGGCACCCTACTGCATTGTCCTGTGCAGGGGTGATGGGAGGGGTGCGCGGGGGCAGGGGGTCTGCTGCAGCCAGTGGGAAGGGCAGGGGGTCGGCTGCAGCCAGGGGGGCCATGGTCTGTGTGTGTCCAGGGGACCAGCATGGGGCCTGGGATCTACACAGCAGGGAGCTGCTCCTCTCACTCAGCGGGGCCAGAGAGGGGACCCAGAGCAACACGGCTCCGCTGGCCCTGCTCCCCTGCTGTGTCTGTCCAGAGGGAGGGGGTGGAGCAAGGGTGAGGAAGGGGAGGGCAGAGGGCAAAGCAGGGGCGCAGTGGGGATGGAGCAGAGGCAGGGCCTGGAGTAGGGGGGCGGGGCCTGGCTCTTCCCTGGGTTGGGGGTGCATTCACATGGCCAGTGTCCCCCCCCCCAGCCGCCCCCCATTCTGGGATCCCCCCTTGCTCTCATCCCGGAGGAATGTAGAAACGCTGCGAGCAATAATGATTCCCTGGCAGCAGATGCTGAGTTTCACAAAGTTCAGGCTTTTCCACCATCAAACCACCCAGTGTCAGCATCACCCCGACAAGCTCACTACATGCTCCCAAAGTACACCAGAGAGGGCGAGAAATACGGTTCTCGCTGGGAAACTGAGGCACAGAATGGTGAGGGGACTCACCCAAGGTCAGCTGGCAGGCCAGTGTCAGAAGCGGTGGTTGAACTGAATTGCACTAAGGCTCAAGCTATTACTTCAGTCACTAGCTCAAACAATAGACTACAGCTTTTTATTTTTTTCTGTATTTATTTTTAATGCTCCCTTGCAATAGGGGTCGAGTTGTGGGTATTTCATTGGAATCCTGCGGCACCTCGTTACATAACAACTCTCTCCAATGGGTGCATCGATACTGGCCATTTGAACGGATGATTTCAGGCTGTTATGTATCCCGGTGGCTAAGCGAAAACCTCAGCGTTGAGTGCTGTGTTTTAACTGCAGACAGGGAGAGCTGTGATGCGATACAGCCACGAGACAAAGCCGGAGGCCACCAAAGGGTCCTCTATCTGCTGCCTTGGAAGGGTTTCATTGGTAGCGGTAAATGTCAGTTTCACCACCTGCACTCCCATGCCCCTCCCCAACCAGAATAATATTCCTATCGAAAATAATCGAAAAGTCCAGCTGAGCAAAGTCAGCTGTAGATAGTGGCAGAGTTTGATTTAAGGCTATTTACTTTGTAGACTTGGACACTGAGCTTGACAGTTCAAGGTTCTAATAAGGCTTCAACTTTCCGAATTTCAGGGTCTCATTTAATAATTGTTGCCCAACACCACCCAAAGTTTTCTCACACATGTGGACATTGAAATGGATTAAAAACTGAAAACAAAAATCTTAAAATCCACAATTTCCCACAAGCATGAACATTTAAATAGACCAAAATGAATAAAAAAACCCCAAATGCTTAAAACCCAGGATTCTACACAGTGGTGGAGATTTAAATGGGAAAAAAGCGTAAAAACCACACACCTTTGCACAACAGTGGGGATTGAAATGGCTACCAACTGGAAAAATAATGCTTAAAACTCTCCTTTTGCACAACTGTGAAAATTCAATGTAAAAAAATGCTTAAACCACAAAATTTTGCACAGTTTTGGGAATTTAAACAACAACCAAATAAAATGTTACAAAGCCCGTAGGGATGCCCTTCAGGAACCTGAAATGAATCCCCCTCGAAAATATAACTTCTTTGGAAATTCACATCAAACCAAAAATGGCTCCACCCCTAATATCTGGCAAACCTAGGGAAATGTATCCTGCTGAAATCAGTGGGAAATGCTTAAAAATAAACTACAATAACAGTTGAATGGATTAAAAACTCCACTCTCAGTCCCACCCGGCCTCTAGCTCAGTATGGGTATGTCTACACTACCCCGCTAGTTCGAACTAGGAGGGTAATGTAGGCATACCGCACTTGCAAATGAAGCCCGGGATTTGAATTTCCCGGGCTTCATTTGCATAAACTGGGCGCCGCATTTTTAAATCCCCGCTGGTTCGAACCCCGTGCAGTGCAGCTACACGCGGCACGAACTAGGTAGTTCGGATTAGGCTTTCTAGTCCGAACTACCATTACACCTCATTCCACGAGGAGTAACGGTAGTCCGAACTATCTAGTCCGTGCCACGTGTAGCCGTGCTGCACGGGGTTTGAATGAGCAGGGATTTAAAAATGGCGGCGCCCAGTTTATGCAAATGAAGCCCGGGAAATTCAAATCCCGGGCTTCATTTGCAAGTGCGGTATGCCTACATTACCCTCCTAGTTCGAACTAGCGGGGTAGTGCAGACCTACCCTTAGTCACAGCTCCTGCTACGTGCCTGTCCGGTCTGTGGGCTCAAACCAGTGGCCCTGCACCAAACCTCCATCCAGCTCCCTCATTTCCCTGGGTGTGGGAGCCAGCCTGCTGCAGAGCTCATGAGACGGACCCCAGCAGCCAGACAGCAGTGACTCACAGTAGCCTGTTGCCACCCCTAAGTGCCCTGGAGAGTTAATGCGGGTCCAGCTTCCCTGGGGGCTGTTTACCCTGCAGGTCAGTGACCCAGGGCAGCAACGGGAATGGCACCAACAGGAACAGGAAACGGGAGTGAACCCTGGCCTGGCCGAGACAGACATGGGGTGCCTGGGGCTGGAGGCTCGAGGCAGGCCCCAGTGGGGGGTGGAGACCAGGGTGGGGAACCTCAGGCCTAGAGCCTGGATGCAGCCCCCCACTTGCTTTGGATCTGGCCCCAGAGGCTCAGGGCTCCACGCACAGTACTGAGGAGCCTGCGCTGGTGCCCAGCCCCTCGCCACTCCACCGCGGGGCTGGAGCACAGAAAATGGGATGGTTTGGGCCCCACAGGCACTGCTGTGTGAGGGAAATGTGGGGAGAGTCTTTCTCCATCTCTGTCAGAGGCCACATCAGAGAGGGGTTTGCTTTGGTTTGGTTTTTGCTTCTCAGTGCAGCGCCCAACTGATTTGTCTGTGGGTTGGTGACCCCCACCCCAAAGCCCCCCACCCCTGAGCCAGCCCCAGTGCCTCCCCTCCCCCCCCCCGGCTTGCACCCAGGGCACATGGGCACCATGGAAACCAGCCACTGAAGTTGAGGGGCAGAGTGAGCACCCCCTAGGGAGCAGCAGAGACCTACCCATCGTGGGTGTAGACGGAGCCGCGTTAGGAACAGGGATCCCAGAGAGGGAAATTTGTGCTCCCGCTGGGATCCTCTCAGCCTGCCCCACCAACCCTGCCTCCCGGGGTGTGTCCTTCTCCGTCCGAGCAAGGCAGCTGCAGTGAACCCGGCACCGCCCCCACCCAGCCCACCGCAGGCAGCATCCTTCACCCTGGTGCCCAAAGCCCAGTCACACTTTGGGGTGGGGGGCTGGGTCTGGCCCTTACGTTCCTGGGGCCTCTGTGCTGATATTCCGAGGACTTGAGCTACAAACCTTCCTGCCCCCAGCTCAGGGCCGGTGACTTGAATTGCGTCCCTCCCTTCCAGGCACTGGAGCTGGGGGGACGTTGGTTCCATCGCCATTGCCAAACCACCCTGCAGCCCCGAGTCCTGGAGCCTCGGTCGGCCTGTGGGGCTCAGAAGCAGGGCAGATAGAATAGCACAGATATTGGTATCCTCTGGGAGCGAGTCATGTCAATCGGTTCTGATCAGACTCAATAAAATGTGATAGAAATGTAGCCGTGATAGTCTGGTGTAGCTGAAACAAAATACAGGACTATGTAGCACTTTAAAGACTAACAAGATGGTTTATTAGATGATGAGCTTTCGTGGGCCAGACCCACTTCCTCAGATCAAATAGTGGAAGAAAATAGTCACAACCATATATACCAAAGGATACAATTAAAAAAATGAAACACACATGAAAAGGACAAATCAAATTTCTGAGCAGAAGGGGGATGCGGGGGGGGGGGGGGGGAAGAGGTAATGTCTGTGAGCTATTATTAGAGGTGATAATTGGGGAAGCTATCTTTGTAATGGGTAAGATAACTAGATTGTTTGTTGAGACCGAGGTTTAAAGTGTCAAATTTTAGCATGAGTGACAGTTCAGAGGATTCCCTTTCAACTGCAGATTTGAAAGATCTTTGAAGCAGGATGCAGGTGAGTAAGTCATTGAGACAATGCCCTTTCTGGTTGAAATGGCAAGAAACTGTTTTTTCTTTATCAGAGGGGTAGCCGGGTTAGTCTTGATCTGCAAAAGCGGCGAGGAGTCCTGTGGCACCTTATAGACTAACTGAAGTGTAGGAGCATAAGCTTTCGTGGGCAAAGACCCACTTCGTCAGATGCATCTGATGAAGTGGGTCTTTGCCCACGAAAGCTTATGCTCCTATACTTCAGTTAGTCTATAAGGTGCCACAGGACTCCTCGCTGTTTTTTCTTTGTGATCCTGTCTGATATCTGTTTTGTGGGCATTGATCCTTTGGCTAAGTGTCTGAGACGTTTGTCCAATGTACATAGCAGACGGACACTTTCAGTACATGATAGCATAGATTATATTTCTGGATGCGCAGGAATATGTGTTCTTGATCTTATAACTCACTTGGTTAGGTCCAATAATGGTATCAGCAGAGTGAATATGTGGACAGAGCTGGCAACGGAATCCTAGGTCCAGTCACACAATGGCAGGATGAACCCCGAGGTGATAGCCCACAAGGGAGGGGGTGTCTGTGTCTCTCCTGGGACAAAGCTGTAGAACTTGTGTTGGGCAAAGGCTTGTGTAGAAATTGCTAAGAAACGAAGGGCCAGGCAGAGGGAGCACATGTCCCCGTTGGGCCCGGAAAGGGCCAGGGTTGTGCAGGGGTCAGCGACAGCACCAGCTCCTCGGAGGGACCTGAGCTGAACCATCCCAGCCCTTCAGCTGCAGCAGTTGCGAAGTCCAAACAGTTGGTTCGGGAATACACCGGGCCCATCACATGCGGATTCCCAGGCTGCGGCGTTTGTACCACATGAGGGACATGGAGAAACCTGGTGGAAATCTCCACATGGGGAACTCGAACGCTGTAATAATTGTGGTCTGAAGCCAACGGCGCAGGGACACTCCTTGGTGCACTGGTGCAAGGACACTCTTTGGTGCACGGGTGCAAAGACACTCTTTGGTGCACGGGTGCAAGGACACTCTTTGGTGCACTGGTGCAAGGACATGCTTTGGTGCACTGGTGCAAGGACACTCTTTGGTGCACTAGAATCATTTTCAGGGCGATGTTATCTCATTCCTAGTGGACTGTACAAAACTCGGAAGAGCGCCTATGGACAGTATTAGGTTCATTGCTTAACCTCTTGGTTACATAGCTGCAAATTTACAAATCAAAATGTATCTTAAAGGAGCAGATTGTTAAGGGCGCACCTGGGGAAAGTGCCACTCTCTGTGATAAGCTGGTGAATGGAACCATGTCACCGTTCGTACCCTGAACACTTTTTTTTAAGGGTTCCTTTTCGGGTAACATTGAATTGCCCTGCCCGCTTCCTGATTTCTACAGACCACTCAGATGCATTTCCTCCATCCATGGAGTGTGTTGTACCACGATCTGTTCACTGACAGTCAAAGCTGCAGGGACCTTTGTCTCCCAGTTGAAATCGCACTGGCAAGGCGCGGTGTCGGTCGGCCTGGCAGAGGACGGAGTCGGGATTAGAGTCTCTGCGCTCAGGTGGGGGCTGAGTCGTTGGCACCATTGGTAAGTCGCTTGTTCCTTTGCAATTGTTGCCGTCACCGTTTTATGCTGTTCGAGGTCCCGGATTGTTCACACCCGGCCCTTGGCGGACGAGGGGGCTTGTCCAGCAGCGCTAAGGCCGCTTTTGTGTCATCTCTTTGCCCGGATAAGCAGAGAAACCGGCACCTGTGCTGCTCCCTAGACTGTCCCTGACTCTATTGAACTTCTAAAGCGGGACACTAAACGCAGGATCCTGGGACCCCCCTGGCTGATCGCCTGGCTGGGCTTTAGTCATCCCCACCCTGCTGAACCCCCTGACTCCAGCCACCTGCCACCCCTGTTACATGAGCTCAGTGAGCAGGTTCCCGCGACACCCCGACGTACAACCCCCCCCAACACTCCCAGAGACGTCTCCCCTGAAAGAATCATCCCCTGCGCCGGGGTCAGTGACTTAATCGACTCCCCAGAGCAGCAGGGGAGGGGCGTTGGCTCCCTCTCTCGTCCCTCGATGGCTGGTGGCTGAGGAGAGGTTATTCCCCAGTCGGCGCCTGCCAAGCGGCCGGGGGAAGCTGCAGGAGCTGGACCCCGTTACAGCCTGGGTGGATGGAGGGGGCTGCCATAAGGCAGCATGAACCCTACACACTCTGAGTTTCTACGGCCCCTTGGCGGAATGGATCATTCATTAATCAACTCCCCACCCCACCTTCCGTCAACCTGGGAGGGCGGCTCCTCGGATCCTGCTGGGCCTGGACTTTGACCTTCCTCTGGGTCCGTAACGTTCCCACAGTTCAACCTCCAGCGCCCCCTTCCCACGGGCCAGAGGAATCCCCGGCCAGCCAGAGCCTCGGGACCGGTCAGCGACACCCCAGGCGGGCGCCCTCCACGTGCAGTGAGGGGCCCGTCTACACTCACAGCCCCCAGAGACTCACCCGGTGGGAGCCGCGCAGTCACCCGCCAGCCTGCCGTGTGCGTCGGATGGTGGGGACCTGGCCTGCCCCTTTGGGTCTATGCCCCTGTCTGCTCCCGGAGGGCACATTCCTCCCTGGACTGCAGAACTGATCAGCGAGGAAGATTTAACTCGTGTGCTACAGGCAGAGGACAGTGGAGCAGGGAGAGGCAGGCCCTGCTGTGCTGTGCCCCGTGTCTGACTGGCCCCAAACCCTGAGATTTCTATTCTCACACATGTGGACATTTAAATGGATTAAAAATTGAAAACAAAAATCTCAAAATCCACAATTTCCCACAAGCACGAACATTGAAATAGACCAAAATGAAGAACCGCCCCCCCCCCCCCCCCCCCAATGCTTAAAACCCAGGATTTTACACAGCAGCGGAGATTTAAATGGAAAAACCCCTAAAGACGTCACGTGTGCACAACTGTGGGGATTGAAATGGCTCCCAACTGCAAAAAATGCTTAAACCGCAACATTTTACACAGGTCTGGGAATTTAAACAGCAACCAAATAAAATGCTACAAGGCCCGTACGGACGCCCTTCTGGGAGCTGAAATGAATCGCACTTGAACCAAACATGGCTCCAACCCTAACATTTGGCAAATCTGGGGAAATGTATCCTGCTGAAAATAGAGGAAAACTCAAACAATTAACCATAACAACAGTTGAAGGGATTACAAAATTTACCATTCACTCCCACCCGGCCTCTGTCTCAGTGTGTCACAGCTACTACCGTGTGCCTGCCCCATCCGTGGGCTCACATCGGTGGCCCTGCACCAACCCCCATCCAGCTCTCTCATTTCCCCGGGCGTGGGGGCCAGCCTGCGGCAGAGCTCACGGGACGGACCCCAGCAGCCGGAGGGCAGTGACTCAGTCGCCTGGTGCCACCCCTGAGAGCCCTGGAGGGTTAACGCGGGTCCTGTTCCCCTGGGGGCTGTTTGCCCTGCGGGTCAGTGACCCAGGGCAGCTCTGAATGGCACCAGCTGGAACCGGGAGTGAACCCAGGTCTGGCCGAGACGGAGGCAGAGGGCCTGTGGGGCTGGTGCCTCAGGGCAGGGCCCAGTGTGGGGGGAGGGTTAGCGACCCCTTAAACCAGGGTGGGGATCCTCAGGACCAGGGCCCGGTTGTGGCCCCCCCCTTGCCTTGGATCTGGCCCTGTAGGCTCAGGGCTCCCCCCCCAGCACTGGGGATCCTGCATTGGTGCCCAGCCCCTCCCCACTCCCCGTGGGGCCGGAGACACAGAATGGGCTGGGCTGGGCCCCCAGGGGCTGGTGCACGAGGGGAACGTGGGGAGGGTCTTTCTCCTCCGTCGGGGGCCACGTCAGAGAGGGGCTTGCTTCTAAGTGCAGCCCCCGACTGATTTGTCTGTGGGTTGGTGGCCCCCCAGCCCCAAACCCCCCAGCCCTGAGCAAGCCCCTCAAGGGCCCAGTGCCTCCCCCCCCTTCCCCGACTTGCACCCAGGGGACATGGGCGCCATGGAAACCAGCTACTGAGGGTGCGAGCCAGAGTGAGCAACCCCTGGGGGGTAGCAGAGACCTACCCCACTGGCCGTGGGGGGAAGGGTCATCCTGCCCCCCCCACCCCAGGTCTGTCCCTTTAAAGCCATCTGCTCACACTGGCTACAGACCATTTTCATCCTCTCACCTTCCCCTCAGCCAGGTACAAAAGCTGGATTGTGGGGGGCTCTCAGTACCTAGGGCCAACACACCAGACACATAGGCTGATTTCCATGGAGCCATTTGAGGGCGTGGGGCTAAGAAATGCTGAGGGAAGCAAGCAAAGAACCCCCCCCCCCCCCGTGCTCATGTGCTGGGGAAGGAGGAACCACGGGGCAATATTGCAAAATATTGTCTAGAAAGTTCATTTTAAAGCGTTCAAATGGTGCGAGATGCATGTGTGTCCAGCACGGGCCTCCCCTCAGGGACCAGCCTGCGCCAGCGCCAACCAGACCACAGAGCGCCTGCCCCCCTAGGGCATTCGGGGTCCCACACATTTCTTGGGGGCCTCCGACCAGCAAGGACCAAGGAGGCAGACAATTTTAGGGGGTGGCGCCCATCGTGGGTGTAGACGAGCCGTGTTAGGAACAGGGAGCCCAGAGAGGGAAATCGGAGCTCCCGCTGGGATCCCCTCAGCCTGCCCCATAGTCCCTGCCCCCCGGGGGGTGTCCTTCACTCTGCTGAGCAAGGCAGCTGCACCAAACCCGGCACCCCCCCACCCAGCCCGCCACAGGCAGCGGCCGTCACCCTGGTGCCAAAGCCCAGTCACACTTTGGGGCGGGGGGCGGGGTCTGGCCCTTACGTTCCTGGGGCCTCTGTGCTGATATTCCGAGGACTTGAGCTACAAACCTTCCTGCCCCCAGCTCAGGGCCGGTGACTCTAATTGTGACCCTGCCCGGCCTCCGTCGAGAACGACCAGCCCCCGACAGACAGTTTGCGGCTCCAGAGCCCCCCGGCTCAGACCCCAGACCGGCTCCAGCTCCCGCCCCGGCACCATGAAGACGCTTCTCCTCTGCTGCCTCCTCTGGGCCCTGCTGGAGACAGGTGAGAACGGGGCCGGGAGGGTGTTTGGACCCCTACCTGGTGCAGACAGACAAAGACCCACCCAGGAGAGTCGCTCTGCAGAAGAGGGGCTCCCCCTCCCCGGGTGAAATACGCCCCAGCTCTGAGATCTTCTCCCTGGGCCGCTCAGCACCTGTCCCACACGGGATAGGGGATTGTCCTCGCGGTTCTCCCCTGGGGACACGGGGCCTCCTGCCTCGGTTCTCATAGACTCACAGAACCCCCGTAGAGTTGCCAAGTGTCCAGTATTGTACCAGTCCAGTATTTGCACACTCTGTCCGCTAAAAAAATTGGAAAATACTGGACACATGTAATGTCTGGTAATTTCTGATTTTTCCGGCTGCGCACCGGACGGAAGTCTTGCGGGGCGGGAGAGCAGCTGGAAGTCATAAGAACATAAGAACGGCCGTACTGGGTCAGACCAAAGGTCCATCTAGCCCAGTAGCCTGTCTGCCGACAGTGGCCAGCACCAGGTGCCCCAGAGAGGGTGGACCGAAGACAATGATCAAGCGATTTGTCTCCTGCCATCCCTCTCCAGCCTCTGACAGACAGAGGCCAAGGACACCATTTTATTCCCTGGCTAATAGCCTTTTATAGACCTAACCTCCATGAAATTATCTAGCTTCTCTTTAAACTCTGTTATAGTCCTAGCCTTCACAGCCTCCTCTGGCAAGGAGTTCCACAGGTTGACTACATGCTGTGTGAAGAAGAACTTTCTTTTATTAGTTTTAAACCTGCTCTCCATTATTTTCATTTGGTGTCCTCTAGTTCATCTATTTAGGGAACTAATAAATAACTTTTCTTTATCGGCCCTCTCCACACCACTCATGATTTTATAGACCTCTATCATATCCCCCCTCAGTCTCCTCTTTTCTAACTGAAAAGTCCCAGTCGCTTTAACCTCTCCTCATATGGGACCCGTTCCAAACCCCTAATCATTTTAGTTGCCCTTTTCTGAACCCTTTCCAAGGCCAAATTATCTTTTTTGAGGTGAGGAGACCACATCTGTACACAGTATTCAAGATGTGGGCGTACCATAGTTTTATACAGGGGCAGTAAGATATTCTGGGTCTTATTTTCTATCCCTTTCCTAATAATTCCTAGCATCCTATTTGCCTTTTTGACCGCCGCTGCACACTGTGTGGAACTTTTCAGAGGACTATCCACGATAACTCCAAGATCTCTTTCCTGATTTGTCGTAGCCAAATTTGCCCCCATCATACTGTACGTATAGTTGGGGTTATTTTTCCCGATGTGCATTACTTTACACTTATCCACATCACATTTCATTTGCCATTTTGTTGCCCAATCACTCAGTTTGGTGAGATCTTCTTGGAGTCCCTCACAGTCTGCTTCTGTCTTGACTATCCTAAACAGTTTGGTATCATCTGCAAACTTTACTACCTCACTGCTTACCCCTTTCTCCAGATCATTTATGAATAAGTTGAATAGGATTGGTCCCAGGACTGACCCTTGGGGGACACCACTAGTTACCCCTCTCCACTCTGAAAATTTACCATTTATTCCTACCCTTTGTTTCCTGTCTTTTAGCCTGTTCTCAATCCATGAAAGGACCTTCCCTCTTATCCCATGACAATGTAATAGCTCAGCAATTTCCCATTTTAGTTCTTTTAGAACCCTTGGATGAATGGGTGGTGGGGCCGCGATTGCTGGGAGGCGGGGCCGTGATTGCTGGGAGGCGGGGCCGCGATTGCTGGGAGGCGGGGCCGCGATTGCTGCCTGAAGCCCTCGGTTGAGCGTGAGGAGGGGAAGCCTCCTCCTCCCTTGTGCGTCACAGGGAGCCTGCGCGGGACGGGCAGCAAGTGCCCAGGTCAGTTCCACTCCTCGCCAGCCCATTTGCTCACCCCCTCCCCTCCCGGCCAGCCTGTTCTCCCCCACTTCCCCTCCTGATGTTCCCTGGCCAGCCCCTCTGCATCCCCTCAGCTCTGCTTCCCGCCGGCCCATTCCTCTTCCCGATCTCCCCCGGCCAGCGCCACTGCACCCCTCCCCCACCGCCAGCTGAGCTTCCCACCCCCTTCCTCATGTCCCCTCTGCTATGTCTAAGTCACTCTGGACCGGATCCCTGCCCTCCAGTGTATCTGCCCCTCCCCCTAGTTGTGCAATAGAGGGATGGACGTCACTGGCACAAAACCTAGTAATGCCGGGTGAGATCCCAGCTGGGGCAATGGGCCTGTGACCGGGTCCCTGTGTGACGGTGCGTTGGGGGTCCCCTGTCTCCTGCACCCCGAAATGGCACGAACAGACTTCACCAGCCAGTAGAATACAGGTGGTTTATTGCTTCTCCAGGATACAGCACAGCACAGATGTCATCTAGTTACAGGAACTGGGGGCTAAGAGGCCTCAGTGCCCCCCTTGAGATGGGGGGATCCCAGCCCCCTCCCCAGTTCCTTCTCCCCTGCTGTCCAGCCAGGAACTAACTCCCCCTCTCCAAGCCCTGCCCCCAGCCAGGGCAGCATCCACCTCCCTTTGTTTCTCCCCATGGGGGGTTGGCTGGTTCAACCGGTATGGAGTCACCTTTGCATAGTGAGGTTTTCCCTGCTGGGTCTTGCTCCAGACAGAAGAGGTCACCACAGCCCAGCAAGTACCCCCACTACGTCACACCCTGTCCTCGAACTGTCCCAGGGTATGGTCACCCATCCTTTTAAGTCAATAAGCTCGCTCCAGGAGTCAGCTCTGGCTATGTCTGCCTCTCCCTCGGAAGGGGGAAGGACGGGGGGCCTGGGCCCGCACTCACTCCCGGGCCCCAGCCCAGGGACCTAAGGACGGAGACTACACTCGAGTCCCTATCCGGCCGGTGGGGGTGTGCCCCTAAACACACCAGCCCACGGGCTACTTCGCTGCCCTGCCCTGGGCTACTTCCTTCCTCCCCCTACCCCGTCTTCAGGGTGTCGATACTCACAACATCGTGTCCCCCCTGCGGAGACTGTCGTGAGTGCATCTGGGTCTCTTTCCACGTCGGGGCACCCCCGTGCTCTCCTCGTCCTCCCCTTCTCCGGTGGCCGGCAAGCTTTTAAAGTCCCCGCCGACCTGGGAGGGGTTTACGCGCCCCGCCCCCTTGACGTCCGACGTGGCGTGTCCTCTTTCCCCGTCTCGCTGGAGGGGCTGAGTTCAACTCAGCTGAGCCGCGGCGCGAGAGCAACCGGCACACCGGCGGTAGGTGCTCCGTTGCCCCTCTGCAAGGGCGCAAAGTCCCGGGGGTTGAGTGCGGGGTCTCGGCGCCCTGTCACAGGGCCGTAGCTGCATTGGAGTCAATGGGGCAGATCGCAGCTGGGTCAATGGGCCGTAGCTCCATTACAATCAATAGGCTGCAGAGAAGGCTCAGCGCAGATGGATCCTGCTGCCTTTGCTTCTCCAGGGACCTGTGTTTCGTGTGAGGTCTGCCACAGTGATGGTAACAGCTGTACGGGCCCGGTGAAAGTCTGCAGCAGGCACCAGGATTCCTGCGGGATCATTAAAGGAGAATATATGGAAGGTGGGTGCAGGAGACCTTGAACCAGCCCAGAACACAGGCTGGGTCGGCGTCAGCCCGCCCAGAACCAGGGGCGGTTGGGGTAGAGCAGGGAGCCAGGACTCCTGGGCTCTCTGTAGCTCTGCGAGGGGGCTGAGCCTGGTGGGTGGAGGGGAGAGGCTGGGGGAGTCTCTCTTTGGTCCTGGCAGGGGTGCAGCGTCTGGTGGGTTAGAGCCGGGGGAGTCAGGACTCCTGGGTTCTTTCCCTGACTCTGGGAGGAAAGAGAAATCCAGCGGGTGAGGGGCAGCTGTGGGCACCAGTCCTGCTGGTTCTCTACTGACCTGGGGTGAGATGTGCCTCAGTTTCCCCCTCTCTAGATAGGTCATAATCAAGCCTGAGAAGCATTGTGAGGGGGAGGCAGAGACCTGAAGCCTCATCTCCTCTTCCTCCCATGTAGGGTGGATAAAGATCCCGATCTTTGTGAAGACCTGCGTGTCCTCCAGCCAGTGCAACCTTGCGCCCCTTTACATGACTTTTGGGAACAGAATCTCCATTAGCGGGAACGTCGCCTGCTGTGTCGGGGAGGCCTGCGAAACAGCCACTGTTAGCGGTGCAGCACCCACCTTCGATTCCAGCCTGTCTGCTCCCGCGCGCCCCCTGCCCTGCCTGGCCCCTTCAGGCCTCTCTGTGGGAAGACGGAAGGGATTAGGAAAGAGCCTTTATTTCCCCTGCCCTGCAGGGGGCGCCCCATTGGGTAAGCCTGAACACCTGAGTATGGGGAGGTCAGTGGGCGGGGCTCTAGGCTCTCACCACCTGTGAACTGGATCCAGGATTCCCTGCTGCAAACCTCTCCCTGCCCTGCAACCTCCTGTGCCCTAGAGCTGCAGCGCCCCCTGCAGGGGGATCCGGGGCTGAGCGATGCAGCCTCCCGTTGCTCCCTGTGCACCACCACTCCCTGGGGCTTGTCCCCAAAGCTGACTGTGTTTGCTCCACTTTTCTCAGTGCCCCCAGCTAACACCACCCCGAATGGCTGGTGCTGCCCAGCCTGCTCCGCTGAGTTCTCCCATCCCTGCAACGAAGAAATCATCAACTGCACAGGCTCCCAGACCCACTGCCTGCATATCAGCGGCACAGTGAAAAGCGGTAATTGCCGTCCACCTGTTTCTCTGTCTGATTTCCCCACCCAGGAGCCACCATGCACCTGGACAGGCCCCTGCAGTGGGGAACATTAAAGAGATTTGTAGATAAAACATTGGAAGGGAAAGTTGTTTTGAAATTACAATCATAAACCAGTCTGATTGTTCCCAGAGTTTGTTTAATGAGGGTCTCTTCTGACTGAAAGGATCTAGTGAATTTGAATTCACAAAATGTGTTCAGATTTCTATTTTTAACTACAGAAAGGTTTCAGCTGAAAAATCTCAGCGCACCAGAGAATTTCTGAGCAGTCTCTGGCATAGGAGAGAACATGAAATTGAAAAGGGAGAAGTGCACTATGATTAAAATAAATGTTTTTTTCCAGCCAATAACCCATTAATCTGTGGAACTCCCCACCACTGGAAACTGCTGTGGTCAAGATTCTTGCTTATCAAGAAGAGCTGGAGTGATCATAACAAATGATCAGAAAACTTTTGAACCTTCTTTTTCCGGTCTTACACTGAATTCTAGCTATTAGCAATATCCCTCATATTGGTGGTTTGGATACCTTTCTGTGCAGGACCTATTGCTGGCCACTGATTGAGGCAGGATACTCTCCTGTGCACAGTAGCCTGTGTAAGGGTCCCCCAAACTGCCTTGGTGTCTCTCGATTTGTTGACTAGCAGGCTCTAAAATAATACAGAAAAAGTGACAGGACAAACAGACCTTGCCTGGGTCTGCTGCAGAAATCTCCCAGCTGGTGGGACCTGGAAGTGCCACAGATATTTCTTTTTAACTGGTTGTGGAAAAGTGTAACAGACGCCCCAACTGAAATTGGGGCTTTTTGTTCCAGGTGTTGTACAGACCCCTTGGATGATAGGTAAATCCTCTGCTGCCCACTTGCCCTTGCTAAAACTGGGAGTCCCTATGTGCCAGGGTCTGTACAGGGCCTTGGGATGAGAACTGCCACTACTGCCACCATCAGAGAGCAACACCATTGCCAGGTGAATGGTGGGACTGACATCGCCCTGTTAGAGTTCGGGGTTCACTGAGTGACACTGAGTGACTCTGCATCAGAGCAGAGGAAGGGAGACTGTCACGGGGTCCCAGATGGGCAGCAGGGAGTGGCTCAGAGGGGGAAGGGGACTGTGTTTTATAGGACCAGAGACATAAAAGGCTTCCCAAATGGGTTGCCAGACACTGACCCTCTTGTTTTGTCCCCCACAGGTCAGACAACTGTGAAGGCCACCATGAAAGGCTGCGCCAGTGAGTCTACCTGCACTAATATACGGCAGCTCAAAGGGACCTTCGAGGAGTTTGGTGTAGATCTCACCACGGCCGAATGCAGCCCAACCTCCTCCCACGTAGCCACTGTGGCTCCGGAACCAGCCGGACTCATCCTCTCAGCCCTCCTTACCGTCCTGCTGGTGAACGGCCTCTCCTGATCCCCCCTCCCACGGCACAGCCCCACCGCCCTGGGGAGCCGCGTCGCTGTGGGAGGGCTCAGATTCACTTCCCCTGGAATGGGCTGTGATGACGCGTTGGGGTTTTCCGGTCTCCTGCACCCCCATAATGGCACGAACAGACTCTGCCAGCCTGTCGAATAGAGGGTGTTTATTGCTTCTCCAGGATACAGCACAGCACAGATGTAATCTGGTTCCAGGGCAGGCCTAGGATGCCTCACCCCCCTTGAGGTGAGGGAGCCTGGGCCCCTAAATCCCAGCCCGTTTCTTAGGCTGCTTCCTCCATGATACCAGACAGAAAAACTAACTCACTCCTTTCCAGCCCTGCCCCCCAGCCAGGGGCTCCACTCCACATAATGACTCATCCCCTGGGCAGTGCTGCAGCCAGCAGGGGTCATTCACAGCCCACTGCCCAGCATAGCAACCAGCAAGGTACCCACTACCTCACAGGGACGAGCAGAATAAAACAGACACGAGAAAACTGGACAGGAGCAGGTGTCTGTGTGTGTGCGGGGAGGGAGGCTGATTCTTGGATCATGTGTGTCTGTCTGTAATAGTGAATCTCGGATATTGTGTGTCTTCCTGTGTGTGATGAGTGTTTGACTCTGTGGCTGTGTCTAGACTGCAGGCTCCTTTTGGAAGAAGCTTTGCCGGAAGGGATCTTCTGGGAAAATGTCTTCTGAAAGGGAGCGTCCACACTGCTAAAGCGCATTGAAAAAGCGATCTGCTTTTCTAAAGATAGCGTCCACACTGAATGGACGCTCTCTCACATGTGAGCTGTGGGTGCTATGGATGGAGTGGCTACCAGGGCACCTGTGCTTTTTCCTCTTTCCTCTCTTGGGAAAGAACTCCCTCTTCCCCCTCCACACAGGCCTTTTTCCAGAAGAGCTCTTTTAGAAACAGGCTTCTTCCTCGTAGAATGAGGGTTACCAATGCCGGAAAAACCCCTCTGCTCTTTCAGTTTTCTTTCAAAAGAAGGTGATTGCAGTGTGGATATAACTCAAGCTTTTTTGGAAAAATGGCCCTGTGCATATGTGAACATGAGTCTTGCACCATGTGTTCATGTGTGTGTGTGATAGGAAGTCTTGGATCATGTGTGTGTAATCACGCCTTGGAGTGTGTGTGCCTAAGTATTGAACTCTGTGTGTGTCTGTATAATCCCAAATCCTGGTTTGTGTGTGTCATCGTGAATCTTGGATCAGGTGTGTGATAGTGAGTCCAGGGTTGTGTGGTGTGCATCTGGGGATTATGTCTGTCTGATGGATTTCCTCATGTTTAATTCTAGTAAGGTGTGACGGCGCGTTGGGGGTCCCCCGTCTCCTGCACCTCGAAATGGCACAAACAGACTGCACCAGCCGGTGGAATAGAGGAAGTTTATTGCCTCTCCAGGATACAGCACACCACAGATGTAATCTGGTCACAGAGCTGGGCTAGGATGCCTCAGGCCCCCTTGAGATGGGGGGAGACTGGGCCCCTAAACTCCAGCCCCTTTCCCTAAGCTGTCTCCTCCATGCTCCCAGACAGCAACCAATTAACTCTCTTCCATCCCTGCCCCCCAGCCAGGGCAGCATTCCCCCTTCCTTTGTTCCTCTCCATGGGGGGTGTCTGGTTCAACAGGTTTGGCATTACCTTTGCATAGTGAGGTTTTCCCTGCTGGGTCTTGCTCCAGACAGCAGAGGTCACCACAGCCCAGCAAGTACCCCCACTACGTCACATAAGGTCCAGGGGGTGTCAGAAGCCTCGTTCTGAGGCTTACTGGAGCGAGGCCGACCCCTTGTAATGGAATGGGGAGGGCATGCGCAGAGGAGTGCACACACACACACGCACAAACACACACATGAACATGCACACGCACACGGAATAGAGCCTACACTGCCGGCTACTGTGTCTCCCCTCCGACAGGCCCTTGTGCGGGAGGGAAATGAGGCTGGTTTATTTGTGGGGCCTTTTACAGCCTAGAATAGTCCCACATTTTGTCAAACTTGACAATATGTTCCCCTCCCCCGCTGCTGCCCCTTAATTACGCTGTGAATGTGGTTTTATGGTGGGGCCACCAGCCAGGGCTGGAAACCCCTCGGTTTCCGGCATAAAGCAGCTCCTAGAAAGATCCCTGGGCCGGGAGTGAACCCCGAACTCGGGCAGAGATCGGGAAGGGAGGAGGGGGTAGATGAAAACAGGAGCCTTGAACATTGGAAGTAAAGGAGACCTGTCTGCAGCCCTGTGGTTTAGCAGCTCCCTAACCTGCTTTTCAGGCTCCGGCCAGCAGAGGGGGCTAAAGGCCTTGGTCCAGGTTACCATGGTGATGCCTTGAAGCATCCCAGGCTTTCCCAGCCTTTTTTTTTTTAAATAAAGTCCCCCTTTAAGAAAAAGAGAGAGAGAGAGAGAGAGAGAGGAAGGTTTTCCCGATAATAATCTTGCACCTACAGCGATGGCTCCCTGCCCCTCGTCTCCAGGCACCGAATCCCCAGCTCCTACTGGCCATGGTTCCCCATCACTGGGAGCTACAGGAGCCGTGTCCGCAGGCCAGGACAGCGCATGGAGACCCCCTGCTCTGCCTTTCTCATGGGCCATAGGGACGGGCCAGCCACGTCCAGGGGCAGCAGTGACCACGGGGTAATGCCTCCAGCCAGGGCAGGTTCGGCATTTGAGAACTCACTGCTCACAGAAATAATTGTAAGTGTAAGAGAGAAATGAACATGATGAAATGCCCAGAGCAGCCAAACCTCCAAACTACCCCACTCTGCAAGCAGGGACAGAAGTAACCATAACCCCCTGTAGCCAGACAGAAAGCCCCCCCTGTAACATCCATTTTGCTTGCCTGGAGAACACACACAGAGCACAGAGCAGTAAAATCAGCATAGTCTTTGAAGCCTTGACAAGAGGCCCGGATATGCTAGCTCACAGTGACCCTGTACAACTGTAAGCAAAGATGTGAGGGTGCTCAAGCTAATTGCTGACCACGAGGCTGCAAAGGAGTGCCCTTGACTCAAACCCATATTGATACCATCACACACTCACCTGGGGGGGGGGGCGGGGGGAGAAATCTCCCGCCCAGTAAAGAATGTCCAGTACTCACAATTTAGTTATCTCTCTTGCAAGTGTAAATTACGTTCACAACTCCCTTGTAAGAACTGGTGTCACAAAGACGGACCAACACAATTTGGCACCACAGATAAGAAAGAGGATGCATGCCCCTATGACTATAAAGATGGGTCCAGCAGAACACTTACTCCGAGTGTCAATATACCATTTTCCTGCTGGTCGGGATAGGTGATTCGACTTCCCGAGGTTCCACAGGGACACCCACTTCGTATTCGTCCTTCCTAGGAATTGAGGGACTGGCCTTGGCCTGACCCGCTGGAGTCAAGAGGTGCAGAAGGGGGTAAAAATTGTACCTGGATGTGTCCTTTGTCTTAGTGTACGCATAGACTTAGAGCTCTTTAAAGATTAAGCTGTTAACTTGGTACCATTATTTTTCTTCTATCTTTATTTCCTTTGTAACCACTTTTTTAAATCTATATTTGCTAGCAGTTAAGAAATAGAGCAATAGCCATTGTAACCGTATGATTTATAAGCGTCTTTAATAAACCTGTAACTGTTTAAGCTTTAAACTGACTCCTTCAGTTGCTGTAACAGAACCAGACACAATCAGAACAACTCCAGCAGGTCATATGGGCAGACGCAGTCAGAGAGCTGGGTACTGGGGTGCTGCCTCCCCGAAGCAGACCCCCCCTTGGCGCATCCATCAGCCTTCCCTAGGTTGCCTGCTGTGAAGGGACCCTGTGTCCTAGCAGTTGAAGTCTCGGGTGTGTAACATAGAACGCACACACACCACGCACTGCCCTCACCATTGGCTGACACCCCCCACATGTGTGGTGTGGCACAAAAGCCTTCACCTGAGCTATTGCTTGATGTCCACGTACATTTCCTGGAAATACACTGAACTCTAAGGTCCTGCCAACACATGACTCAGAGACTGACAAAACCTCCTGCTGATGGCAATGCTCGGGGTGGGGGGGGGGGGGAATGGAAGAAAGTTGTCTTCTCTATCACTTCATTCCAGGTGATTTGCCAGTAATTGAAAGCTTTGTAACTGTTCCAGCTGCATCGCCTGTTAAACTCTGCAACTCCTTGGAATCTTTGTTCAACCTCGCAACTGTGCAACTCTCAGCCGCTTTGCTTTGTAAGTTCAGAATCCTACGGTCAGCTGGGTGATTGTTGAACCTCACAACTTCTTGCAACTTTCCTCCACTCTGCTTGTAACTTACTCTCAGCGGCATTCTCGTCTGAGCTAGGAATGTGGGGTGTGTATTAGTGTGTGTGTGAGAGAGGGAGAGCTGGTTCCTCTTTAGCTGAACCATCTAGTGGGGTGCGAATTCCTCAATCAATACGTCCACCCTCCTGTAACCCTGGGGGGTCTCCACTGGGAAGTTTTCAGGTAACATGCTGGGTCAGGAGAGGAGAGTGCTGGGCCGGGTGTGTGTGTGTGAGAATGACAGACGCACACAGGGTGTGAGTGACTGAGACTTGCATTGCCAAGCTCCCTCCAGCTCCTCCTCTCTGTGAGGAGACGGGGTACAGGAGTGGGGGCAGGAGGGACACTCTGACATCAGCGCCCCCCTTCTCCCTCCAACAATGCTACTGGGAAAAGGTGCACACACTGCGGAGAGCCATTTCCATACCTTTTGCTGAAAAATGCAGTAGCCGGGACTTAGCCTGAGAGGACAGTGGTACCTGGGACAGCTCCGAGTGGGGACTGGCCTTGGGATCTGGCCCAGACCCGGGTCCAGCGGCAGACCGGCTGTGATAGACAAGGGCGAATTGCAGAGCCCTGGGGTGAGATCTCGACCTCACAGCCCTGAGAGCGGGGGTGGGTGGAGCAGCCTCCTGGGGCCGTGGCCCCGAGAGCGAGTAGCAGGGGAGCAGTGACACTGAGCAGGCAGCTGCTACTTACAGGGTCCCAAGGCCGGGTCCCAAAGTCCCCCTGTGACGCCGAGTCGGGGTTCCCCTGATCCTGCAGCCCCGTAGCAGCAAGAACAGACTCCGCCAGCCAGTGGAATAAAGAGGGTTTATTGCTTCTCCGGGATACAGCCCAGCACAGACGTGACGTGGCTCCAGGAGTCAGGGCCAGGATGCCTCAGACCCCTTGGGGTGGGGGGTCCATTGTCCACCCTGAAACCTCAGCCCTCAGCTAAGGCCGTTTCCTTTGTGTTCCCCAGCCAGCAACTAAACCTTCCCCCAAACCTGGTGTTCGTCTCCCCCTCCCTCCCTTTGTCTCCCCCCGGGAAGCGCCTTGTTCTCTCCTCAGGCTGGGCCTGGGTGTCTGGGCCAATGCACATGTGGGTGAGTCCTTTTGCTGAAGAATGCAGTAGCTGGGACTTAGCCTCAGAGGACAGTGGTACCTGGGACAGCTCCGAGTGGGCACTGGAGCCCACCGGCCCAGTCTCCTGTGACCCCCAGCGCTGGGATGGAGCCGGGGATGGGCCGGGCTGAGGTGCCCAGCTCCGGGGCTTGGAGCACGAGCCAGGCTCCAGCTGCTGGTCCCAGCACACTGGGGAGGGACAGGACTTCTCCTTCCCCCGCCCGGCCGCTCCAGGGCTGGGTCAGACCCAGGGCCAGGAGACTCCCCTGCTGCGGGAAGCTGCGCGCTGTCCCCCCCCCCCCCCCCCCGCTTCTGGCCTGAGCTGGGGGGGCACTGTGTGGGGAGCTCACCCCCCCCGTCACCATCTTCCCGAAGGCCAGGCCAGGGTATGGTCCCATTCAGAGCGGGGTGGCCGGACGTGGCCGCTGCTGGCTGGACGCCCAGCTCTGAAGGCAGCCGGGATCCTCGTCCCAGCGCTGATCCCCCAGCCCGGCCCACGGGCACACGCACTCACCACACCCCTGCACCTGCATCCTCCCGCCCCCCCCCCCCCCCCCCCCGCAGCCTCCTCCCCGCCCAGCGGCCCCGGGATCCCGGCCGGATTCGCTTCCCCTTTGGGTCGCACCGAATAACACAAACCGGGGACCGAACCTTTGGCGATTTCTTATTTTTTTCCGTGGGCAACAGTTTCAATTTTTGTGGCTTGGGCTGGCTGAGAGTGACCCCTAGTGGGGAAACGAGGCAGCGCCCGTCCGGAGCCCACAGCACTCTAGGGAGACTCTTTTAACTCTAGGCATGGCCGAATCGCTCTGTGTGTGTGTGTGTGTGTGTGTGTGTGTGTGTTGTTGTTGTCTCGGTTTCAATGGATCAGACTGGCTTGTTTAAGCATTTTTCTGCTTTCATCTCTTTCACACTTGCTGCAAAGGCCGGGGCAATAACCCATTTCTGGGCAGCAGATGCTGAAGTTCACAAAGTTCAGGCTTTTTCACCATCAAACCACCCAGTGTCAGCATCACCAGTGACAAGCTCATCAGTTGCTCCCAAAGCACTCCAGATGAGGGCGAGAAATACGGTTCTCGCTGGGAAACTGAGGCACAGAATGGTAAGGTGACTCACCCAAGGTCCGCCAACAGGCCAGTGTCAGAGACAGGATGGAACTAAATTGTGCTAAGGCTCGGTTTCATTTAAGGCTATTTACTTTGTAGACTTGGACAGGTGAGATTGACAGTTCAAGGTTCTAATAAATCTTCAACTTTCTGCGTCTCAGGGTCTCATTTAATAATTGTTGTGCAACACCACCCGGAGTTTTCACACATGCGTGAACTTTTAGCTTGGATTCACAAAGGGAAAGTCCTGCCTGACCAATCTGATTAGCTTCTATGATGAGGTAACTGGCTCTGTGGACGTGGGAAAGTCAGTGGATGTGATATACCTTGACTTTAGCAAGGCTTTTGATACGGTCTCCCACAATATTCTTGCCAGCAAGTTAAGGGAATGTGAATTGGATAAATGGATGGTAAGTTGGATAGAAAGATGGCTAGAAGGCCGGGCCCAGCGGGTAGTGATCAACGGCTCCATGTCAGGATGTGCCCCAAGTTTCAGTTCTAGGACTGGTTTGTTCAACATCTTTATTAATGACCTGGATGAGGGGATGGATTGCACCCTCAGCAAGTTTGCGGATGACACTAAGCTGGGGGGAGAAGTAGGTACCCTTGAGGGCAGATACAGGGTACAGAGTGACTTAGACAAATTGGAGAATTGGGCCACTAGAAATCTGATGAGGTTCAACAAGGACAAGTGTAGAGTCCTGCCCTTGGGACGGAAGAATCCCAAGCACTGGTACAAGCTGGGGAGCAACCATTTAAGTAGTACAGGCAGTCCCCGGGTTACGTACAAGATAGGGACTGTAGGTTTGTTCTTAAGTTGAATCTGTATGTAAGTCGGAACTGGCGTCCAGATTCAGCCGCTGCTGAAACTGATCAGTTTCAACAGCGGCTGAATCTGGACGCCAGTTCTGACTTACATACAGATTCAACTTAAGAACCCCAGGCATTCCCAAGTCAGCTGCAGCTGAAACTGATCAGCGGCTGATTCCAGGAAGCCCGGGGCAGGGGCTTCCTGTAGTCAGCCACTGGTCAGTTTCAGCAGCGGCTGACTTGGGGACGCCTGGGGCAGAGCAGCTGGGGTGCTGCTGGGTTGGTCCAGTAGCACCGCCGCTCCACGGCGCTACTGGACCAACCCAGCAGCACCCAAGCTGCTCTGCCCCAGGCGTCCTGATTCAGCCGCTGCTGAATCTGACCAGCAGTGGCTGAATCAGGACGCCTGGGGCAGAACAGCTGGGGTGCTGCCCGGTTGGTCCAGTAGCGCCCAGAGCGGCGCTACGGGACCAACTGGCAGCGCCCCAGCTGCTGTACCACAGATGTCTGGAGCAAAGCCACGGAGCACGGGGGCAGCGGGACAGCCCAGACGCGCCGTGGCCGTCCTGCTGCCCTCGGGCTCCGTGGCTTTGCTCTGCTTTGCTCCCCGTCCCCCTGGTCTGCAGACCAGGGGGACGGGGAGCAAAGCGGCGGAACACGCAGGCAGCGGAGAGCCCAGACGCGTCTGGGCTTTCCGCTGCCCGCGTGCTCCTAGGCTTTGCTCTGCTTTGCCCCCCCCTCGTCCCCCTGGTCTGCAGACCAGGGGGATGGGGGGGGGGGGCAAAGCAGAGCCAAGCCACGGAGCACGTGGGCAGCGGAAAGCCCTGTCCGCTGCCCACGTGTTCCGCCGCTTTGCTTCCTCTCCCTGGTCTGCTGGAGACCAGGGAGAGGAACGGCCCCGTTCGTAACTGCAGATCCGACGTAAGTCCGATCCGCGTAACTCGGGGACTGCCTGTAGTTCTGCAGAAAAGGACCTGGGGGTTACAGTGGATGAGAAGCTGGATACGAGTGAACAGGGCGCCCTTGTAGCCAAGAAGGCTAATGGCATATTAGGGGCATTAGGAGGAGCATTGCCAGCAGATCCAGAGATGTGATTATTCCCCTTTATTCGGCTTTGGTGAGGCCGCATCTGGAGTATTGTATCCAGTTCTGGGCCCCCCACTACAAAAAGGATGTGGACGCATTGGAGAGGGTCCAGCGGAGGGCAACCAAAATGATTAGGGGGCTGGAGCATATGACCTACGAGGAGAGGCTGAGGGATTTGGGTTTGTTTAGTCTGCAGAAGCAAAGAGTGAGGGGGGATTTGAGAGCAGCCTGCAACTTCCTGAAGGGAGGTTCCAAAGAGGCTGGAGAGAGGCTGTTCTCAGTAGTGACAGGTGGCAGAACAAGGAGCAATGGGCTCAAGTTGTGGTGGGAGAGGTCCAGGTTGGATATTAGGAAAAACTATTTCACTAGGTGGGTGGGGAAGCACTGGAATGGGTTCCCTAGGAAGTAGTGGAGTCTCCATCCCTAGGGGTGTTTAAGTCTCGGCTTGACAAAGCCCTGGCTGGGTTGATTTCGTTGGGATTGGTCCTGCCTTGGGCAGGAGGCTGGACTTGACGACCTTCTGAGGTCTCTTCCAGCTCTATGATTCTATGATTCTATGGATTAAAAGTTAAAACAAAAATAGTAGAATCTGCAATTTCTCACAAGCATGAACATTGAAGTAGAGCAAAATGCAGAACGCCCCCTCCCCCTCACCCCAATGCTTAAAACCCAGGATTTTTCACAATTGTGGTGAGCTAAATGGGAAAAATGCCTAAAAACCACCAGGCTGTATCTCGACTGGCAAGTTTTTCTGCAAAATCATCTGCTTTTGTGGAAAAACTTGCCAGCTGTCTACACTGTCCGCTTGAATTTCCGCAAAAGCACTGACGATCTCATGTAAGATTGTCAGTGCTTTTGCGGAAATACTATGCTGCTCCCGTTTGGGCAAAAGTCTTTTTCTGAAAAACTTTTGCGCAAAAGGGCCAGCGTAGACAGCAGAGATTTGTTTTCCGCAAAAAAAGCCCCGACCGCGAAAATGACGATTGGGGCTTTTTTGCGGAAAAGTGCGTCTAGATTAGCCATGCTCACTTTTCCTCAAAAAGTGCTTTTGCAGAAAAGTGTCCTGCCAAACTAGATGCGCTTTTCCGAAAATGCTTTTAACGGAAAACTTTTCAGTTAAAAGCATTTCCGGAAAATCATGCCAGTGTAGACGTCGCCTCAATGTTTGCAACAACTGTGGGGACTTAATGGATATCAACTGGAAAACAATGCTTAGAACTTTCCTTTTGCACAATTGTGAAAATTCAACTAAAAAATGCTGAAAGCCCAGGATTTTACACAGGTTTGGGAATTTAAACAGCAACCAGATAAAATGCTACAAAGCCCCCATGGACGCCCTTCTGGGAACTGAAATGAATACAATTTGAAAAAATAACTTACGTGGAAATTCACATCAAAACAGAAACCGCTCCAATCCTACAGTTTGACAAACCTGGGGAAATGTGTCTTGCTGAAAACAGTGAGAGACGCTTAAAACTAAACCATATCAACAGTTGAACACATTATAAAACTTAACGTTTGGTCCCACCCAGCCTCTATATCAGCATGTCACAGCTGCTGCCCTGCGCCTGCATGGTCTTTGGGCTCACACCGCTGGCCCTGCGCCAAACCCCCGTCCAGCTCTCTCATTTCCCTGGACCTGGGAGCCAGCCTGCAGCAGAGCTCACGGGACGGACGCTCAGGAGCCAGAGGGCAGTGACTCATGGTCGCCTGGTGCCGCCCCTGAGAGCCCTGGAAGGATAACGCGGATCCCGCTCCCCTGGGGGCTGTTTGCCCTGCAGGTCAGTGACCCAGGGCAGCTCCGGGAATGGCAACAGCTGGAACCGGGAGTGAAACCTGGCTTGGCCGAGAGAGACGCAAGGCATCTGGGACTGGAGCTTCGGGGCAAGGCCCAGTGGGAGGGGGAGGGGTTAGTGACCCCTTAAACCAGGGTGGGGAACCTCAGGCCTGGGGCCCCGATGTGGCCCCCAACTTGCCTGGATCTGGCCCCGGAAGCTCAGGGCTCCCCCCACAGAATTTGGGAGCCTGTGCTGGTGCCCAGCCCTTCTCCCTTCCCAGGCCAGAGGTTCTGTGCCCCCCATCTCTCTTCCCCTCTGTGCCCCCCATTCCCTGCTACCCTTATGCCGGGGGCCCTCCAGTAGGCACCTGTGAGCTACAAAAGCCGGATTGGGGGGGGGGGGGTCTCAGTACCTAGGGCCGACACATCAGACATGTAGGCCGAGGCCTAACACCATTTCCAAGTAGCCATTTGAGGGCGTGGGGCTAAGAAATGCTGAGGGAAGCAAGCAGAGAACCCCCCCCCCCCCCCCCGTGCTCATGCGCTGGGGAAGGAGGAACCACCGGTTCATTTTAAAGTGTTAAAATGGTGCGAGGGCGCATGTGTGTCCAGCACGGACCTCCCCAGCACTAACCAGACCACAAAGCGCCTGCCCCCCTAGGGCATTCGGGGTCCCACAGATATCTCGGGGGCCTCCGACCAGCGAGGACCAAGGGGTCTGACAGTTTTAGGGGGTGGCGCCCATCGTGGGTGTAGACGGAGCCGTGTTTGCAACAGGGAGCCCAGAGAGGGAAATCGGAGCTCCCGCTGGGATCCCCTCAGCCTGCCTCACAGTCTCTGCCTCCCGGGGTGTGTCCTTCACCCTGCTGAGCAAGGCAGCTGCAGCAAACACGGCACCACCCCGCACCCAGCCCGCCACAGGCAGCGGCCGTCACCCTGGTGCCAAAGCCCAGTCACACTTTGGGGCGGGGGCAGGGTCTGGCCCTTACGTTCCTGGGGCCTCTGTGCTGATATTCCGAGGACTTGAGCTACAAACCTTCCTGCCCCCAGCTCAGGGCCGGTGACTCTAATTGCGACCCTGCCCGGCCTCCGTCGAGAACGGCCAGTCCCCGACAGACAGTTTGCGGCTCCAGAGCCCCCTGGCTCAGACCCCAGACCGGCTCCAGCTCCCGCCCCAGCACCATGAAGACGCTTCTCCTCTGCTGCCTCCTTTGGGCCCTGCTGGAGAAAGGTGAGAATGGGGCCGGGAGGGTGTTTGGACCCCTACCCAGTGCAGACAGACAAAGACCCACCCAGGAAAATTGCTCTGCAGGAGAGGGGCTGCCCCCCCCCACCCCCCGGGGTGAAATACACCCCTGCTCCGAGATCTTCTCCCTGGGCTGCAGATGGATCCTGTTGCCTTTGCTTCTCTAGGGACCTGTGTTTTGTGTGAGGTCTGCCACAGCGAAGGTGACAGCTGTATGGGCCCTGTGAAATTCTGCAGCAAGGAACTGGATTCCTGCGGGATCATGAAAACAGAATCCGTAGTAGGTAGGTGCAGAGACCTTGAACCAGCCCAGAACACAGGCTAGGTCAGCGTTAGCCCGCCCAGAACCAGGGGCGGTTGGGTGAGAGCAGGGGGCCTGGGAACCAGGACTCCTGGGACCTCTGTGGTACTGAGAGGGGGCTGGGGCTGGTGGGTGGAGGGGAGAGGCTGGGGGAGTCTCTCTTTGCTCCTGGCAGGGGTGTGGTGTCTGGTGGGTTAGAGCCGGGGGAGTCAGGACTCCTGGGTTCTCTCCCCGACTCTGAGAGGAAAGAGAAATCCAGCGGGTGAGAGGTAGCTAGGGGGACGAGTCCTGCTGGTTCTCTACTGACCTGGGGTGAGTCGTGCCTCAGTTTCCCACTCTCTAGATAGGTCAGAATCACACCTGTGAAGCGTTGCAAGGGGGAGGCAGAGACCTGAAGCCTCATCTCCTCTTCCTCCCATTCAGGGGAGATCAAGACCCCATCTTTTGCGAAGACCTGCGTGTCCTCCAGCCAGTGCAACCTTGCGCCTCGCTACGTGAATTTTGGGAACGGGATCTCTGTGAGCGGGAACATCGCCTGCTGTGTCGGGAAGGCCTGCGAAACAGCCACTGTTAGCGGTACAGCGCCCATCTTCGTCTCCAGGGTGTCTGCTCCCGCGCGCCCCCTGCCCTGCCTGGCCCCTTCAGGCCTCTCTGTGGGAAGAGGAGCAGCTGGGGGCTGCACCGCTCAGCCCCGGATCCCCCTGCAGGGGGCGCCCCATTGGGTAACCCTGAACACCTGGGTATGGGGAGGTCGGTGGGCGGGGCTCTAGGCTCTCACCACCTGTGAACCGGATCCAGGATTCCCTGTTGCCAATCTCTCCCTGCCCCTGCTACTTCAGGTACCCCAAAGCTGCAGCGCCCCCTGCAGGGGGATCCGGGGCTGAGCGGTGCAGCCCCCAGCTGCTCCTCCTGTCCACCGCCCCCTGGGGCTCATCCCCTGAACTGACTGTATTTGCTCCACTTTTCTCAGTGCCCCCGGCTAACACCACACTGAACGGCCAGCGCTGCCCAGCCTGTTTCCCTGTGTTCTCCCATCACTGCAAGGAAGAGATCATCGACTGCACAGGCTCCCAGACCCACTGCCTGCATGTCAGCGGCACAGTGAAAAGAGGTAATTGGCATCCGGCTGTTTCTCTGTCCGATTTCCCCACCCAGGAGAGACCACGCACATGGGCAGGCCCCTGCAGTGAGGAACGTTAAATAGTTCTTTTATATAAAATGTTGGAAGGGAAAGTTGTTTTGAATTACAATAATGAACCAGTCTGATTTTTCCCAGAATTTGTTTTCATGGGGGACTCTTCCCACTGAAACAGTCTGACGAATCTGAATTCACAAAATATGTTCACATTTCTATTTTTAACAGCAGAAAGGTTTCACTTGAAAAATCTCAGAGCACAAGAGAATGTCTGAGCACTCTCTGGCATAGGAGAGGAAATATAATTGAAAAGGGAGAAGTGCACTATGATTAAATTAAATGCTTTTTCCAGCCAATAACCCGTTAATCTTTGGAACTCCCCACCACTGCAAACTGCTCTGGTCAAGAACTATGTAAAATTCTAAAAGATTCTTGTTTATCAGGAAGAGCTGGAGAGATCATAATGCATGATCAGAAAACTGTTGAACCTTCTTTTTCCAGTCTTACACGGATTTCTTGGTATTAGTGATATCCCTCATATCAGTGGTTTGGATACCTTTGTGTGCAGCATCTAGTGCTGGCCGCTGATTGAGGCAGGATACTCTCCTGTGCACAATGCCCTGAACAAAGTTCCCCAAACTGCCTTGGTGTCTCTCTCTTTGTAGAATAGCAGGCTCTAAAGTAATACAGAAAAAGTGACAGTACAAACACACCCTGCCTGGGTCTGCTGCAGAAATTTCCCAGCTGGGGGGACCCGGAAGTGCCAGAGATATTTCTTTTTTACTGGTTGTGGAACAGTGTAACAGATGCCCCAACTGAGTTCGGGGCCTTTTTACTCCAACTGTTGCACAGACCCCTTGGCTGAGCGGTGAATCCTCTGCTGCACACTTGCCTTTGCCAAAATTAGGAGTCCCTATGCACCAGGGATTGTACAGGCCCTTTGGATGAGAACTGGTTAAGGATCCCACTACTGCCACCATCAGTGAGCAACACCATTGACAGGAGAATGGTGGGACTGATGTTAGAGTTCGTTAGAAATCAGGGATTCACTGAATGATGATGAATCAGAGCAGAGGAAGGGAGACTGTAACGGGGACCCCGATGGGCAGCAGGGACGGGCTCAGAGGGGGAAGGAGACCGTGTTGTATAGGACCAGAGGCATAACAGGCTTCCCAAATGGGGTCCCAGACACTGACCCTCTTGCTTTGACTCCCACAGGTGAGACAAGTATAAAGACCACCATGAAAGGCTGCGCCAGTGAGTCCATCTGCACTAATATTCAGCAGTTGAAAGGGGCCATCGTGGAGTTTGATGTGGATTTCACCACGGCCAAATGCAGACCAGCCTCCTCCCGCGTGGCCACTGTGGCTCCAGAAGCAGGCAGACTCGTCCTCCCAGCCCTCCTTGCCGTCCTGCTGGTGAACGGCCTCTCCTGATCCCCCCTCCTGCGGCACAGCCCCCCTGCTCTGGGAAGCCGCGCCGCTGTGGCAGGGCTCGGATTCACTGTCCTTGGAACGGGATTAACAGAATAAAACAGACACAAGAAAACTGGATGGGAGCAGGTGTCTGGGTGAGTGTGTGTCTGGGAGGGGGATGGAGGAGGGGACTTGGATCGTGTGTGTGTGGGGGGGGGGCAGATTCTTGGATCATGTGTGTGTCTGTAATAGCAGATCTCGGATATTGTGTGTCTTCCTGTGTGTGGTAATGAATGTTTGACTCTGTGGCTATGTCTAGACTGCAGGCTTGTTTTGGAAAAAGGTTTTCCGGAAGAGATTTTCTGGAAAAACTTCTTCTGAAAGGGAGCAGCCACACTGCCAAAGCACATCGCAAAAGCGATCTGCTTTCTCGACAGATCGTGTGCACACTGAATGGACGCTGTCTCGCATGTAAATTGTGGTTACTGTGGGTGGAGTGGCTGACAGGGCGCCTGTGCTTTTCCCTGTTTCCTCTTGTTGCGAAAGAATTCCCTCTTCCTCCTCCGCAAGGGCCTTTTTCCAGAAGAGCGCTTTCAGAAACAGGCTTCTTCCTCATAGAATGAGGATTAGCGATGCTGGAGAAACCCCTCTGCTCTTTCGATTTTCTTTAAATTTTTTCTTTAAAAAAACCCCAAGTTTTTTCAGAAAAAATGGCCATTTTCCCTAAAAAACTCTGCTGCATAGACATACATTGTGCGTGTGTGATCATGAGACTTGGAGCGTGTGTTTGATTGTGTGTGATAGCCAGTCTTGGAGCATGTGTGTGTAAAATCGTGCCTTTGACTGTGTGTGTCTAAGTATTGAATTCTGTGTGTGTGTCTGTGTCTGTATGGATCAGGTGTGTGATAGTGAGTCCAGGGTTGTGTGGTGTGGATCTGGAGATTATTTGTGTCTGATGCTGGTGGTCTGATGGATTTCCTCACATTTAATTTTAGTGGGGTTCTGGGGGTGTTAGAAGCCTTGTTCTGAGTCTGATTGGAGCTAGGATAAGCCCTTGTAATGGAAAGCGGGAGAGAATACACACAGGTGCACACACACACACTCACACACACACTCAAACAGACACACACACACATTCATAGCACACAGAGAGAATGCAGCCTGCACAACCGTCTCCTGGGCCACCCCTCCGACAGGCCTTCGTGCGGGAGGGAAATGAGGCTGGTTTATTTGTGGGGCCTTTCACAGCCTAACAGAGTCCCACTTTTTGTCATAAACCTGAAAATATGTTCCCGTCCTGCTACTGCCCTTTTAATTACACTGTGAATGTGGGTTTTATGGTGGGTCACCAGCCAGGACTGGAAACCCCCTGGTTTCCAGCATAAAGCAGCTCCTGGAAAGATCCCTGGAACCCCGGATTCGGGTGGCGTGTTGGGGGGAGAGGTGGATCCCGAGCGCCCTGCCCTCCCCTTCGCCCTGAGACCGGGCGGCTGCCGCCTCTGCGGGGGCTAGAGAGACAATGGGGGGGGGGCTGCCTGCACCTCCTCCCCCCGCACCGCCCCAGTCTCCTGTGACCCCCAGCGCCGGGATGGAGCTGGGGACGGGCCGCGCTGAGGTGCCCAGCTCCGGGGCTCGGAGCACGAGCCAGGCTCCAGCTGCTGGTCCCAGCACAGTGGGGAGGGAGAGGACTGAAGGCAGCCGGGATCCTCGTCCCAGCCCTGACCCCCAGCCCGGCCCACGGGCACACGCACTCACAACGCCCCGGCACCTGCATCCCTGCACCTGCATCCGCCCCCCCGCCCAGCGGCCCCGGGATCCCGGCCGGATTCGCTTCCCCTTTGGGTCGCATCGAATAACACAAAGCGGGGACCGAACCTTTGGCGATTCCTTATTTATTTCCATGGGCAACAGTTTCAATTTTTGTGGCTGGAGGCGGCTGAGAGTGACCCCTAGTGGGGAAACGAGGCAGCGCCCGTCCGGAGCCACAGCGCTCTAGGGAGACTCTTTTTAACTCTAGGCTTGGCCGAGATCGGGGGTGAGAGAGGGGTGTGTGTGTGTGTGTGTGTGTGTGTGTGTGTTTCAGTTTCAGTTTCAGTGGATCACACTGGCTTGTTTAAGCATTTTTCTGCTTTCATCCCTTTCACACTTGTTGCAAACGTCGGGGCAATATCCATTTCCTGGCAGCAGACGCTGAGGTTCACAAAGTTCAGGCTTTTTCACCATCAAATCACCCAGTGTCAGCATCGCCCAGGACAAGCTCATCACTTGCTCCCAAAGCACTCCAGAGAGGGCGAGAAATATGGTTCGCGCTGGGAAACTAAGGCACAGAATGGTGAGGTGACTCACCCAAGATCAGCCGGCAGGCGGGAGTCAGAGACAGGGTGGAACTAAATTGCACTAAGGCTCAAGCTTTTTTTTAATTCACTCGCCCAAACAATAGACTACAGCTTTTATTTTTCTGTATTTATTTTTAACGCTCCCTTGCAATAGGGGTCAAGTGGTGGGTATTTCATTGGAATCCTGCAGCATCTCATTACATAACGACTCTCTCCATCGATACTGGCCAGTTGAACCGATCATTTCAGGCTGTTACACATCCCTGTGGCTAAGCGAAAACCTCAGCGTTGAGCGCCGTGTTTTGACTGCGGACGCAGAGAACTGTGATATGACATAGCCAAGAGAAAAAGCCGGAGGCCACCAAAAGTTCCTCTATCTGCTGTGTGGGAAGGGTTTGATTGGTAGCAGTAAGTGTCAGTTTCACCACCCGCACTCCCATGCCCCTCCCCAACCAGAATAATATTCCCATCGAAAATAATTGAAACATGCAGCTGAGAAAAATCAGCTTGAGATGGTGGCACGGTTTGATTTGAGGCTCTTTACTTTGCAGAGTTGGACACGTGAGATTGACAGTTCAAGGTTCTAATAAAGCTTCGACTTTCTGTATCTCAGGGTCTCATTTAAAAATTGTTGTGCAACACCACCTGGAGTTTTCACACACGAGTGAGCATTTAAATGGATTAAAAGTGAAAATAAAAATAGTAAAATCTGCAAGTAGAGCAAAATGCAGATTCTCCCTCCCCCAGTGCTTAAAACCCAGGATTTTACACAATTGTGGTGAGCTAAATGAGAAAAATGGCTAAAACCCACCAATGTTTGCACAACTGTGGGGATTTAAATAGATACCAACTGGAAAACAATGCTTAGAACTCCTCTTTTGCACAATTGTGAAAATTCAGCTAAAAAATGCTTAAAGCCCAGGATTTTACACAGGTTTGGGAATTTAAAAAGCAACCAAATAAAATGCTACAAAAAGCCCGTACGGACGCCCTTCTGGAAACTGAAATGAATACAACTTGAAAAAATAATGTGGAAATTCACATCAAAACAAAAACGGCGCCAATACTAACATTTGACAAACCTGGGGAAATGTATCTTGCTGAAAACAGTGGGAGATGCTTCAAAATAAACCATATTAACAGTTGAACACCTTAAAAAACTTCACATTCAGTCCCACCCGGCCTCCATATCAGCATGTCACAGCTGCTGCCGTGCGACTGTCAGCTCACACTGGTGGCCCTGCACCAAACCCCATCCAGTTCTCTCATTTCCCTGGGTGTGGGAGCCAGCCTGCGGCAGAGCTCACAGGACGGACCCCCAGGAGCCGGAGGGCAGTGACTCACAGTCGCGTGTGTGGAAGCAGGCTCTTTGCTGGCCAGGCCTCTCACGTGTATTGCCATCCAAGCAAAAAGTCAGCTTCCCCTTGATGAAAACTCTTACACTATGTAAAAAGGTCAGCGACGAACAGGAACCAAAACCAGACCTAAAATGTTCATGTAAAGTTCCTGCTGGTTGTGCTGACTGTACCATGCCCGATAAGGCAGAAAAGGAAAAACAGGAAACCATCTCACCCCCTTACCCCTGTCACTTAGCAGACAGGGTCTGCTAGCCTATCACAAAAAGTGTGCAAAAGATCTCTATAAAACAGCTACCCCTCCTATATCAAACTGAGGAATCCCGAATAAACATTGGATGGCAGAATACGAGCCAGGCCCAAGGACTGATCACCCGAGGGCCACCTCCCGCTCACCGAACCAGAGTTCCTGTAGAGCGTAACATATACCAACTATGCTGTTGTTGCTGTTGTACTTTGTGTTTTTTCTCAGTGTGAGTATTGCTATCTAAACTTAGTTAAAAGTTTTGTTAAGTAGTATTGTTAAGAGTTTTAGATAAGTAATTAGACTTATGAGTAAGATTGATGTAAATGTAACTGTTGATAATCCCTGGTCCCTTATTGACAACTATTGGGACTTAGAAAAAGCTCAAGGAATTTTCATTTAGGCTACGTCTACACTGGCACCCTTTTCCGGAAATGCTTAAAACAGAACAGTTTTCCGTTATAAGTATTTCCGGAAAAAGAGCGTCTACATTGGCAGGATGCTTTTCCGGTGGCCAATGTAGACGCGCTGGTCCGTGGCCAATGTAGACGCGCTTTTCCGGAAAAAAGCCCCAATCGTCATTTTCGTGATCAGGTTTTTTTTTCCGGAAAACACTACTGGGCTGTCTACACTGGCTCTTTTCCGGATCAGTTTTCCGGAAAAAGGTCTTTTGCCCAAGCGGGAGGAGCATAGTTTTTCCGGAAAAGCAGCTGATTTCTTACAGTAGATCGTCAGTGCGTTTCCGGAAATTCACGGGGCCAGTGTAGACAGCTCGCAGCTTATTCTGGAAAAGCGGCTGCTTTTCCGGAATAAGTGGCCCGGTGTAGACACAGCCCTACTATATAGCACTTTGCTTATTGCTCCTACTAATAGTTATTTGGCGGCCACGCATGTAAGAGACTAATAAAGAAAAGCTATCATTGGAAGTATTCTAATAAAAGTTTAAAAGATATTTAGTAATAGTTTGCCTGTTTCTGCGCCTCCCTGGGACTAGCCACATTTCCGAACCTTTTAGTTTTAACCACAGCCTGGTGAGGCCCCTGAGAGCCCCTGGAGGGTTAACGTGGGTCCCACTCCCCTGGGGGCTGTTTGCCCTGCGGGTCAGGGACCCAGGGAAGCTCTGGGAATGGCACCAGCTGGAACCGGGAGGGAACGCAGGCCTGGCCGAGCTGGCACCTGTGAGGTACAAAAGCCGGATTGGGGGGCTCTCAGTACCTAGGGCCGACACAGCAGACACGTAGGCCGAGGCCTAACACGATTTCCAAGTAGCCATTTGTGGGCCTGGGGCTAAGAAATGCTGAGGGAAGCAAGCAGAGAAACCCCCACTTGGCCTTCTTGAACCTCATTGGATTTCTCTTGGCCCAATCCTCTAATCTGTCCAGGTCACTCAGAACCTGGTCCCCGCCCTCCAGTGTATCCACCTCTCCCCCTAATTTTTCAACAGAGGGACAGACATTGCTGACACAAACCCAAGACACACAGGGCAAGATCCCAGCTGGGTCAATGGGCCGTAGAGAAGGCTCAGCACAGATGGATCCTGTTGCCTTTGCTTCTCTAGGGGCCTGTGTTTCCTGTGAGGTCTGCGTCGGTGGCCCTAACAGCTATAGGGGCCCGGTGCAAGCCTGCAGAGAGCAACTGAATTCCTGTGGGATCATGAAAACAGAAGCGGTAGCAGGTAGGTGCAGAGACCTTGAACTAGCCCAGAACACAATCTGGGTAGGTGTCAGCCCACCCAGAACCAGGGGCTGTTGGGTGAGAGCAGGAGGCCTGGGAGCCAGGATTCCTGGGTTTTCTCTATGGCTCTATGAGAGTGGTATGGCTGGTGGGTGGAGGGGAGAGGCTGGGGGAGTCTATGGCTGATCTTGGCAGGGGTGTGGTGTCTGGTGGGTTAGAGCCGGGGGAGTCAGGGCTCCTGCATTCTCTTTGTGACTCTAGGAAGGGAAGAGAAATCCAGAGCGTGAGGGTGAGGGGTTAGGGGTAGCTAGGGGTACCAGTCCTGCTGGTTGCCTACTGAACATGAGTGAATTATGCCTCAGTTTCCCCCCTCTAGATAGGTCATAATCACACCTGTGAAGTGTTGCAGCGGGGAAGCAGAGACCTGAAGCCTCATCTCCTCTTCCTCCCATGCAGGGACTTAAAGACTCCGATCTTTACGAAGGCCTGCGTGTCCTCCAGCCAGTGCAACCTTGCGCCCCTCTACCCGAGTTTTGGGAACGGGATCTCCGTGAGCGGGAACGTCACCTGCTGTGTCGGGGAGGCCTGCAAAACAACCATTGTTAGCGGTACAGCACCCGCCTTCCTCTCCAGCATAACCGCTCCCGCGCGCCCCCTGCCCTGCCTGGCCCCTTCAGGCCTCTGTGTGGGAAGACAACGTAGGATTAGGAAAGTTCCGGCACACAAATGGCCCCGCGGGCACCGTGTTGGGGACCACTACTCTGAAGTAATACAAATGAAGTGAAAGTACAAACACACTCTCCCTGGGTCTGCTGCAGAAATCTCCCAGTTGAGGGGACTTGGAAGTGCCAGAGATATTTCTTTTTTACACTGTTCCACAACGAGTAACAGATGCCCCAACTGAGATTTGGGCCTTTTTGTTCCAGGTGTTCCACAGATCCCTTGGCTGAGAGGCAAATCCTCCCTCGCCCCATGCCAGGGGCTGCACACCTGCCCTTGCCAAAATTGGGAGTCCCTATGTGCCAGGGTCTGTACAGGCCTTTTGGCTGAGAGCTGATTAAGGATCCCACTACTGCCACCATCAGTGAACAACACCAATTCCAGGTCAATGGTGGGCGTAACATTGGCCTGCTCCACAGTTGGCTAGAGATTGGGGTTCACTGAGTGACAGCGCATCAAAGCAGAGGAAGAGAGACCAGCAGGGGGTCCCAGACGGGCTGCAGTGAGTGGCTCAGAGGGGGAAGGGGACCGTGTTGTATAGGACCAGAGACATAAGAGGCTTCCCAAAGTGGTTCCCAGACACTGACCCCTTTGTCCCCAACAGGTGGGACAACCAACAAGAACACCATGAAAGGCTGCGCTACTCCATCTGCCTGCACTTATATACAGGAGCTCAAAGGGATCTTCGGGGGGCCCGGTGTGGATCTCACAACGGCCGAATGCAGCCCAGCCTCCTCCCGCATAGCCACTGTGGCTCTGGAACCAGCCGGACTTGTCCTCCTAACCTTCCTTACTGTCCTGCTGGTGAACGGCCTCTCCTGATCCCCCTCCTGCGGAACAGCCCTCCTGCCCTGGGGAGCGGCGCTGCTGGTGGCAGGGTTCGGATTCCCTTCCCCTGTAATGGGATTAACAGAATAAAACAGACAGGAGAAAACTGCACAGGAGCAGGTGTCTGTGTGTGGGGGGGAGGGTTGGGGACTGATTTTTGGATCGTGTGTGTGTACGTGTGTGTCTGTCCTAGTGAATCTCGGATGTTGTGGGGCTTCCTGTGTGATCATGAGTATTGGAATCTGTGGCTGTGTCTTCACTGCAGGCTCCTTTTGGAAGAAGCTTTTCCGGAAGAGAAATAAATAAATAAAGCCTTTTCCGAAAGATCCCTTACTCCTGAGTTTAAGAGGAATAAGGAATCTTTCGAAAAAGGCTTTATTTTCCCAAAGTTCCGCGTCTACACTGGCGCTTTTTTCCGGCAAAGCTCCGAGCCGGGAAAAAGCGGCCGCCATATTCATGCAAATGAAGCAGGGAAGATTTAAATCCCCGCTTCATTTGCAATTGCGCTGTGTCTAATCTGCATCCCTTTTCCGCAAAAGGGTGCAGTCGAGACACAGCCTGGCATATGGGTTGCAAAAGGAGCTGAGGCATGGGGGGGATGGGTCAGCAGGTGCACCCTGGGGGCCTGGCTGGGCACCTCTAGGATCAGGGTGCCTGTCTGGCAAGAGCCCCCATGTGCGGCTAGAGGAAGGGCCGGCCATGGGATTTCTTCCCATCAGAAATTTCCTCTTCTACAGGGAAAAGAAACAACCCACAGCCCTGTCTCCTGGCCTTCCTCCCCTGGCGAACCCAGCTGGGTAACTCCCCCAGTCCTCTTTACGCCTTTCCTTCACCAGCGACATGACTCTCCTGCTTTCAAAAGTGGGGAAACTGAGGCACAGACATGCTCAAGGCCACCCAGTGGGCCAGTGGCAGAGCTGGTCCCATTGCAGGGCTCGGTGCATCAGGCCACGCTGCCTTCCTGGTGCAGGAAGGGGTGTCCCACCCGTGCCCCATCCCTCCCTTCCTTCCAGGCACTGGAGCAGGGAGAGACATTGGTTCCATCACCAGTGCCAAACCACCCTACAACCCCGAGTCCTGGAGCCTCAGTCGGCTTGTGGGGCTCAGAAGCTGGGCAGATACAATAGTGCAGACACTGGTATCCTCTGGGAGCTAGTCATGCCAGTCGGTTCTGATCAGACTCAATGAAATGTAAGATCAGGCTCTGGGTCAAGTAAGACGATGTTGGGATGAACCCCAAGGTGATCGCCCGCAATGGGGTGTCTGTGTCTCTCCTGGGATAAAGCTATATCTAGTCAAACTTGTTTCGAAGTCTCTAAGAAAGGAAGGGCCAGGCAGAGGGAGCACATGTCCCCGTTGGGCCCAGAAAGGGCCAGGGCTGTGCAGGGGTCAGCGACACCAGCTCCTCGGAGGGACCCGAGCTGAACCATCCCGGCCCTTCCTCCGCAGCAGCTGTGAAGGCCGAACAGTTGGTTCAGGAACACGCCTGGCCCATCCTATGTGCATCCCCAGGCTGCGGCATTTGAACTATGTGAGCGGAATGGAGAAACATGGCATCAATCTCCACATGGGGAGCTCGAACTCTGTAATAATTGTGGTCTGAAGACACTGGTGCAAGGACACTCTTTGGTGCACTGGTGCAAGGACACTCTTTGGTGCACTAACATCATTTTCAGGGCGATGTTATCTCATTCCTAGTGGACTGTGGAAAACGTGGAAGAGTGCCTCTGGCCAGTGCTGGGTTTATTGCTTACCCTGTTGGCATCAGAGCTGCATATTTACAATACACAATGCATCTTGAGGAGCAGACTGTGAGGGGCGCACTAGGGGAAAGTGACACCCCCTGTTATAGGCTGGTGAATGGAACCAAGTCATCGTTAGTCCCTGAATAGTTTTGTTTACAGGTTTCCTTTTACAGTAACAGTGAGTTGCCCTGCCCACATCCTGCTCTCTCCAGTTGCCCTATTTGCTTCCGGTTTTCTGCACAGCCCCCAGATGCATTTCCTCTATCGACGGAGTATATTAGATCACGATCTGTTCACTGACAGTCAAAGCTGCAGGGACCTTTGGCTCCCAGTTGAAATCGCACCGGCAAGGCGCGGTGTCTGTCGGCCTGGCAGAGGACGGAGTCGGGATTAGAGTCTCTGCGCCCAGGAGGGAGCTGAGTCGCTGGCACCGTTGGTAAGTCGCTTGTTCCTTTGCAATTGTTGCCGTCACCGTTTTATGCTGTTCGAGGTCCCGGATTGTTCACACCCGGCCCTTGGCGGACGAGGGGGCTTGTCCAGCAGCGCTAAGGCCGCTTTTGTGTCGTCTCTTTGCCCGGATAAGCAGAGAAACCGGCACCTGTGCTGCTCCCTAGACTGTCCCTGACTCGATTGAACATCTAAAGCGGGACACTAAACGCAGGATCCTGGCCCCCCCCGGCTGATCGCCTGGCTGGGCTTTAGTCATCCCCACCCTGCTGAACCCCCTGACTCCAGCCACCTGCCACCCCTGTTACATGAGCTCAGTGAGCAGGTTCCCGCGACACCCCGACATACAACCCCCCCCAACACTCCCAGAGACGTCTCCCCTGAAAGAAACATCCCCTGCGCCGGGGTCAGTGACTTAATCGACTCCCCAGAGCAGCGGGGGAGGGGCGTTGGCTCCCTCTCTCGTCCCTCGATGGCTGGTGGCTGAGGAGAGGTTATTCCCCAGTCGGCGCCTGCCAAGCGGCCGGGGGAAGCTGCAGGAGCCGGACTCGGTCACAGCCCGGCAGGGTGGAGGGGGCTGCAATGAGGCTGCGTGACCCCTACACGCTCTGAGTTCCTGCAGCCTCTTGGCACCAAGGAATCCATTCATTAATCAACCCCCCCCCACACACCTGGGAGGGCGGCTCCTCGGATCCTGCTGGGCCTGGACTTTGACCTTCCTCTGGCTCCGTAACGTTCCCACAGTTCAACCTCCAGCGCCCCCTTCCCACGGGCCAGAGGAATCCCCGGCCAGCCAGAGCCTCGGGACCGGTCAGCGACACCCCAGGCGGGCGCCCTCCACGTGCAGTGAGGGGCCCGTCCACACTCACAGCCCCCAGAGACCCACCCGGTGGGAGCCGAGCAGTCACCCGCCGGCCTGCCGTGTGCGTCGGATGGTGGGGACCTGGTACACTCCTCTGGGTCCCTGCCCCTGTCTGCTCCCGGAGGGCACACTCCTCCCTGGACTGCAGAACTGATCCGTGCAGAAGAGTAAGGGTATGTCTTACCTAGGGTTAGACATACCCTAACGGTTGAGTGCTACAGGCAGAGAAACAGGCAGAGGACAGTGGAAAGGGACAGGCCGTCCCTGCTGAGCTGTGCCGTGTGTGACTGGCACCCAATCCTGACTGGAGGATCATAGAGTCATAGATTCCTAGAACGGGAAGAGGCATCGAGTCCAGTCTCCTGCCCTCCTAGTGGGACCAAGCACCATCTAGACCGGCCCAGACAGGTGTCTGACCACTTGCTCTTACATATCTCCAGAGATGAAGTTTCCACAACCTCCCTAGGCAACTTATTCCAGTGTTTGACCACCCTGTGTGGCGTAGTGGACAAGCCACACCCTAGGCCTTCCACTCTGGGCATGCACTGGTGCCTGTGTTTGGGTTGGGAGGACCCCTGATGGCCGGTATCTGTAGCAATGCCCAGCAGAGGGGCTGCCTAAGTCACCTAGGCAGAGACCCCGGACGGTTGAGGGCAGGGAGGGAGACAATAGGAAGGAGGCGGAGACGAACACCAGGTCTCCGGGGAAGGGTCAGTTGCTGTCTGGGAAGCATGGGGAGACCAGGCTAAGCTGGAGGCTAGGGCTGACGGACCCCTAACCCTGGGGGCCTGCCCCCTGTAGCCACATCACGTCTGGGCTGGGCTATATTCTGGAAAAACCCTCTCTATTCAGCTGGCTGGCGGACACTGTTCCGGCTGCTACGGGGGTGCAGGATTGAGGAACCCCGACGCGCCGTCACACCCTGACAGGCAGGCAGTTTTTTCTCATGTCCAACCGAGTGTGAGCCTATTGCTTGTCCTGTCCTCCGATTGGGGGGGGGGGGGGGACAATATTTCTCCCTCCTCCTTGTGACGCCCTCTTAGGTACCTGAAAACCGTGACAATGTTTCCCTTCGCTCTTCTCTTTTCCAAGTTGTGGGGGAGTGACCGGCGAGGGGTGGCTCAGCTGCGAGCCGGTTCCCGCTTTGCTCTAGCCCTGGGGTGCGGCGTGTCGGGACGGCGGGGCCAATGCCCCCTTACCCGCGTTCTCCGTTCCTGGGCCACTTTCCCTCTTAGTAGGGTTTCCAGGGTCCCTCCTTTAGTGCAATCCTCAGTCCTTGCCCCCTGGCTGCCTTTGGCCACCCCCAGGGTCCTCAGTTCAGCCCTATACACCGTACGTGCGCAATAACCCATCCCGAGGCCAACAACTCCGTCTGCCTAGACCGGCTCTGTCTCTGCTCGGTGGGTGGGGGCAGGAGGACCCGGGCCCTCTCACTCCTTCAGGTTCTGGCCCAGGGTCCTAAAGGTGGGGGCAGCTGCCACTACCCAGCTGGCAGAGGCAATCCCCGAAACCCGCCAACCACTCGGGGCTTAGGCCCGCCCTGGGCCTCTTCCTACCTGCGCCTGGACTCACCGCTCGCGGCATCTTCCCGGGGCCGCTCTGTCCCCGGCCAGTCACAGCTGGCTGCCTCCGGGAGTCCTCCCAGCATCTGGGCAGACGGGGTGCCTCTAGGGGCCAGTGCTTGACCCCCCGACCCTCCTCCGTGCTCGGCCCCTTCGAGGCCGCTCGTGACCTGCTTGGCTGTGGCAAGTTAGGGCGGGACGGCCCGTCCTCCGTCGGGCGAGCGGGCGAGCTGGCATCTTCCCAGTCGGTGGCCCGACTCCTCCTCCCTCCTGCCGCTGTTTGAAACGCCCAGCACCCAGCTCGAGCGTGCGCAGGGTGGGCTGGCTGCGCTGCTCGGCCGCGGCTCCGACCCAGCGGCAGCGTCTTTGTGCCCCCTCACAGAGGTTTTTAATTTTGTTGTATTATATGCAATAGCGGGACATTGTTTGGCCAGACCGGACGGGCCCCCACGGCCCCCACTTCCCACTCGTGTCGACCCTCAGCATCTCCTCCCCTGTCCACAAGTGTTTCCCATGTTATTATGGAAACTTGTGGCTTCCGGCCACCTCCCCCTACCTCCCTTCACTCCGACACTCCCATTTGACCCCGGTGAATTGGCAGCGCCTATAAACGGTTGCAGGGAACAGGCCCATTCAGAGCTTGTGTGACATGGGCCACGTCAGGAAACCAGCCCCTGCCCCTCTCACCTGTCCCCAGGAGGGCAGAGAGGAGCCAGACGGCAGGAGAAGCTGTCATGGTGATGGGGGTGACGGGGAAGCAGCAGCACGACTGGGAGGAGAGTCCCTGATGTTAATTCTCCAGCTGGGGATCAAACACAGGTGGGCTGAGCTGAGAGCAGGAGGGAGGCAGCCGCAGCCCACGCCCGGCCCCATGACAGGGTGGGTGGGGGTGGGTGGGGCTACAGCCACTTGCCCCAGCCCTGGGGTACCGGTGCCGCAGACCCCTCCATGCTGGGATGTTTGCTGTGCCCCCCAGAGCGGAGAGGGACACATTTAAATGAATGGAGATTACCTATCTCCTAGAAGTGGAAGGGACCTTGAAAGGTCATTGAGTCCAGTCCCCTGCTTTCATAGCAGGGCCAAGTACCATCCCTGACAAATATTTGCCCCAAATCCCTACATGGCCTCCTCAAGGATTGAACCAACAACACTGGGTTTAGCAGGCCACTGCTCAAAGCACTGAGCTAGCCCTCCCCCTCAGAGGGGCCCACCAGGAAGCGGCTGCGTGAGACGCGGCTGCTTCTGGAATGCAGAACGATCCACCCACGAGTCCAAAACAAGAGGGAGAGAAAACAAGCGGCACAAAGTAACAATTCAGACCCTGTTGTGTTGGCTGGTTCTGTGCAGGCTGGGGCTGGTCCCAGCCTTCCCTACAAGGCCCCCGTGCTGCCTGGAGGGCCGGGAACCCCCCGTCTCTGCGCTGCAGAGGGGGCTGCCGCTGCAACTGGGCCACACCTCACAGCATCCAGCTGCCTGCAGAGAGGCTCCCCAGCACGCGCCGCTTTTAACAGCGGAGGGATCCCAGGGCCCAGGCCAGGCAAACCCACCTCTCTCCAGGGCCGAGTTCTCCGTGTGCCCCCGCCCTGGAGGCAGGGGCTGCTGCACAGTCACTCCACCTTCCCTGGGGGCCGGGGGTGGGGGGTGGGGAATTTTGCTGACCCCTCTCTCCCAGGGAGGTGGGTTTTGCTCCTCACACCACAGGGAGTTGGTACCTTCCCCACCTGCTCAGGGTTACTCCTGCTGCCCTGGACCAACCGCAGCCAGAGCTGGGGGGAGAAATTTCCCCTCCTTGATGGTGGCATTTGCTGCTGCTGTGTCCCTGCCCCCGCCGCCCCCCCCCCCCAATCCTCCCGCCACTATCACAGTGCTGGGCATATCCCACTTCTCAGAGGGTTTCACAGCATTGCTAGTTCTCTGCAGCTGCCTCAGTTTCCCCACATTATCTGGGAAGCTCTGGCCTTCATTAACATTCACAGGGTGACGGAGAGGGGCTGGGAGCCAGGACTGCTGGGTTCTCTCACCTGCTCAGAGGGAAGGGTCTAGTGGTTAGAGCTTCAGGTTGTTGACTCCTGAGTCTCTCACTGGAAGTGGGGGGGGGGGGGGTCTACTGGTTAGCTCTGGGCGGGGGGAGGGCTGGGAGCCAGGACATCTGGGTTCTCTGCCTGGCTTTGGCCTCCATCTCAGATTTAGAGGGGAGATTAAGGGGGCTTGATGCTCAAGAGTTGGATTCCACCCCCTGCTCTGGGAGAAAAGTGCGTCCTAGTGGTTAGAGCACTGCTAGGGTGCCATTTATCAAATGCTCCTTAGAGTCAGGTTTGCTGGGTGTGAAATCAGGGCCCCGTTCTGCCGTAATGCCGTTACGCTGATTATTTTGGGGAATAACGGCATTGCTCAAGAAGGGGCAGTGTAGACAGCTCCTTCTGGCGCAAGAGCCTCTCCTGCAAAAATGTCAGCTCGTTAGATATGCAAATGAGGCTCAGCGATAGTCCACACAGCCTCATTTGCATATTTCCGGCACAAGATCGCGCCAGTGTGGACACGGCCTAGAAAGGCAGTTTCCTTGTGCAAGAACACCCGGCCAGCATAGACAGGCAGCAAGTTTTTGCGCAAGATCGCGCCAGTGTGGACATAGCCATGCAGTCTGCTTTAGGTCTGTCCTTAAAACTGGGGGAAGGGGGTAGATTGAGCCAGTGTTGCAGCTCACACCTAACAGGCTGCTCAATCCCTCTCCACCAACTCAGTTCAATCAACTCTGGCAGGCACCCAGGGAAGCGACGCATGCATCGGGAGCACGGCACATGCATGCCTTCCCTCCCCCCCCCCACCTGGGGCCCCATGCATGTGCAGCCCTGCTGGCCGGGGGCAGCTTGTTCCTCGGAGACCTCTTCCAGTGCTGGTGTCTCTCCTGCAAGCACGGGGGTCATATTCCCACATTCAGGGATAGTATGATTTGTGACCCCCACCACAGCCCCAAATTAGTTACAATACCCCCCATTCCATGGCAGCACTGACCCTCCATCAGCCCTGGCTGAATTGGATTTGCATAGCCACATCTCGGATTCCCTCCCCCTCCTGGCAGGAGTTGTATTTACAGTTCATTATCTTGCAGAGCTAACCAATTGAAGTGAGCACGCCCACCCCCCAGGGCAGCTCTCTGGCTGTGAGCTGGCTGAGAGCAAGTAGTAACTCAGCCCTGGTTACTGACAATTTCCCTAGGCAGGAGGGGAAGCGCTGGGCAGGGTTCCTTAGGGAGGGGTGGAATCTCCATCCCTAGGGGTGTTTAGGCCCCAGCTGGACAAAGCCCTGGCTGGGCTGATTGAGTCGGGGTTTGGCCGGCGGCTGAACGTGGTGACCTCCTGAGGCCTCCCCCAGCTGTATGAGGCCTTCTCAGGGATCCCTGGAGATCTCTCCAAGGCCAGATGCGCCCCAGCCTCCACGGGATCCTGCTTCCCACCCTCTGCAGGCTCCTCCTGCTGACACTTCGCTCCTCAACCAGACCGCCCCCTGCTGGTTCCACGCCCACCCTGCACATGCTGGGCCCCCTGCAGTAGCCCTGAGCGTGGCAGCCCGGGCTGGGAGTGACACCCCCGAGGGGACCCCAAGGCCGGGCTGATTCCAGCAAGCTCAGCACAGAATTTCCCATTAGTGCCCCCACGGGCACGTCCCGCGCTCCTGGACACTGGGGCTCCACTGCGCGGGTGCAGCCCAGCTGGGGACGGGAGCGGAGTCTGGGAGCCCTGGCGTCACTTCCAGTCCCGGAGCGTTTGGGGCTGAGTCCTCTGCTTCCCGCTGAGCACCCAGCTCACCCCTCGCGGCAGGGGCCTGGGGAGCTCACCCACTGCCTGTGACCCTGGCAGCCCTGCCGGCTGCGGGGCGTTTCTCAGGGGCACGGAGACGCCCTTCCCGGAGCCTTTCCATGGAGTCCCTGGAGCCGAGAGCAGGCAAAGGGTTAAAAGAGTCTCGCTTTCCTGGAATTCCCGGCAGAAAGGCCTGGGGACGTGCCAGGGCGCACAGAGGCTTGGAAGCAGGGCGGGGCCGGAGAGAGGAACAGAATGTTACAGACTCTATTTTGGAGCTGAGCTCAATTCCGTTTAAGTCTTCTACGTTACATCACAGCCACTGGCTTATAAATCGGGAAAGCAAGGCAGCCCCAGCCCATCTGGGACAGACTCAAACGAGAGACGGGTGCAGCTTGGTGGAACGGGGCTCTGATTTCACATCTGGCAAACCCGACTCTGGAGGAGCATTTGGTAAGTGGCACCCTAGTGGTGCTCTAACCCCTAGGAAACACTCTCCTCCCAGAGCAGGGGATGGAATCCAACTCTCTGGGCACTGCCCTGGGGCTCGGGGCAACCAGGACACTCCAGAGACACTTCACCACTTTCCTATTCACCGCGAGCTTTAAGCAGGTGATAGAGTTGGTTAAATTTTACAAGCCTTACAAACAAGGGCTGTTCAATTTCAACCGTCAATCCGATTCATTCTAAAGCCATGAACACAGCGCCCAGCAGTGCAAAAGCAATTACTAGATTATTATATACAATAATTAAGCCTAGTTCACTTACACTGCACCCGTAGGCTCCCTACAGTACCGGGAAGGAGGTAGAGGTCTCTGATTCCCTCCGTATGAACACCCCGCACTGGGTGTGAAAGTGTCTACCACGCAGGGTGTGTGGGTCGAACCGGCTTCCTCTCTCCCATCCATTCGTCTTACTAAGCTCATTTGATAGCAAAGTGAGACTTGGTCGTTGTAGTAAGATGGTAGGGTACCTGCTATGCTCATGTTTGGGATACATGTTGCTATTCAGGCTGTTGCGAAAATGAGATACTTGATTGACAGTTTTCTGCCTGTACTTGTGATAATTGCTTGTCCGAAATGTTGTGTACTAGTCTCAGGCTCCTCCCAATGTTCTTGGCAGGGTGTCTGCCATGCTTCCTGTGCACGATTGTTTAAAGAACTCCCCCCGGCTGGTTCCTTGCCCCCTTTCCCCACCCCGAGAACCAACCCAGCAGCAGCGGTTCAAGTCCTGCGCAAGGTCAGCCCCCACATATATTCCATTTGACATCACGGGAGGAGGAAGGAGGGGCCCCCCCCGCCATGGACACGCCTGGGCAATGGAACGGGGTAGTAGAGGCGAGTGGGGCAGCTGCCCCCTGGAGCAGAGGTGCGGGGGGAGGGGGGAAAATCGGGTCCAAAAGTACCTTAAAACCTTCTCCTGGAGGAAAGGTTATCCCATGCAAAGCTTGGTTGTGGTAGCTCTTCCAGCAGGGGTCACCAACCGGTTGATTGGGATCTACTGGTAGATCTTGGAGCCTCTGACAAGTGATCTTGACTAGTTTGGCCAGAAAGCTCTCAAGCACGGTCACTTTAGTTGCCCCTCCACCTACTGTCATGCTCCTCCTGCCCTCTGCCTTGGAGCTCCCCCCCCCCCCCCCCCCCCCCCGCCCTGGGAGCCTCCTGCTTGCTGTGCAGTGTACGGGAGGGAGAAGAGGGGGTCACTGGTGTCAGAGTGCCCCTCCTCCCCCAACTCCTGTACCCTATCCCTACCTAGAGAGAAGGGGATGTAGGGAACTTAGCAATGCAAATCTCTGTCACTCTCATACACTCTGGTTGCATCTAGACTGGCATGATTTTGCGGAAATACTTTTAACGGAAAAAATTTTCCGTTAAAAGTATTTCTGCAAAAGCGCATCTAGATTGGCACGGATGTTTTTGCACAAAAAGTGCTTTTGTGCAAAAGCATCCATGGCCAGTCTAGACGCGATTTTGCGCAAGAAAGCCCCGATCACCATTTTAGCCATCGGGGCAAGTATTCTTGCGCAAGAGGGCTTTTTCCCGAGTGGGAGCGTGAAAGTATTTGCACAAGAAGCACTGATTTCGTACATTACAAAGTCAGTGCTCTTGCACAAATTCAAGCGGCCAGTGTAGACAGCTGGCAAGGTTTTGCGCAAAAGCAGTTGCTTTTGCGCAAAATCTTGCCAGTCTAGACACACCCTGTGTGTGTCTGTCACTCTCACAAACACACACTGTCCTTCCCTCTCATCTCACAACCCAGCACATCTGTGGGTTGTTGTCACTCCTTTTACTGCTTGCAAAGTGGGTTATTTGGGGTGTGTGACTGCTCTGTGCATTTTATAATTTTCATTTCTCTCTTACGCTTCCATGTACTTCCTTGATTCGTGAGTTCTAAAATGCCTACCCTGGTGTGGCTGGAGTCACTATCCCTGTGGGAATTGCTGCTCCCTATGAGAGGCCGAGCAGGGAGTCTTCACACGCTGTCCTTGCCTGCAGCTCCCATTGATCAGTAACGGGGAACCGTCGCCAGTAGAAGCTGTGGGCTCCAGGAGCGGCCCGAGGCCAGATGCGGCAGCTGGCGCCCCCGCCTGCTCAGCCGTCAATGGCCGTGACATCATCACGGTGTGCCCCGGCGCCCCATGACGTCATCATCGGGTGCACAGGGTAGCGGCGCTCTAGGCAACTGCCTAGTTCGCCTAGGCTCACAGGCCGCCCCGGGTGGGCTCGGTGCCTGTAGACGAGGGGCAGCACATGGTGCCATGGAGCCATTGCTGTACGTGCCTCCTGCTTTCAGGAGTAGGGCAGGGCTGGGATAGCAGCGAGCTGCCTTAACCCCACTGCTCCACCACCTGGCCCAGCCAGAGCCTGCTTCCTGAACCCCTCTCCCAGCCCTGAACCTCCCCTGCCCCCAACCTCCTGCTTCAGACATGAGTCTTCCTCTAGCCATATGCTTGCACCCTGAAATGCCCTCCTGGACCCCAATACTTCACCCTGGGCTAAGCTCAGAGCACATTCTGCACTCCAAACCCCTTGGCCCAACACCAGAGCCTGTACCCCAACCCCCTACCCCAGCCTGATGAAAGTGAGTGAGCATGGGGGCGGTAGGGGATGGAGTGATGAGGATGAGGCCTCCGAAAAGGGGTGGAACAGGGGAAGGGCCTCGAAGAAGGGGTGAGAAGGAAGAGGGGCCAGGGTATTGGTTTGGGGTAGATCTTACGTTGCACTTATATCGAAAAAGTGATCTTGTGGTTAAAGAGGTTGGCGACCACTGTCTTACAGTGTCCATGTTATTAGAGCACAAACATACATAAAGGAGAATGTTTGTATTAGATGCAGAAATTCACATCAAACCAAAAACCAGCCCTAGTATTTGGCAAAGCTGGGGAAATGTAACCTGCTGAGAACAGTCTAAACACAAAACACATTAAAAAAAGTCCCTTTGAGTCCCACCCGGCCTGTGTCAAGGCTCCTGTCATGTGCCTGCCGCATCCGTGGGCTCACACCGGTGGCCCTGCTCCATATCTCCATCCAGCTCTCTCATTTCCCCGGGTGTGGGAGCCAGCCTGCGGCAGAGCTCACGGGACAGACCCCCAGCAGCCGGAGGGCAGTGACTCAAGGTCGGCTGGTGCCGCCCCTGAGTGCCCTGGAGGGTTAACGCCAGTCCTGCTCCCCTGGGGGCTGTTTGCCCTGCGGGTCAGTGACCCAGGGCAGCTCTGGGGAGCCTGTGCTGGTGCCCAGCCCCTCCCCACTCCTCCGTGGGGCCGGAGCACACAGAATGGGCTGGTCTAGACCCCCAGGGGGCTAGTGCGTGAGGGGAATGTGGGGAGGGTCTTTCTCCTCCGTTGGGGGCCACCTCAGGGAGGGGTTTGCTTTGGTTTTTGCTTCTCAGTGCAGCTCCCGACTGATTTGTCTGTGGGTCGGTGGCCCCCCCGACCCCTGAGCCAGCCCCTCAAGGGCCCAGCACCCCAACCCTGGACATGGGCGCCATGGAAACCAGCCACTGAGGGTGCTGGGTGGGGGGTGGGGGCTGGGCCCCAGGGCCGCTCCTTTAAAACCAATTTGCCATTTGCTCACACTGGCTACAGACCATTTTCTTCCTCTCACCTTCCCCTCGGCCACTGAGGGTTTCCTAGACCCCCCGGCACCTACCCTCCCCCATTCCTTCCATGCCAGGGGACCCCGTTCTGCCACTGCCAAGGCCTCAATAAAGGAGCTCTGTGGGGCCCCCATCTTTGCTCTCCTCAGCCTGGGGGCACTGTGCTCCCCATATCGCCTCCCTTCTGTGCTCCCCATTCCCTGCTACCCTACGCCAGGGGTCCTCGAGATGGCACCTGTGAGGTACACAAGCCGGATTGGGGGGGGGGGTCTCAGTACCTAGGGCCGACACAGCAGACACGTAGGCGGAGGCCTAACACGATTTCCAAGTAGCCAGTTGAGGGCCTGGGGCTAAGAAATGCAGAGGGAAGCAAGCAGAGAACCCCCCCCCCCACCCCCGTGCTCATGCGCTGGGGAAAGAGGAACCACCGGCAATATGCAAAACATCCTCCAGAAGGTTCATTTTAAAGCGTCAAAATGGTGCGAGGTGCATGTGTGTCCAGCACGGGCCTCCCCTCAGGGAACCGGCCTGCGCCAGCGCCAACCAGACCACAGAGCGCCTGCCCCCCTAGGGCATTCGGGGTCCCACACGTTCCTCGGGGGCCTCCGACCAGCGAGGACCAAGGGGGTGGACAGTTTTAGGGGGTGGCGCCCATCGTGGGTGTAGACGGAGCCGTGTTTGCAACAGGGAGCCCAGAGAGGGAAATTGGAGCTCCCGCTGGGATCCCCTCAACCTGCCCCATAGTCCCTGCCCCCCGGGGTGTGTCCTTCACCCTGCCGAGCAAGGCAGCTGCAGCAAACCCGGCACCACCCCACACCCAGCCCGCCGCAGGCAGCAGCCGTCACCGTGGTGCCCAAAGCCCAGTCACACTTTGGGGTGGGGGCAGGGTCTGGCCCTTACGTTCCTGGGGCCTCTGTGCTGATATTCCGAGGACTTGAGCTACAAACCTTCCTGCCCCCAGCTCAGGGCCGGTGACTCTCATTGCGACCCTGCCCGGCCTCCGTCGAGAACGGCCAGCCCCCGACAGACAGTTTGCGGCTCCAGAGCCCCCCGGCTCAGACCCCAGACCGGCTCCAGCTCCCGCCCCGGCACCATGAAGACGCTTCTCCTGTGCTGCCTCCTCTGGGCCCTGCTGGAGACAGGTGAGAACGGGGCCGGGAGGGTGCCTGGACCCCTACCCAGTGCAGACAGACAAAGACCCACCCAGGAGAGTTGCTCTTCAGGAAATATGCTCCAGCTCTGAGATCTTCTCCCTGGGCGGCTCAGCACCTGTCCCACACGGGGTGGGGGTGTGACAGACCGGGCCGTGTCTGGGCACAGCTGAGGTCGTCCGCTCAGGGCGAATTGCTCAAATCCGGGGCTCCTTACAGCCCCCTTGACTGGTGACCTCTCCAAACAGGCCATAAACCAGTCTCACAGAGCGCTTCAGCTGCCTGCCTGAAGCCTCACGAGCAAAACCCCTCCGACAGCCCAGCAATATCCGTGCCCCAGATAGCCCCGGGCCTCATACACAGGTGGGGGGGGGGGGGGGGGGGGGGTCCTAGCACCCAATCCCACCTACCCCGAACAAGTCCTGTCCGGTTCCAAGAAACCAGCCACAGATCTCTGGTCAATTTACCCTCTGGATCTTACCCACAAATCACGCTGGGCCAATCCTTTAGAATCTATAACTAAAGGTTTATTATCACAAGAAAGAAAAGCCTGAGAGTAAGGTTGTTAAAGTACAGTACGTTACATGCACCGAATCTCCCAGTTCTCGATGCAGGCTCTAGCAGAGATGTTACAGCTGCTGGTTTAAAAGTTCTTATTGCACATCCTATGATCAGGATGGGTTCACAGGTCTTCCAGGCTCTTCGATCCCTGCAATGCTGCCTCTGGGATGAAGCGTTGAGCTGAGAACAAAATGGCATCGACCGCATGGCCTCTTTATACCTCCTTCCTGGCCTCTTCTTGTATGCAGCAAGTCACCTGGTCAGAGGCCAATCTCTATGTTCCCTGCTGGCTGCTCTCAGCTGACAAACCCCATTCTTTGGGTGTGTCCATAGCCCATTGAGAGCCATTGTCCCACAGGGCCTGGCTAATCAGCCTGTCCATGGCCATGCTTAACCACATTCACAGAAATATTCAGCTTCCACACAGATTACAGATTCCTACCTACACACACAGACATTATACACTCACATAAATAGCGTACATAAGATCAACAAACGATAAGCTCCCATTCAATACCCCACATGGCTCCCTTTTATACCAATTTCTGGGGCCAACACCCCCACCTAGAGGTGCAGCAGCGATCTGGCTGCTTCCCTCCAATTCAGTAATGTGACAGGGGGATTGTCCTCGCCGTTCTCCCCTGGGGAGACGGGGCCTCCTGCGCTCGGATTTCATACACACATAGAACCCCCAGGCTGGCAGAGACCTCAGGAGGCAGCGAGTCCAGCCCCTGCCCAAAGCAAGACCAGCCTAACTCAATCATCCCAGCCAGGGCTTTGTCCAGCAGGGACTGAAACACCCCTAGGGATGGAGATTCCACCCGCACCCTAAGGAACCCAGCTCAGCACTTCCCACCCGCCTAGCGAAATCATTCATCCTAATCACCAATCTTGACCTTCCCATTGCCGCTTGTTCTGCATCTGTCACCCCTGAGAACAGCCTCTCTCCTGCCTCTTTGCAACCCCCTTCAGGAAGTTGCAGGCTGCTCTCAAATGCCCTGTAGAAACCATTTTATGTTTAGCTAGAAGCCATCTTGTAGAACAGAAACCATTTCAGCTTTTTGCTTTTGCACGAAGGCCAGAGTGAACTTTCTATCACCCCACGTGCCAGGCCAAGACAGATGTGCTATTGGAATGTGTTCATTGGGCTAGTTCAGATAGGAGATGCACTCCCTCGTACCAGTCCGCCATCTTGTTGATACGGCTTTATTTTTCCTAGTTTAATTGATGATTTCTGTAATTGGAGGCCCTGACGTCAGACTGTTTGGCTAAGGGTATAAAGACACTAGGACTGATTGTGTTAGCAGCCTTACTGGGCCCGGCTCTGCTGGGACCACGTTTGGCTCACTTGGCTTTACTGATCAATAAAGCTGTCTGCTTAGCCACGTAAACTGAGTGAGGCTTTTGCTTCGACAGCCCCCTCACTCTTCTCTTCTGCAGACTCAACAAACCCAAATCCCTCAGTCTCCTCTCGCGGGTCGTGTGCTCCTCCCCTTCCTCATTTTGGTTGCCCTTCACTGGGCCCTCTCCCATGCGTCCACATCCTTCCTGTAGTGGGGGGCTCAGAACTGGACACAATACTCCAGATGTGGCCTCTCCAGAGCCGAATAAAGGGGAACAATCACTCTCTGGATCTGCTGGCGATGCTCCTTCTCATGCCCCCCAATATGCCATTAGCCTTCTTGGCTACAAGGACATCCAGCTTCTCATCCACTGGAATCCCCAAGTGCTTTTCTGCAGAGCTGCTACTTAGCCAGTCGGTCCCCAGCTTGTAGCAATGCCTGGGACTCCTCTATCCGCAGGGCAGGACTCTGCACTTCTCCGTGTTGAACCTCATTGGATTTCTTTAGGCCCAGTTGTGTCGGTCACTCTGGACCATTTCCCTGCCCTCCAGTGTATCTGCCCTTCCCCCAAGTTCTGCAATAGAGGGACGGACAACTCTGGCGCAAAACCAAGTAATGCCGGGTGAGATCCCAGCTGGGTCAATGGGCCGTAGCTCCATTACAATCAATGGGGCTGCAGAGAAGGCTCAGCACTGATGGATCCTGTTGCCTTTGCTTCTCTAGGGACCAGTATTTCCTGTGAGGTCTGCGTTGGCGTCCACAAGGAGTGTACGGGCCCGGAGCAAGTCTGCAGCAAGGAATTGGATTCTTGTGGGATCATTAAAGCAGAATCAGTAGTAGGTAGGTGCAGAGACCTTGCACCAGCCCAGAACACAGGCTGGGTCGGTGTCAGCCCACCCAGAACCAGGGCCTGGTGGGTTAGAGCAGGGGGCCTGGGAGCCAGGACTCCTGGGTTTTCTCTATGTCTCTATGAGAGGCATGGGGCTGGTGGGTGGAGGGGAGAGGCTGGGGGAGTCTCTCATTGGTCCTGGCAGGGGTGTGGTGTCTGGTGGGTTAGAGCCGAGGAATCAGGACTCCTGGGTTCTCTCCCTGACTCTGGGAGGAAATAGAAATCCAGTGGGTGAGGGGCAGCTGTGGGCACCAGTCCTGCTGGTTCTCTCGTGCCTCAGTTTACCACTCTCTAGATAGATCATAATCACATCTCTGACGTGTTCAAGGGTGAGACAGAGACGTGAAGTGTCATCTCCTCTTCCTCCCATGCAGGGAATATAAAGACCCCGATGTTTACGAAGGCCTGCGTGTCCTCCAGCCAGTGCAACCTTGCGCCCCTCTACATTACTTTTGGGAACGGGATCTCTATAAGCTCGAATGTCGCCTGCTGTGTCGGGGAGGCTTGCAAAACAGCCACTGTTAGCGGTACAGCGCCCGCCTTAGTCTCCAGCCTGTCTGCTCCCGCGCGCCCCCTGCCCTGCCTGGCCCCTTCAGGCCTCCCTGTGGGAAGAGAGAACGGGATTAGGAAAGAACCTTTATTTCCCTGCCCTGCAGGGGGCGCCCCATTGGGTAACCCTGAACACCTCAGTGGTGGGAGGTTGGTGGGCAGAGCTCTAGTTTTGCGAACTGGATCCAGGATTCCCTGCTGCAAACATCCCCCTGCCCCTGCTACCTCCTGTGCCCCAGAGCTGCAGCGCCCCCTGCAGTGGGATCCGGGGCTGAGCAGTGCAGCCCCCAGCTGCTCTCCCTGTCCCACCGCCTCCTGGGGCTCGTCCCCAAAGCTGACTGTGTTTGCTCCACTTTTCCTAGTGCCCCCGGCTAACACCACCCTCAACGGCCGGCGCTGCCCAGCCTGCTACTCTGCGTTCTCCCATGACTGCAACGAAGAGATCATCGACTGCACAGGCACCCAGACCCACTGCCTGCATCTCAGTGGCACAGCGAAAAGCGGTAATTGCCATCCTGCTGTTCCTCTGTCCGATTTCCCCACCCAGGAACCACCACGCACATAGGCAGACCCCTGCAGCAGGGAACGCTAAAGAGATCTTTAGATAAAACATTGGAAGGGAAAGTTGTTTTGAATTTCAATCATGAACCAGTCTGATTTTTCCCAGAGTTTGTTCTCATGGGGGTCTCTTCCGACTGAAAGAATCTGGCAAATTTGAATTCACAAAATGTGTTTAGATTTCTACTTTTAACTGTAGAAAGATTTCAGCTGGAAAATCTCAACGCAGCAAAGAATTTCTGAGCACTCTGGCATAAGAGAGGCGATGAAATGGAAAAGGGAGATGTGCACTCTGATTAAAATAAATGCTTTTTCCAGCCAATAACCCATTGATCTGTGGAACTCCCCACCATTGGAAACTGCTGTGGTCAAGAGCTATGTATAATTCTAAAAGATTCTTGCTTATCAGGAAGAGCTGGAGTGATCATACTGAATGATCAGAAAACTGCTGAGCCTTCTTTTTTCAGGTCTCACACTGATTTCTAGCTATTAGCCATATCCCTCATATCGGTGGTTTGGATACCTTTCTGTGCAGCATCTAGTGCTGGCCGGTGATTGAGGCAGGACCCCACTCTCAACAGAAAACCCACTGACTCCTACAGTTACCTACATGCTTCCAGCTCCCATCCAGCACACACCATACGATCCATCGTCTATAGCCAAGCCCTTCGATACAACCGCATCTGCTCTAATCCCACTGACAGAGACCAGAAACTTCAGGATCTCTACCAAGCATTTATAAACCTCAATTACCCACCTGCAGAAATAGCCAAATTGAAATAGCAAATTGAAAGAGACAGACGAATACCCAGAAACCATCTACTTCAAGACAGACCCGAGAAAACAAACAATAAAACACCACTTCTCATCACCTACAGCCCCCAACTTAAACCCATCCAACGCATTATCAATAAACTACAGCCTATACTGGAACAGGATACTACCCTCCGAGAGGCTCTGGGAGACAGACCCATAGTCTCCTATAGAGAGCCACCTAACCTCAGGATGATTCTTACCTACAACCACAGGACATACCCCACTAACACCAACCCTGGAACTGTCCCTTGCAACAAACCCCGGTGTCAGCTTTGTCCACATATTTACTCTGCTGACACCATTATTGGACCTAACCAATTCAGTTATAAGATCAAGAACACATATTCCTGCACATCCAGAAATATAATTTATGCCATCATGTGCCAACAGTGTCCGTCTGCTATGTACATTTGACAAACGTCTCAGATACTTCGCCAAAGAATCAATGCCCACAAAAGTGTCACAAAGAAAAAACAGTTTCTTGCCATTTCAACCAGAGAGGGCATTGTCTCAAGGACTTGACTACCTGCCTCCTGCTTCAAAGGCATTTTACCACAAGACTTCAAAGAGAAACCTCTGAACTGTCATTCATACTTCAATTTGACACTTTACGACTGGGTCTGAACAAAGATGCTAATTATCTTACCCATTACAAAGATAGCATCCCTAATTATCACCTCTAATATCATTAGCTCACAGACATTAACCCCTCCCCTCCATCACCCTGTGTTCTGAAATTTGGTTTGTCCTTTTTATATGTGTTCACTTTTTTCATTGTATCCCTTTGGTATATATCGTCGTGCCAATTTTCTTCCATAATTTGATCTGAGGAAGTGCGTCTGGCCCACGAAAGCTCATCACCTAAGAAACCATCTTGTTAGTCTTTAAAATGCTGCATAGTCCCGTCTTTTGTTTCATCTAGACCAGACTAACACGGCGGCATCTTTATTACTAGCACCATCAGTGAGCAACACCATTGCCAGGTGAATGGTGGGACTAACATTGGCCTGTTAGAGTTTGTTAGAGATCCGGGATTCACTGAGGAAGGGGACCGTGTGGGAGATAGAAAAGGTTTCCCAAAGGGATTCCCAGACACTGACCCTCTTGTTTTGTCCCCCACAGGTCAGACAACTGTGAAGACCACCATGAAAGGCTGCGCCAGTGAGTCTGCCTGCATTAATATGCAGCAGCTCAAAGGGACATTCGGGGGGATCGATGCGCATTTCACCACGGCTGAATGCAGCCCAGTCTCCTCCCGCGTAGACACTGTGGCTCCGGAAGGAGCTGGACTCATCTTCTCAGCCCTCCTAACCGTCCTGCTGGTGAACATCGTCTCCTGATTGCCCTCCTGCGACACAGCCCCGCTGCCCTGGGCAGCCGCACTGCTGTGGCAGGGCTCAGATTCGCTTCCGCTGTAATGGGATGAACAGAATAAAACAGACACAAGAAAACTGCAAGAGAGCAGGTGTCTGGGTGACTGGGTGGGGGGAGAGGGACTGATTCTTGGAAAGTGTGTGTGTGTGTGTGTGTGTGTGTGTGTGTGTGTGTGTGTGTGTGTGTGAATAGTGAATCTCAGATATTGTGTCTTCCCGTGTGTGATAATGAGCATTAGATTCTGTGGCTGTGTCTACACTGCAGACTCCTTTTGGAAGAAGGTTTTCTGGAAGAGATTTTTGGGAAAAATTTCTTCCGAAAGAGAGCAGCCACACTGCCAAAGTGCATTGAAACGTGATCTGCTTTTTGCAGAAGAGGCTCTTGCACCAGAAGGAGCTGTCTACACTGCCCCTTCTGGTGCAAGAAAAACCTTCTTGTGCAATGCCGTTATCCCTGAAAATAATCAGCAAAGTGGCATTGCGCAAATTTTTTCTAGTGCAAGAAGGGGCAGCGTAGAGGCTCCTTATGGCACAAGAGCCTCTTCTGCAAAAATGGCAGCTCATTAGGTATGCAAATGTGGCTCGGTGATTGTCATGATTATGAGGGTTAGCCAGCGGCCTGGGGATTAAGGGGTTAACTACACCTAGCCAGGTGGAGAGGCCAATAGGAATGTAGGTGGGGCTTTCCAACTGGGACAAAGGAATTGGGGTTTTTCCTCCTTTGTCTCTCTGGGCCAGTCCTCTGCAGCTACAGAGAGAGAGAAACACGTCTCTCTCCCTCCAAGACATAATTCTCCACTTTCTGTATGTAGGGTAAAGTTTGGATAATTTCGTTAGGCTTTATTGTTTAAGGGTTGGGTATGGGAGCTGCGATCTGGCACTGCTTAAGAGATGTTTGGCTTTTCTTTGTAACTAAATTCTAGCCCATGGTGCAATTCCTCCATGAGTATATTTTGTTACCATCCCATCAAATCATTATGCTTGCAACAAGAATATTGTTTTAATAATAAAAGTTTTCTCTTTTCTTTTTATTAACCTGGTAGTGGTTAATTGTGGACCCTGATTTTTATTTTAGGGGTGAGTTTTCCCAAATGATCTTTCCCGTAATCTCGCTATTAATATTTGGGTGGTGGCAGCAGAAGTGCTATTCCCAAAATCTAGGGTTTTAAGATTTGGGGGAAGTTTTATACCAAAGCCTGGTCGATAAGGCTTTGGGGTAGACTTGCTGGCCCCCACTTCTGCATTTATCGTGCCAGTGACAATGATATTCCTCTCTTAGCCTCATTTGCACATTTCTGGCCGAGAACCCGCCAGTGTAGACGTAGCCCTAATGTGGGTTTCTGGCAGGGCCGCCAGCCAGGGCTGGAAGCCCCCCAGGGTTAAAGCCGCCATCTGGGGATGCCAGATCCTCCTGCACAAAGCAGCTCCTGGAAACATGCCCTGGGCCGGGAGTGAACCTTGAACGTGGGTGGGGGATGGCAGGGGGACGAACACAGACGTGTTGAACATTGCAAGTATAGGAGACACATCTGCAGCCCTGCAGTTTTGCAGCTCCCTATCCTGCTTTGCAGACTCCAGCAGAGGGGGCCAAAGGCCTGGGTCCAGGGTACAGTGGTGGTGCTGTGAACCATTCCAGACTTTCCCAGCCTTTAAAAAAAAAAAAAAGAAAAAAAGAAAGAAAGAACCCCTTTAAAAAAGAGAGAGAGATTTTCCTGATAAACAGCTGGCATCTACAGCGATGGCTCCATTGTGCCACGTGCTGCCCCCCATCTACAGGCACCGAGCCCCCAGCTCCTACTGGCCACGGTTCCCTGTCACTGGGAGCTGCAGGAGCGGTGTCTGCACTCAAGGACGGCACGTGGAGACCCCCTGCTCTGCCTCTCTCAGGGGCCACAGGGACAGGCCAGCCACGTCCAGGGGCAGCAGTGACCACGGGGTGATGACTCCAGCCACGGCAGGTTCTGCATTTGAGAACTCACCGATCACAGAAATAAACGTAAGTGTAAGAGAGAAATGAACGTGATGAAATCCCCAGAGCAGCCAAACCCCCAAACCACCCCACTCTGCAAGCAGGGACAGAAGTAACCACGACCCCCCACGTATGTGGTGTCGCAGAAAAGCCTCCGCCTGGACTATTGCTTGATGTCCACCTACATTTTCTGGAAGTGCACTAAACTCTAAGGTCCTGCCAATACATGACTCAGGGTATGTCTACACTACCCCGCTAGTTCGAACTAGCGGGGTAATGTAGGCATACCGCACTTGCTAATGAAGTCCGGGATTTGAATTTCCCGGGCTTCATTAGCATAAGCGGGGAGCCGCCATTTTTAAATCCCCGCTGCTTCGAACCCCGTGTAGCGCGGCTACACGGGGCTCGAACTAGGTAGTTCGGACTAGGGTGCCTATTCCGAACTACCGTTACTCCTCGTGAAACCCTAGTCCGAACTACCTAGTTCGAGCCCCGTGTAGCCGCGCTACACGGGGTTCGAAGCAGCGGGGATTTAAAAATGGCGGCTCCCCGCTTATGCTAATGAAGCCCGGGAAATTCAAATCCCGGGCTTCATTAGCAAGTGCGGTATGCATACATTACCCTGCTAGTTCGAACTAGGAGGGTAGTGTAGACATACCCCCAGAGAGGGTATGTCTACACTACAGCACTAATTCGAAGTAATTTAATTCGAATTAGTTAATTCGAACTAAGCTAATTCGAACTAGTGCATCTAGACCTAAAAACTGAGTGGAAACTGAACCGAAGTTAAGGCTGGCTGGAAGCAGGACTTAGAGCGTGGAGCTGCTGCCTCAGGCTAGCCGAGCTCCATGCTTAAAGGGACCCGACCCCCACCCCAGACAGACAGTTCTCAGGGGTGCCCCGCTTGCTTGTCTACCTCGATGAGGGACAGCAAAGCAGTCCTGGCTTGGAGTGCCCTGAATGCCCACACTCGGCACATCACAGCACTCAGCCATCAGCCCGGCTGCACTTGCCGCAGGCTGCCATCCGGGGGGGTCAATTGAGGAGCTGTCAGGATCCAGGAGACCCTGCAGGAGAGCTTCCACCCCAAGGTGCCCACAGACCCACCCCAGTCCTCCCCATCGGGGGCTTGTGCCCCATTCCTCCCTCACCTCCTTCCACTTACTCCTTCCTACCCCCCTTTCCTGATGTAAAAAATAAAGGACATGTGTGGTCAATAATAGAAACTCTCTTTATTTAACAAAAATGGGGGGGTGGGACTAACCTCTGGGGAGACTGGGAAAAGGAAGTGGGAGAGGGGAAGAGAGAGGGTGGGAGAGGAGAGGGGAGGGGGAAACCTGGGAGGAGGGAGCTGGAAGCGGGAAGCCAGGGGAAGAAGGAGGAGGGGAAGTATCAAACTATGGTACGCCATATCTTCAGTACTGTGTACAGATGTGGTCTCCTCACCTCAAAAAAAGATGTTTCAGCCTTGGAAAGGGTTCAGAAAAGGGCAATGAAAATGATTAGGAGTTTGAAACCGGTCCCACATGAAGAGAGGCTAAAGAGACTGGGACTTTTCAGCTTAGAAAAGAGGAGACTGAGGGGGGATATAGACTGAGGTCTATAAAATCATGAGTGGTGTGGAGAAGGTGAATAAAGAAAAGCTCTTCATTATTTCCCATAATATAAGGACTAGAGAACACCAAATGAAATTAATAGGTAGCATGCTTCAAACTAATAACAGAAAGTTCTTCTTCACAAAGCATATAGTCAACCTGTGGAACTCCTTGCCACAGGAGGCTGTGAAGGCTAGAACTAGAACAGAGTTTAAAGAGAAGTGAGATAAAGTCATGGAGCTTGGGTCCATGGAGTGGTATTAGCCAGGGGGTAGGAATGGTGTCCCTGGCCTCTGTGGAAGGCTGGAGATGGATGGCACAAGAAAACGGCTTGGTCACTGTCTTCGGTCCATCCCCTCTGTGGCACCTGGTGTTAGATGCTGTCGGCAGACAGGCTACTGGGCTAGATGGACATTTGGTCTGACCCAGTACGGCTGTTCTTATGTTCTAAGCTCAGGGCTCAGGGTCAGGGGTCTCACTGGACCAACTTGATTTTCATGCAAACCTGCTCCTGGGTTCGCTTGTGGCCTTTGGATTCCAGGCTGGCAGCTATCCTGCCCTAGTCAGACCCTTTCCTGTGCCTAGTGCGGAGACTGTAGACGTTGGAGGCCTCTCCCCCAAACCTGGATGAGGTCCACGATCTCCGCACTAGACCAGGCAGGCGCCCGCCTCTTGTGGCCCCGGCCAGGTTCCTGTGAGCTGCCAACCTGGTCCTGGGAAGAGGCGGAGGGCTGGGTGGCAGCGGGTGGCTGGCTCATGCCGTGCCAGGTGCAGGGTCTGCTGGCTGGGTGCTGGCAGGCTTGTACCTGGTACGGGCACCATAGCCAGACCGTGCCCCGTTAATGGCTCCGGGGCCGGGAGGGGGGCAGACAAGTTTCCCCGGCTTGGCCCAGAGTGGCCACCAGGGCAAGCTGGGAAGGGCTAGCCTCCAACTAGTTCAAATTAAGTGGCTACACAACCCTTAATTCAAACCACTTAATTCAAACTAGGCGTTAGTCCTCGTAGAATGAGGTTTACCTAGTTCGAATTAAGCGCTCCGCTAGTTCAAATTAAGTTCGAACTAGCGGTTTGCATGTATAGCGCCTATGAAAGTTAAAATTCAAACTAACAGCTGTTAGTTCGAATTAACTTTGTAGTGTAGACATACCCAGACTGACAAAAGCTCCTGCTGACAATTTATCAATAATTCTCTGTAACTTTGTAACTGTTCCAGCTGCATCACCTGTTAAACTTCGCAACTTCTTGTGAGCTTTGTTAAACCTCGCGACTGTGCAACTCTCAGCCTCTTTGCTTTGTAAGTTCAGAATCTTACGGTCAACTGAGTGATTGTTGAAGCTCCCACCCTGGCAACTTCTTGCAACTTTCCTTCACTTGCCCTAAGCAGCAGTCTCCCCTGAGCTAGGAATGTGTGTGAGTGAGTGGAGACTCTTATCGCTGTGTCTACATTAGCATGATTTTGCGCAAAAGCAGCCACTTTTGCGCAAAATCTTGCCACCTGTCTACACTGGCCTCGAGTACTTGCACAAGAACACTGACGTTCTAATGTATAAAATCAGGGCTCCATAAACAGTTTTCCAGACCTTCAGAGAATTCGCGGGGTTCACATCAGCAGGTCTGGTCTGTATAATTCTGTGAAAGCTCCAGTTGTAACTCTTTATAAACTCAGATAACACGACCGCTGTTGTGTTTGGAGAACCGGTGCATATCCACCAAGTCTGCTTGCCATTGTAAATCCATGTCTGAGACAACGGTCTTGTTTCTTTTAAGACGTATTCGAGCAGGCTCGTGCAAAGAGTAAGCATCCTGGTCCGAAAGCCACGATGTTACCTGTCTTCTGTTCAAAGTTATACAGTGCTTTTTGACTGCTTGAAACAGAGGGTTCACCCCACCAAAGCTGCCAGCTTCCCTGGGGGTGTAATATATTTTCTCTAACAGAGCAATCTGCGTAGACATGACTGTTATTTGTGTTAGTAAAAGATTCTGTAAGTATGGAAGGAACACATTCACACCAACACATTTAATACAAGTTTTATGAAGCATCAGGATTAACACACCCTTTTACATCTGTCTGCAAATGGGCACCATGACACCCCCACCACTATCGCTATTAGGGAGTCCGAGTTAATTCATTCTTTCACGTTTGTTCTCGAGATCCATGTGTCAGATATGAGCAAAAACAGCTGGCACAAGATAGATTTACTCCCACAGGATTACCGATGTGCAATTTCTCAAAGGCTTCTAGAAAGTCATCGTTGAGCTGGCGAGAGATTGTCAAAAAAAGAGAGTAAGCTATAGCTGCTGGGTTTTAGATTCACAAAACACCCATGATGGCCCCACCTCAATTTTTCATTTACCCGTTTGACTTCCTTTCCATTCACCTTGTCCGACTCCTGGGAGCCGCGGGCAGCTTCCTCCACAGGGACGGATAACGAGAGGCCGTCTAGCTCGTCGGGCTGCTTTGTGAGCGGTTGGGTTTCGGGATCAGATTCTGGGGTATCCAATAGCAGTGGGGGCAAAGGGGCCCCTTTTTGCCTCTCCCTCATCCTCGGAACTGTGGCTGATGTGGTGCTTTCTTCTCATGCGGTGGAAGGCCCTCGGCACCAAAGCAAAGTCCAAACTTCTGGTGGGGGTGGTGAAGGAGTCCATGTTTCCACTCAGCGTTTGCATGATCTCTCAAACACGCGCTCTTGGAACAAGATGGCCTCTTTTGTGTGGTGCTAGAACTTATAGGGAAGTGCTATGCTCTGATTGGCAGAGGGTGCCACAGGAAGCTCTTAGAGGGGTCACACGACCCGCTTCTGGCCTGGTCAACCGGTCCCGGAACTGCTCCCCGATTGGTCAAAGCGGTTTGCGGGGTGGTCCACAAGGGAAAAACCCTTCCTGATTGGTAGAGGGAGGCAGGGCGAGTTTTTAGAGGGGTCACATGACCCACTTCCGGGTGGGTCATCCGGTCCTGGGACTGCCCCCGATTGGTCCAAGAGTTTCATGGGGCGGTCCTACAGGGAAAAACTCTTCCTGGTTGGTAGAGGGAAGAAGGGCGAGTCCTTAGAGGGGTCACATGACATCCCTTGCTTCCGGTCACCTGGCCCTCTTGACCCCGGATGTATTACCCCCAAGGGCGGGACTTCCGGTGACAGGGGATGGGCCTAACGGGGGAGGGGGGGCGGGGCAGGGTCACATGACACCCTTTACTTCTGGTCATCTGTCCCTCTTGACCCCAGATGTACTACCCTCCAAGGGCCGGACTTCTGGTGATGGGAGGGGGGGGGCTGGACATGGACGGGACTTCCGGGGTCAGGGGGAGGGGCTAACGTTTGGTTGATGGTAGGGCCCTTATACTACTTATTAACACCATGCTCTTGTGCCAAAATATTCATCTGTCACTCCCAAGGTAAGCGAGAGATATAGTTCTCACTGGGAAACTGAGGTACAGAATGGGGAAGTGACTAATCCAAGGTCAGCTGGGAGTCCAGTATCAGAGAAAGGGTGGAAATGATTTGCACTAAGGCTCTAGCTATTGCTTAATTCACAAGCTCAACAACAGACTACGGCTATGTATTTTTTAATGCTCCCTTGCAATAGAGGTTGAGTGGTGGTATTTTATTGGAATCCTGTGGCATCTCATTACATAATGACTCTCTCCAACAGGAGCATCAAAACTGGCCATTTGAACTGATGATTTCAGGCTGTTACGCACCCTTGTGGCTAAGCGAAAACCTCAGCGTTGAGCGCTGTGTTTTGATTGCAGATGCGGAGAGCTGTGATGTGGTACAACCACGAGAAAAAAAAAGAGGCCACCAAAGGTTCCTCTATATGCTGCCTTGGAAGGGTTTGATTTGTAGCAGAAAATGTCAGTTTTACCACACATGCCCCTCCTCGAGATGAAAAATATTCCCAGTGAGAATAAACTAAACGTACAGCTGAGCAAAGTCAGCTGCAGATAGTGGCAGAGTTTGATTTGGGCTATTTACTTTGTAGACTTGGAAATGTGTGATCCACAGTTAAAGGTTCTAATAAAGCTTCAACTTTCTGAATCTCAGCGTCTAATTTATAATTATTGTCCAGCACCACCCAGAGTTTTGTCACACATATGGAAATTTAAATGGATTAAAAACTGAAAACAAAAATCTTAAAATCCGCAATTTCCCACAAGCATGAACACTTAAATAGACCAAAATAAAGAAAAAAACCCCAAAATGCTTAAAACCCAAGATTTTACACTGAGATTGAAACAGGAAAAACACCTCAAAACCATACACGCTTGCACTTCTGTGGGGATTAAATGACTACTGACCAGAAAAAATTATTAAAATTCAACTCTTGCACAACTCTGAAAATTGAAATAAAAAATACTTAAAGCGCAGGATTTTACACAATTTTGGGAATTTAAACAGCAACCAAATAAAATGCCTACGAAGCCCATACAGACGCCCTTCTGGAAATTGAAATGAACACAACTTGAAAAAATAACTCATGTGGAACTTCACATCAAAACAAAAATGGCAGCAATTCTAAAATTTGGGGAAAGTTATGTGGCTGAAAATAGTGGAAAATGCTTAAAATAATCCATATCAACAGTTGAAAGGATTAAAAAACTTCACATTCAGTCCCACTCGGCCGCTATCCCAGTGCGTCACGGCTCCTGCCTCGAGCCTGCTGCATCCATAGGGTCAAACCGGTGGCCCAGTACCAAACCCACATCCAGCCGGCGGCAGAGCTCACGGGACCGACCCCCAGCAGCCGGAGGGCAGTGACTCACGGTCGCCTGGTGCCGCCCTTGAGAGCCCCTGGAGGGTTAACGCGGGTCCCGCTCTCCTGGGGGCTGTTTGCCCTGCGGGTCAGTGACCCAGGGCAGCTCCGGGAATGGCGCCAACAGGAACCGGGAGCGAACCCTGGCCTGGCCGAGATGGACACTGTGTGCCTGGGGCTGGAACCTCCGGGCAGGGCCCAGTGAGGGGGGTTAGCGACCCCTTAATCCAGGGTGGGGAACCTCAGGCCCAGGGCCTGGATGAGGCCCCCAATTTGTCAGGATCTGGACCCTGTGGGATCCTGCGCTGGTGCCCAGCCCCCTCACCCCTCCACTGTGGGGCTGGAGACACAAAATGGGCTGGTCTGGCCCCCAGGCACTAGTGCGCGAGGGGAATGTGGGGAGGGTCTTTCTCCTCCGTTGGGGGCTGCATCAGAGAGGGGGGGTGCTTTGGTTTTTGCTTCTCAGTGCGGCCCCCGACTGATTTATCTGTGGGTTAAATCAGACCCCTCGCCCATGAGCCAGCCCCTGAAGGGCCCAGCGCCCCCACCCTGACTTGCACCCAGGGGACATGGGTGCCATGGAAACCAGCCACTGAGGGTGCTGGGTCGGGGGGGGGGGGGGGCTAGGCCCCAGGGCTGCTCCTTTAAAACCAATTTGCCATCCGCTCACACTGGCTACAGAACATTTTCTTCCTCTCACCTTCCCCTCAGCCACCACCATTCCCTGCACCCCCCGGCACTTGCCCCCCCCCCCCGTTCCTTCCTTCCATGCCAGGAGACCCCATTCTGCCAGTGTCACAGCCTCTAATTCTTCAGTGAAAGAAGTTTCTGCCCCCCCACATTTCACCTCCCTGCTGTCCGGGGGCTCTGTACACCCCCAATTCTCTCAGGAAAGGGCTCTGTGTGCCCTCCATCCCCCTGCCCCAGGCCAGGGGCTCTGTGCCCCCCCTCCATTCCCCCAGGGCACGGGCCCTATGCCCCCATCCCCTTCCACCCAGGCCAGAGGCTCTGTGCCCCCCATTCCCTGCTGCCCCTATGCCAGTGACCCTCAAGCTGCCATCTGTGACATACAAAAGCTGCATTGGGGTGGGGCTCTCAGAACTTAGGGTTGACACGGAGGCCTAACATGATTTCTATGTAGCTATTTTAAGGTTTGGGGGCTAAGAAATGCGGAGGGACGCAAGCAGAGAACCTCCCCCCACCGCCCCTGTGCTCACGCATTGGGGAATGAGGAACCACTGGGCAATATTGTGAACAATTCTCTAGGGGTATGTCTACACTACCCTCCTAGTTCGAACTAGGAGGGTAATGTATGCATACCGCACTTGCTAATGAAGCCCGGGATTTGAATTTCCCGGGCTTCATTAGCATAAGCGGGGAGCCGCCATTTTTAAATCCCCGCTGCTTCGAACCCCGTGTAGCGCGGCTACACGGGGCTCGAACTAGGTAGTTCGGACTAGGGTGCCTATTCCGAACTACCGGTACACCTCGTTTCACGAGGAGTACCGGTAGTTCGGAATAGGACCCTAGTCCGAACTACCTAGTTCGAGCCCCGTGTAGCCGCGCTACACGGGGTTCGAAGCAGCGGGGATTTAAAAATGGCGGCTCCCCGCTTATGCTAATGAAGCCCGGGAAATTCAAATCCCGGGCTTCATTAGCAAGTGCGGTATGCATACATTACCCCGCTAGTTCGAACTAGCGGGGTAGTGTAGACATACCCTAGAAGATTAATTTACAAATGTTAAAATGGTGGGAAGGAAAACGGTCGTGCGCCAGCGCTAACCAGACCACAGAGCGCCTGCCCTGCCTAGGATATCTGGGGTCTCACACATCTGGGGGCCTCTGACCAGTGAGGATAAAGGGGACGGACAGTTTTAGGGGGTGGCGCCCATCGTGGGTGTAGACGGGTTAGGAACAGGGAGCCCAGAGAGGGAAATTGGAGCTCCCGCTGGGATCCCCTCAGCCTTCCCCACCGTCCCTGCCTCCCGGGAGGGGGGGGGTGTCCTTTACCCTGCAAGGCAGCTGCAGCAAACCCAGCACCATCCACCGCCCAGCCCACCGCAGGCAGCGGCCGTCACCCTGGTGCCAAAGCCCAGTCACACTTTGGGGTGGGGTCTGGGTCTGGCCCTTACGTTCCTGGGGCCTCTGTGCTGATATTCCGAGGACTTGAGCTACAAACCTTCCTGCCCCCAGCTCAGGGCCAGTGACTCTCATTGCGACCCTGCCCGGCCTCCGTCGAGAACGGCCAGCCAGTTTGCGGCACCAGAGCCCCCTGGCTCAGACCCTAGACCGGCTCCAGCTCCCGCCCCGGCACCATGAAGACGCTTCTCCTCTGCTGCCTCCTCTGGGCCCTGCTGGAGACAGGTGAGAACGGGGCCGGGAGGGTGTCTGGACCCCTACCCGGTGCAGACAGGCAAAGACCCACCCAGGAGAGTTGCTCTGCAGGAGAGGGGCTCCCCCCCCCCGGGGTGAAATACGCCCCAGCTCTGAGATCTTCTCCCTGGGCTGCTCAGCACCTGTCCCACACGGGGTGGGGGATGGTCCTCACAGTTCTCCCCGGGGAGACGAGGCCTCCTGCCTCGGTTCTCATAGACTCACAGAACATCCAGGCTGGCAGAGACCTCAGGTACCATCATGTCCAGCCCTTTTCCCAAAGCAGAACAACCCCAACTCAATCATCCCAGCCAAGGGCTGTGTCCAGCTGGGACCTAAACACCACTAGGGATGGAGATTCCCCCCCCCCCCCCCCCCCCCCAGGGAACCCAGCCCAGGGCTTCCCCACCCGCCTAGGGAAATCGTTTGTTCTAATCTCCCACCTAGACCTCCCCCACCGCAACTGGAGCCCATTGCTCCTTGTTCTGCCACCTCTGAGAACAGCCTCTCTCCAGCCTCTCTGGAACCCCCTTCAGGGAGTTGCAGGCTGCTCTCAACCCCTCCCCCCCCCTCCTCTTCTGCAGACTGAACAAGCCCCAATTCCTCAGCTTCTCCCCGTAGGTCATGTGCTCCAGCCCCCTAATCAGTTTTGTTGCCCCCCCCCCCCCCCGCTGGTGGACCCTCTCCAATGCACCCACATCCTTCCAGTAGTGGGGGGCCAGAACTGGACACAATACTCCAGATGTGGCCTCCCCAGAGCTGAATAAAGGGGAATGATCACTTCTCTGCATCTGCTGGCAACACTCCTCCTAATGCCCCTAATATGCCATTCGCCTTCTTGGCTACAAGGGCGCCCTGTTGACTCATCTCCAGCTTCTCATCCACTGTAACCCCAGGGCCTTTTCGGTAGAGCTGCTGCCTAGCCAGTCGGTCCCCAGCCTGTACCAGTGCTTGGGATTCTTCCGACCCCGGGGCAGGGCTCTGCACTTGTCTTTGTTGAACCTCATCAGATTTTTGGGCCCAATTCTCTAATTTGTCTGAGTCACTCTGGACCCGATCCCTGCCCTCCAGTGTATCTACCCCTCCCTCTAGTTGTGGAATAGAAGGACAGACAATACTGGCACAAAACCAAGAAACGCAGGGTGAGATCCCAGCTGGGTCATTGGGCTGTAGCTCCAGTACAACCCATGGGGCTGCAGAGAAGGCTCAGCACAGATGGATCCTGCTGCCTTTCCTTCTCCAGGGACCTGTGTTTCCTGTGAGGTCTGCGTCGGCATCCACAAGGAGTGTACGGGCCCTGTGCAAGTCTGCAGGGAGCAGCTGGATTCCTGTGGGATCATGAAATCAGAATCAGTAGTAGGTAGGTGCAGGAGACCTTCAACCAGCCCCGAACACAGGCTGGGTCGGCGTCAGCCCGCCCAGAACCAGGGGCTGTTGGGTTAGGGCAGGGGAGCCAGGACTCCTGGGTTTTCTCTGTGGTTCTGCCAGGGTGGGTGGAGGAAAGGCTGGGAGCCAGGCCTTGTCCGGTCTGTCATTGGTCCTGGCAGGGGTGCGGTGTCTGGCGGATTGGAGCTGGGTGAGTCAGGATTCCTGGGTTCTCTCCCTGATTCTGGGAGGAAAGAGAAATCCAGCGGGTGAGGGGCAGCTGTGGGCACCCATCCTGCTGGCTCTCTACTGACCTGGCGTAAGTCGTGCCTCAGTTTCCCTCTCTAGATAGGTCATAATCACAGTGGTGAAGCATTGCAAGGGGGAGGCAGAGCAATGAAGCCTCATCTCCTCTTCTTCCCATGTAGGAGAGATAAAGAGCCCGACTTTTGTGAAAGCCTGCGTGTCCTCCAGGCAGTGCAACCTTGAGCCCCTTTACATGACTTTTGGGAACGGGATCTCCGTGAGCACCAATATCGCCTGCTGTTTGGGGAATGCCTGCAAAAATGTCTCCATTAAGGGTACAGCGCCCGTCTTCCTCTCCAGCCTGTCTGCTCCCGTGCGCTCCCTGCCCTTCCTGGCCCTTTCTGGCCTCCCTGTGGGAAGACGGAACAGGATTAGGAAAGAGCCTTTACTTCCCCTGCCCTGCAGGGGGCGCCCCATTGGATAACCCTGAACACCTGGGTGGGGAGAGGTCAGTGGGCGGGGCTCTAGCCTCCCACCAGGTGTGAACCGGATCCAGGATTCCCTGCTGCAAACCTCTCCCTGCCCCTGCTACCTCCTGTGCCTCAGAGCTGCAGCGCCCCCTGCAGGGGGATCCGGGGCTGAGCAGTGCAGCCCCCAGCTGCTTTCTCTGCCCCGCCGCCCCCTTGGGCTTGTCCCCCGCACTGACTGTGTTTGCTCCACTTTTCCTAGTACCCCCGGCTAACACCACCCTGAATGGTCAGAGCTGCCCAGCCTGCTACTCTGTGTTCTCCCATCACTGCAACGAAGAGATCATCGACTGCACAGGGGCCCAGACCCGCTGCCTGCATGTGAGCGGCACAGTGAAAACTGGTAATTGCCATTCGGCTGTTTCTCCATCTGATTTCCCCACCCAGAAGTGACCATGCTCATGGGTAGGCCTCTGTGGTAGGGAAGAGACTCAGCACACCTGGGTTCTAGCCTCATGATTTTTCCTCGCTGTACTTCGATTTCCCCTGCAAACGCCTGAGAACTTATGAGGGTTTAGAGACAGGTGATAAGGAAGGTCTGGAAAAGGCCATGGAAAGAAGGGAAAATACCTGGGGCTATTTTCCCCTGTGAACCAGAAAGGTGACACGATAGAGCATGTGAAATAATGATTGTGACAGAGAAAAGTGGAGATGAATAAATAAGATAGAGTTTTGGGTGAAATTGAAAATATTTTTTTTTTTTTTTAGCAATTTCAGCAAACTGAAAAGTCATGAAAAGTTTCATTTTGGGTCAAATGAAATATTTGGTTTTGATTTTCAGGAGCTGTTAACATTAAAGAGTTGCGATAAAATGTTGGAAGGGAAAGTTGTTTTGAATTACAATAATGAAAAGTTTTGATTTTCTCCCAGTTTGTTTTCATGGAGGCCTCTTGTGATTGTAACTGTCTGAGAAATTTGAATTCACAAAATGTGATCAAATGCCTGTTTTTCACTGGAGAAATGTTTCAGATGCAAAATCTCAGAGCACGAGAGGATTTCTGAGCACTCTCTCCCATAAGAGAGGATATAAGGAAATGGTCAATGAAATTGAAAAGGGAGAAATGCATTATGATTAAAATAACTCCAGCCAATAACCCATTAATCTGTGGAACTCCCCTCTAGTGGAAATTGCTGTGGTCAAGCGCAATTCTAAAGGATTCCTGCTTATCAAGAAGAGCTGGAGTGATCATGCTGAATGATCAGAAAACTGTTGAACCTCCTTTTTCCGGTCTTACACTGATTTCTAACTATTAGCAATCAGGAGTAGGAGAATATCCATCATACTTGGTGGTTCAGGTACCTTTCTGTGCACTGTCTAGTGCTGGCCGCTGACTGAGGCTGTGCACCGCGCCCTGCACAAGGGACCCCCAAACTGCCTTGGTATCTCTCCATTTGTAGACTAACAAGCTCTAAAGTAATACAGAAAAAGTAACAGTATGAAAGCATCATTCCTGGCACTGCTGTAGAAATCTCCCATCTGGAAATAACAAAGATATTTCTTTTTTACTGGCTGTGGAACAGTGTAAATCTGAGATTGGGGACTTTTTGTTCCATGTGTTGCACAGACCCCTTGGCTGAGAGGTGAATCCTTTGCTGCACACTTTCCCTTGCCAAAATTGGGAGTTCCTATGTGCCAGGGTTTATACAGGGCCTTTGGATGAGAACTGGTTAAAGATCCCACTCCTGTCACCATCAGTGAGCAACACCATTGCCAGGTGAATGGTGGGAGTAACACTGGCCTGCTCCACAGTTTGTTAGAGATCAGGGATTCACTGAGTGATGCTGAATCAGAGCAGAAGAAGGGAGACCATCGGGGGGTCCCAGATAGGCTGCAGGAAGTGGCTCAGATGGGGGAAGAGGACTGTGTTGTATCGGACTAGAAACATAAAAGATTTCCCAGAGGGGTTCCCAGACACTGACCCTCTTGCTTTGTCCCCAACAGGTCAGTCAACCATAATGACCACCATGAAAGGCTGCGCCACTGAGTCTGCCTGCACTAATATGCAGCAGCTCAAAGGGACCTTCGGAGGGTTTGATGCGGAACTCATCACGGCAGAATGCAGCCCAGCCTCCTCCCACGTGGCCACTGGCCTGGCCTCCCCCTATGTGGCTCCGGAATCAGCTGGACTCGTCCTCCCAGCCCTCCTTACTGTCCTGCTGGTGAACGTCCTCTCCTGATCCCCCATCCCGCAGCACAGCCCCCCTGCTCTGAGGAGCCGTGCCGCTGTGGCAGGGTTCGGATTCCCTTCCCCTGTAACGGGATTAACAGAATAAAACAGACACGAGAAAACTGGGTGGGAACAGGTGTCTGTGTGTGCAGGGAGGAGGCAGGCTGAGTCTTGGATTGTGTGTGTGTGTGTGTGTGTGTGTGTGTGTGTGTGTGTGTGTAATAGCAAAGCTCGGGTATTGTGTGTCTTCCTCGGGTAATGAGTGTTAGACTCTGTGCATGTGTGATCATGAGTTTTGGACCATGTGTGTTCATGTGTGTGTGTGACAGCAAGTCTTGGATCATGTGTGTGTAATTACGTCTTGGATTGTGTGTGTGTAGGTATTGGACTCTGTGTGTATGTGCGTGCGTGTGTATAATCCTGAGTCCTGGACTGTGTGTGTCATCGTGAGTCTTGGATCATGTGTGTAATAGTGAGTCTGTGCGTGTGTAGTGTGTGTGGGGATTATGTGTGGTGGTCTGATGGATTACCGCATGTTTAATTTTAGTGGGGTGTTAGAAGCCTGGTGGTGAGGATGATTGGAGCTAGGACAACCCCTTGTAATGGAATGAGGAGAGCATGCACACAGGTGCAAACGAACACACACACACACACACACACACACGGACGGACGGACGGACGCAGCCTGCACGGCTATCTCCTGTGCCACCCCTCTGACAGGCCCTCGTGCGGGAGGGAAAATGAGGGTGGTTTAATTGTGGGGCCTTTTCCATCCCAGAATAGTCTCACTTTTTGTCATAAAACTGAAAACAATGTAGCAGAGAACGGAACCGCTCGTTGCAGCACCCTGCGACCCGTCCGTGAGGAGGAATACATAAGAGCATCAGAGCTGCCAGGCTGGGTCAGAGGAAAGGTCCATTTAACTCAGTGTCCTGTCTGCTCACAGCGGCCAATGCCAGGTGCCCCATAGGGAATTGTCAGGGAATTATGGGATTGCTTGACAATTCCCTCCCGTCACCCATTCTCACCCCCTGACACCATCCCTACCCAGCCTGGCTAATGATTCTAGCTAGTTCTTTCTTGAACCCTGGAAACGTCCTGGCCTTCACCACCTCCTTTGGCAATGTTATTTGTGTTAAAAGTGCCTGTTTTTTAAATCTCTCTTCAGATGGGACCCGTTCCAAACCCCCTAATCCAAGGTCTCCAACCTTTTGAACCACAAGGTCAAGTTTCCAATTACAGTGCAAAGTAAGGTCTACCTCAAACCCAACCACCCTCGCCCCACTCTGCAAGCAGGGACAGAAGTAACCACAACCCCCCACGTGTGGTGCGTGGCACAAAAGCCTCCGCCTGAGCTATTGCTTGATGTCCACATACATTTCCTGGAAATACAATAAAGATCCTGCCAACACGACTCAGAGATTGACAAAACCTCCTGCTGACAGTACTGCTGGGGGCAGGAGGAGGAGTTGTCTTTGATATCACTTCATTACAGGTGATTTGTCAATAATTCTCAGAAGCGTTGTAACTGTTCCAGCGGCATCGCGGTTAAACTTTGCAACTCCTTGGAATCTTCGCTAAACCTCGCAACTGTGCAACTCTCAGCCCCTTTGCTTTGTAAGTTCAGAATCCTACAGTCAGCTGGGTGATTGTTGAACCTCTCACCATTGTAACTTCTTGCAACTTTTCTCCAGTCTGCTTGTAACTAGCTCTCTGCGGCATTCTCCCTGGCATTCTCCCCGGTAATGAAGCATACTGAAGTTGCAAATCAAGGGATTTAAATATCCCACCGTTGAGTAGCGTAATTGCAGCCAGTCACCATTTTAAAATGGCGGCCGCCCAATTTAACTTGCCACATGTAGACGTGGTAGTCTGATTCCCTCAAATTAACTGGTACTCCTCATTGCACCAGCATTTAAAAATGGCGACCGGCCACGATTATGCTAATTGAGTATGAGATATTTAAATCCCGCGCTTGATTTGCAACTTTGGTATCCTTCATTTGCCTCCCTTGTCCGAACTAGGGGGCAAGTGCAGACATACCCTGGGAGAATAGGTGGGCAGGATTCCCTGGGATGCTAACATGAAGGGGAAAGAAGTCCAGGAGAGCTGGCAGTATTTTAAAGAAGCCTTATTGAAGGCACAGGAAGAAACCATCCTTATGCGCAGCAAGAAAAGCCAATATGGTAGGCCACCAGATTGGCTTACCAGGGACATCCATGGTGAGCTTAAACACAAAAAGGAAGCTTACATGAAGTGGAAACTTGGACAGATGACTAGGCAGGAGTATAAATATATTGCTTGAGAATGCAGGGGAGTTATTAGAAAGGCGAAAGCGCAATGGGAACTGCAGCTAGCAGTTAGAAGGATAACAAGCGGGGTTTCTAAAGACATTGAGCAATAAGAAGGTGATCAGAGAGGGTGCAGGACCCTAACTTGATGAGGAGGTAACCTAGTGACAGAAGATGTGGGAAAAGCTGAAGTACTCAATGCTTTCTTTGCCTTGGTCTTCACAAACAAGGTCAGCTCCCAGACAAATGCACTAGACAACACAGTAGGGGAAGGAGGCAGACAGCCCTCGGTGGGGAAAAAATGAGTTAGGAACTAAAGCTAAACATACACAAATCCAAGGGTCCAGATTGAATGCATCCGAGGATACTGAGGGAGTTGGTAAATGTCATTGAGGAGCCTTTGGCCATTATCTTTGAAAAGTCGTGGAGATCAGGAGAGATCCCCGATGATTGGAAAAAGGCAAATGTAGTGCCCATCTTTAAAAAGGGACGATCGAGGGAGCCTGTCAGACTTATCTCAGACCCCAGAAAAATCCAGAAAAATCATGGATGGGATCCTCAAGGAATACATTTTGAGGCACTTGGAAAAGGGAAAAATGATCAGGAATAGTCAGCATGGATTCACAAAGGGCAAGTCCTGCCTGACCAATCTGATTAGCTTCTATGAGGAGGTAACTGGCTCTGTGGATATGGGAAAGTCAGTGGATGTGACACACCTTGACTTCAGCAAAGATTTGATATGGTCTCCCACAATATTCTTGCCAGCAAGTTAAAGCAAGTATGGATTGGAAAAATGGACGGTAAGATAGATAGAAAGCTGTCTAGAGAGTTGGGCCCAGCGGGTAGTGATCAACGGCTCGATGTCAGGATAGTGGTCAGTTTCTAGCCAAATGCCCTAAGGATCGGTTCTCAGTCCGGTTTTGTTCAACATTTTTATTAATGACCTGGATGAAAGGGCTGGATTGCAGCCTCAGCAAGTCTGCAGATGACACTAAGCTAGGGGGAGAGGTAGATCCACTGGAGGGCAGGGACAGGGTCCAGAGTGATCTAGACAAATTGGAGAATTGGGCCAAAGGAAATCTGATGAGGTTCAACAAGGACAAGTACAGAGTCCTGCACTTGGGATGGAAGAATCCCAAGCATAGTTACAGGCTGGGGACCGACTGGCTAAGTAGCAGATCTTGCAGAAAAGGACCTGGGAGTTACAGTGGATGATAAGCTGGATGTGAGTCAACAGGGCGCCCTTGTAGCCAAGAAGGCTAATGGCATATTAGGGGCATTAGGAGGAGTATTGCCAGCAGATCCAGAGAAGTGATTATTCCACTTTACTCGGCTCTTTTGAGGCCACATCTGGAGTATTGTGTCCAATTCTGGGCCCTCCACTATAGAAAGGCTGTGGACACATTGGAGAGGGTCCAGCAGAGGGTGACCAAAATGATAAGGTAGCTGGAACACATGACCTATGAGCAGTGGCTGAGGGATTTGGGTTTGTTCAGTCTGCAGCAGAGAAGAGTGAGGGGGGATTTGAGAGCAGCCAATTCCCCCCTCACTCTTCTCTGCTGCAGACTGAACAAACCCAAATCCCTCAGCCGCTCCTCAAAGGCCATGTGTTCCAGCTACCTAATCATTTTGGGTACTGAGGGAGTTGGCAAATGTCATTGAGGAGCCTTTGGCTATTATCTTTGTAAAGTCGTGGAGATCGGGAGAAATCCCGGATGACTGGAAAAAGGCAAATGTAGTGCCCATCTTCAAAAAAGGGAAGAAGGACGATCCAGGGAACTATAGGCCGGTCAGTCTTACCTCGGTTCCTGGAAAAATCATAGAAGGGATCCTTAAGGAATCCATTTTGAGACACTTGGATGAGAGGAAAGTGATCAGGAATAGCCAGCATGGATCCACCAAGGGCAAGTCGTGCCTGACCAATCTGATTAGCTTCTATGCTGAGGTAACTGGCTCGGTGGACATGGGAAAGTCAGTGGATGTGATATGCCTTGACTTTAGCAAGGCTTTTGATACGGTCTCCCACAATATTCTTGCCAGCAAGTTAAGGGAATGTGGATTGGATAAATGGACGGTAAGATGGATAGAAAGATGGCTAGAAGGCCGGGCCCAGCGGGTAGTGATCAACGGCTCCATGTCAGGATGGCGGTCGGTTTCTAGTGAAGTGCCCCAAGGTTCGGTTCTAGGGCCGGTTTTGTTCAATATCTTTATTAATGACCTTGATGAGGGGATGGATTGCACCCTCAGCAAGTTTGCGGATGACACTAAGCTGGGGGGAGAGGTAGATACACTTAAGGGCAGAGATAGAGTCCAGAGTGACTTAGACAAATTGGAGGATTGGGCCACTAGAAATCTGATGAGGTTCAACAAGGACAAGTGCAGAGTCCTGCCCTTGGGACGGAAGAATCCCAAGCATAGTTACAAGCTGGGGACCAACCCGGTAAGTAGTAGTTCTGCAGAAAAGGACCTGGGGGTTACAGTGGATGAGAAGCTGGATGTGAGTCAACAGTGCGTCCTTGTAGCCAAGAAGGCGAATGGCATATTAGGGGGCATTAGGAGGAGCATTGCCAGCAGATCCAGAGATGTCATTATTCCCCTTTACTCGGCTTTGGTGAGGCCACATCTGGAGTATTGTGTCCAGTTCTGGGCCCCCCACTACAAAAAGGATGTGGATGCATTGGAGAGGGTCCAGCAGAGGGCAACCAAAGTGATTAGGGGGATGGAGCATATGACTTATGAGGAGAGGCTGAGGGAGTTGGGTCTGTTCAGTCTGCAGAAGAGAAGAGTGAGGGGGGATTTGAGAGCAGCCTGCAACTTCCTGAAGGGAGGTTCCAAAGAGGCTGGAGAGAGGCTGTTCTCAGTAGTGACAGATGGCAGAACGAGGAGCAATGGGCTCAAGTTGTGTTGGGAGAGGTCCAGATTGGATATTAGGAAAAACTATTTCCCTGGGAGGGTAGTGAAGCACTGGAATGGGTTCCCTAGGGAAGTAGTGGAGTCTCCATCCCTAGAGGTGTTTAAGTCTCGGCTTGACAAAGCCCTGGCCGGGTTGATTTAGATGGGATTGGTCCTGCCTAGAGCGGGGGGCTGGACTTGACGACCTTCTGAGGTCTCTTCCAGTTCTATGATTCTATGATAAGGGGATGGTTGGATGAAATAACGTGATCTTGATAACTAATTGACCATTCATTATCAGTGGGAAATAGGTCAATGGAGGGATGATAGGAGTTACTATAGAGAACTTTCTGGGTGTCTGGCTGGTGAGTCTTGCCCACATGCTCAGGGTTTAGCTGATCGCCATATTTGGGGTCGGGAAGGAATTTTCCTCCAGGGTAGATTGGCAGAGACCCTGGAGGTTTTTCGCCTTCCTCTGTAGCATGGGGCACAGATCACAGCTGGAGGATTCTCTGCATCATGGGGCCTTCAAAGTATTTGAAGGCTTCAATATCGGAGATATAGGTGAGAGGATTATTCTAGGAGGGGTGGGTGAGATTCTGTGGCCTGCACTGTGCAGGGGGTCAGACTAGATAATCATAATGGTCCCTTCTGACCTTAAAGTCTATGAGTCTATGAGCCTGAACTCCCTGAAGGGGGGTTCCAAAGAGGTTGGAGAGAGGCTGTTCTCAGGGGTGGCAGAACAAGGAACAATGGGGCTCACGTTGCAAGGGGGAGGCTTAGATTGGTGATTAGGACAAACAATTTCCCTAGGCGGGTGGGGAAGCCCTGGGCTGGGTTACCTACGGAGGGGGTGGCATCTCCATCCCTAGAGGTTATTAAGACCCGGCTTGACAAAGCCCTAGCTGGGTTGATTGAGTTGGGGTTGGTCCTGCCTTGGGCAGGGGACTGGGCTTGATGACTCCTGAGCTCCCTCCCAGCTCTACGGTTCTGTAATTCTATGATTCTACGCATGGGCCTGCTTCCTGGTGCGGAAGGTGGATGAATCACAGGGGTTGTACAGGAGAGTGCTCCTGGCAGAAGCTCTTTCTCTTCTGACCAGCTCCCCAGCCGTGATGAGCTGACAGACCCTCCAGAACCTACGTGCCTCGGCTCCGTCTGCCACCCATATATGCCTGTGTGAATGCCTGAAGGCGGGAATGTGTGTGTGAATCAATGAAGGGGTGTGTGTGTAGTGGTGTGTGTGTGTGAGAGAGAAAGGATAGCTTGTTCCTCTTTAGTGTAAACCATCAGTGGTAGCTCTACCCTCTAGTTTATCATCGCGTGGAGAGGGAATTCCCTTTTCTGAACCTTTCCCAATGCCAAAAGACATTTTTTTGAGATGAGGTGACCATGTCAGTACACAATGTTCCAGCTGTGAGCGTCCCATGGATTTACAGAGCGGCAACAAGAGAGTCTCGGTCTTATTCTCTCTTTCAATGATTCCTCACATCCTGTTTGCTTTTTTGGCTGCTGCCGCCGCCCACTGAGCGGATGTTTTCAGAGAACAGCCCACACTGACTCCCAGATCTCTCTAGAGTAGTTGTAGCCAAATTAGTCCCCATCGTGTTGTACAGATAGCTGAAGGATGTTTCCCAATGGGCATCCCTTTACATTTATCAGCACTGTGTTTCATTTGCCATTTTGTTGCCCAATCACTTAATTTGGCGAGATCCAATCACTTCTCTCCACAGGCTGCGCTCTCCCCTGGCAGGAACTCAGGGCTGATGGAGCTTTGTGTTGCTGGCTCCCAGCCAGCCCCGCTTCCTGCCTTTGTCCCATGTCTGAGAAAGGGGCAGCTCTGCCTGTTGCTTTTGGTTCCTACCCACAGATGGAAATTCATGCTCCTAGCTGGATGCTGAAGCCCAAAGCCTACGCCCCCCTCTGGCCACAGTCAGGCAGCCCCTGTCCTTGTTTCTGATGTGGAGATGACTGATATCTGTGGGGTGGGAAAGTAGCACTCTGCCGCCAGCGGGCTGTGCTGGGCACACAGGGCTCCGCATGAGCCACCACCTGCCTGGCCGGCTTGACTGGATCCTGCCCCCTCCCACCCACAGGATCATCCCCCGACCTGACCCTGTTGCTGGCCAATAACTCAGTGTCCTGTTGTTGAGTTTTAATGGGAGCCGGGAGGTCACGGCTGCACCCGCTGGTGGGGGGTTGCTCCAAGTTCTCTGCAAAGTGGCCATGAGGTGTCTGAAGCTGATGCTCCGCTGAGTGTGTGAGAGGTACTCGTGTATGTGTGTGGAGTTAGGGACATGAGTTCTGGGAGGGAGCAATGGGCTGGGACCGCCCAACATGGGACATGCCCCAGAGACTGCAGAGCTGCCTGTTTGTAACCCCTCTGGTAAGAGCCTGCCCCAAGAGCTGGGTGCGTGGTATGTGTGAGGTGAGCTCGGTAACAACCTCACCCACAGCCTTTTTAGTCATAAACCTGCCAATGGTCGATGCTAAAGGACTGGCCCAGTGAACTCTCTGGTGAGATCTGAGTTATCAGTTGACCTGGGACTGGGAGAACCTGTTCAGAGTTGGTGAGATGGGTTAGAACCTCTCTCCTGTGTGAGGTGGGGCTGGGTGGGGCACAGGGAACACTGGGGTGTCTCAGGGGAGGTGGGGGATAGGTTAGAACCTCTCCCATGTGTGAGGGGGACTGGGGGAGGGGCACAGGGAACACTGGGGTGTGTGAGGGGAGTTGGGGGGATAGTTTATAACCTCTCCCCTGTGTGAGGTGGGGCTGGGGGAGCACATGGAACGCTGGAGTGTCTCAGGGGAGGGGGGAGATGGGTTATCTGGGGCTGTGAAGCGATTACAAATTAATTGCAATTAACCACTTGATGAATTGCGTGCACTTCCCCTTTGAAACGCTGTGGTGGCATTTGAAAGGGGCAGCGCCGTCGGAGCCTGGGATCAGCTGGAGACCTTGTGCTTCCCCTTTCAGCATTTATGCCAGTGAGTTAAGTGTTAAAACAATGAACATGTTAATCCCGCCCTGCGTTAATCGCAGGAGTGATCGCACATCAATTTACCGCTCCAGTTACAACCTCTCCCCTGTGTAAGGGGGGGGGGGCACAGGGATTGCTGGGGTGTATAAGGAGAGGTGGGTGGATGGGTTATAACCTCTCAGGGGGAAGACTGGATGGGGGACAGGGAACGCTGAAGTGTCTGAGGGGTCTTGCTTGGCCGCTTCCTACTGGCCATACTGGCAGCTGACATAGTCAGTGTGGCTGGCTTGGTGCTTTGTTGGGATTGTCCCCAGTTGTGGGCTTTAAGTAGCCTGGTTTTGAGGAATGTGCCCTGAAAAGACCTTCACAGTGGTGCCCAGAGTGGCCGGGTGCCTTAGTGCCATATTGCTGCAGAGCTTTGGTCTGGGCGGACCAAACACGGCCTGTCAAATGCCACCAAAAATAAAGCGAGAGGTGAGGCCGGCAGCTCATCTTACTCGATCGGTCACCGGCTGATCGTGGACCCAGGCCCTGGCCCCGCTGTCTCGGAGCTGTGGGAGGAGAGGTCACAGAAACCATTCACAGTGTAATTAAAGGGCAGTAGCACAGGGGAGTCAGCTGGCAAGGTTTTCAGTTTTATGACAAAACATGGGACTATTCTGGGATGTAAAAGGCCCCACAAATAAACCAGCCTCATTTCCCTCCCACACAGGGGCCTGTCAGTAGTATAAGGGCCCTACCATCAATCAAACGCTAGCCCCGCCCCTTGACCCCAGAAGGACCGACCCTATCCCCGGAAGTCCCGCCCCTGGAGGGTAGTACAGCCGGGTCAAAAGGGACAGGTGACCGGAAGTAAGGGGTATCATGTGACCCCTCTAAGAACTCTCCCCTCCTCTCTCTACCAATCAGGAAGGGGTTTTTCCCTGTAGGACCACCCCGCGAATCGCTGTGACCAATCGGGGGGCAGTTCCGGGACCGGTTGACCAGACCAGAAGCGGGTCGTGTGACCCCTCTAAGAGCTTCCTGTGGCACCCTCTGCCAATCAGAGCATAGCACTTCCCCATAAGTTCTAGCGCCAAACAAAAGAGGCCATCTTGTTCCAAGAGCGTGTGTTGCACAGAGCATGCAAACGCTGAGTGGAAACATGGACTCCTTCACCACCCCCACCAGAAATTTGGACTTTGCTTTGGTGCCGAGGGCCTTCCACCGCATGAGAAGAAAGCGCCACATCAACAACAGTTCTGAGGATGAGGGAGAGGCAAAAAGGGGCCCCTTTGCCCCCACTGCTATTGGATACACCAGAATCTGATCCCGAAACCCAACCGCTCACAAAGCAGCCCGACGAGCTAGACGGCCTCTCGTTATCCGTCCCTGTGGAGGAAGCTGCCTGAGGCTCCCAGGAGTCAGACAAGGTTAACGGAAAAGAAGTCAAATGGGTAAATGAAAAATCGAGGTGGGGGGTATTATGGGTGTTTTATGAATCTAAAACCCAGCAGCTATAGTTTACTCTCTTTTTTTGACAATCTCTCGCCAGCTCGACGATGACTTTCTAGAAGCCTTTGAGAAATTGCACATCGGTAATCCTGTGGGAGTAAATCTATCTTGTGCCAGCTGTTTTTGCTCATATCTGACACATGGATCTCGAGAACAAACGTGGAAGAATGAATTAACTCCGACTCCCTAATAGCGATAGTGGTGGGGGTGTCATGGTGCCCATTTGCAGACAGATGTAAAAGGGTGTGTTAATCCAGATGCTTCATAAAACTTGTATTAAATGTGTTGGTGTGAATGTGTTCCTTCCATACTTACAGCATCTTTTACTAACACAAATAACAGTCATGTCTATGCAGATAGCTCTGTTAGAGAAAATATATTACACCCCCAGAGAAGCTGGCAGCTTTGATGGGGTGAACCCTCTGTTTCAAGCCGTCAAAAAGCACTGTATAACTTTGAACAGAAGACAGGTAACATCATGGCTTTCAGACCAGGACGCTTACTCTTTGCACGAGCCTGCTCAAATACGTTTTAAAAGAAACAAGACCGTTGTCTCAGACGTGGATGCACAATGGCAAGCAGATTTGGTGGATATGCACCGGTTCTCCAAACACAGCAGCGGTTTTAAATATATTTTAACAGTGGTAGACATTCTATCAAAATACGCCTGGGCCTTAGGCCTAAAGGACAAGACGGGCAAGGAGGTAGCCGAGGCCTTTAAAGCTATTTTCAGCGAAGGTCGCGTGCCTCAAAATTACAAACTGATCCAGGAAAAGAATTTTTAAAGAAACCTTTAAGTGGATTGTTAAAGCGGCATGGTGTCCACCATTTTGTTACTAACAATGAAGTCAAAGCGGGGGTTGTGGAGCGATTTAACAGAACTTTAAAATCTAGGATGTGGAGATATTTTACAGCCCACAATATCTTTCGCTACATTGACGTGTTCTCTGAGTTTATAAAGAGTTACAACTGGAGCTTTCACAGAACTATACGGATCAGACCTGCTGATGTGAACCCCGCGAATTCTCTGAAGGTCTGGAAAACTGCTTATGGAGATGATTTTAAAATAAAACAGGCTGTTGTTCCTTTTAGAAAAGGGGACCACGTGAGACTCTCTAAAACCAAAGCTGCCTTTAAAAAAGGTTATGAACAAACGTTTACCGATGAGATATTCATAATGGATGAAGCCTTAACCTGGGGTGAGAGACCCGTCTTCCGATTAAAAGATTACGAGGGTGAGACAGTGACGGGGTCGTTTTACCCTGAAGAATTACAAAAGGTGAACCCCAAACAAGACAGGATTTACAGGATTGTAAAAGTTCTCGCAGAGAAAGGGAAAGGGAGAAAAAAGCAGCTACTGGTGAAATGGCTGGGGTGGCCCAACAAATTTAACAGTTGGGTAGAAGCTTCTCAACTTTGTAACGCTTAAGCAAGAATAAAAACAATCCCACCTGCAAGGAGAGAAATGGGGGGCGGGGGCTTCACTCTGCCCAGCAACGCCAGCTCTGGGGTTTCTCCCCAAAACACCAGCTCGGCCTTTACAATACAGCTAATAAAGCCGTTGGATCTCCCGGGTGCCTGGGAAGTGGGGCTAGTGGAAATACAATATCCGCACAGCTGGAACAACATTTCTGAGGACACCCATTTCCAAATCACCTTTGGAGATAAATCCGGGAGTTATATCCTACGACGAGGTTATTACTCAACTATACCCGAATTATTGGAACATATGAACAACATTGTGGCACGTCATTCTGGACCTCCTGATGTTATCATGAATTATGACCCCGTGAGTAGAAAATGTAGACTTAAATCCACCGATGCTACTGCTACGTTTTCTACCCTCGGGGAGCTAGCTAACATTCTGGGTTTGGCCCCCGGGCACAGTGTCCAGAAGAGCCCCTTCTCAGCAGACATCACAGGGGGTTTCAACTCCTTGTGTCTATACACTGATATTGTAGGACACCAGTTTGTGGGGGACTTTTCTGTCCCCGTTACGCTGCGTCCCTGTCAGAGGAAATAACAATGAGTTTGTTACCATCACCTACAATAAGCCTCATTACGTACCCATCAGTCAACACCACATGGACACCATCACCATTGAAATAAAGACAGATCAAAACAGACGCGTCTCATTTCGCTTTGGCAAGGTGATTGTGAAGCTGCACCTGCGTTCCCGGAAAGAGCGAGGTTTCTAAAAAGCAAAACACTATTATGGCGATCGTAAAAAATTTCGGTGACCCCAAAGTCTACAGCAACTATTACAAAGCCCAGGCTGGATATGCCCTCCTGGATATCATGGAGCCCCTGTGATGTACGGGGCCGGCGTGGGCGGTATATTCCGTAGCCTTTTTCAAAAAGCTGTACCGCTTTTGCGAAGAGGGCTAGAGATTATTAAACCCCACGAAAAAAACAGCCGCTCAAAACATAGCCAGAGATGTGGTAGGCCACGTTTCCCAGGCTGTCTTGGAGAAGGTGGGGAATCCGGCTAAACAGGAAGGGTCACGGCTGATGTATATTAAAAGGAGGAAGAGAAAGAGAAATGCGTCATATCCGCGACGCACAGGACCCCCAAAACCCTTTAAAAGAAGAGCCTTGACACGCAGGACAGGCCATAAGCAAAAGTCCAAGAGGAAGCCAGGGAGGAAGAGGACACGCTCTGTACCTGGTAAAAGAGAGATATTTTAGTCAACATGGCTTTCGTTCACTGCGGGTCGGGAGAGTGCACCAAATCTGAACTAGACTTGTTTCAGATAGCCCCTGCACAAACCGGCATTGAGAAAAGCATCTACATTGAGGTGCTGCCTCTGTCAGCCGTGACAGAGACTGCCCCCATCGACTTTTTTATAGCAGGGAATGGCATAGATTACATGGATTTAAACAACACGCTACTCTACCTTTGTTGCAAGATAGTAAAAGGCAAAGGGCCTGCACTCCCCAGGGATGCCGCGGTAGGCCTGGTGAATTACCCAGTGGCGTCTATTTTCAGTCAATTGGACGTTACGTTGGGAGACCGCCTAGTAAGTCAAAGCAACAACTGTCAAAGCCCCGGGCGTCCGTCTGGGGCATGCGGAGGCCCCGCTTACCGCTAATGCTAAATACCCTGTGGACCGTGTGGGAATGAAAGTGTTTAGCATCCCCGCAGGCAGCAGGGTCAGTAACCAGGAGAACTTGTTTTTGGGACAGTTACCCAAAATACTTGTCCTAGGGTTTGTGGATAATGACGCCTTTAGCGGAAGTTACGCTAAAAACCCCTTTCCTTTTAAACATTATGATATTAATTTTGTGGCCCTGTATGTGGATGGTGAGCAGATACCAACCAAACCTCTGCAACCAGACTTTGAGGCCGGCCGCTGTGTGAGAGAGAATACATGAGTCTGGTACAGACAGCAGGCAAACACATGAAAGATCGTTCTCTGTTAATTGACCGTGAGGAGTTTGCACGGGGTTACACCTTGTTTGCCTTCGATCTCTCTCCTGACCAGGAATGCGCCGACCACTATTCGCTGATTAAAACAGGGAACCTCAGAGCAGAAATACGCTTTGGGAAGGCTTTGACGGTCACCGTCAATATGATTGTGTACGGGGTTTTTGACAACGTCATAGAGATAAATCAGAGGAGAAACGTTCTGTTTGATTACATGTGAAGATGGACACGGTGCAGCTCTCACGTGTCTTGACCGCAGACCCTTAAACAAAAGAGAATTTCTTGGATGTTTCCCCTTGTGATTGGCTCCCTGGTGGCAGGTTGTTATCTCAGAGACCCTTAGGTTTGGTGGTCAACACGCACCCTCACAACCAACCGGGTGAACACTGGCTTGCCTTGTATCTGGCAGAGCGTACCCGTGGAGAGTTTTTTGATTCATATGGACACCCCCCAAACAGCGCATTGTTTCTTAGAAGCATTATGAAATTTTTAAACAAAAATGCCACCAACATTGTGTTTCACACTAGACAATTACAACACCCCCTCTCTGTCGCCTGTGGCTATCACTGTGTGTTTTTCTTGCATTACCGTAGCAAGGGTTTATCTTTTGACCAGATTTTTAAAATGTACTCTAATGACTTAATGCAAAATGACCAGATGGCGATGAGCTTTGTAAAAAATAAATTTAAATATTTGGGCATGCCTAGTCTTGCTCAAAACATGTTTCAGCAAACTCAGACATGCGTATCCTGCAATGACTTTCATAGCCATGTTGCTCAATAAAGCACCCCAGGTGAGGGGTTTAAAGGCAACTGATGTTTGTTTTTCTTAATTTTTGTTCTTAAAAACAATGAACAATTCAGAAAAAATACCAAGACATAATATATATATTAAATAGATGTGTATACACACACACACACACACACACACAGAAGTGTTTTTATTTAAAGCAAAATGTGATCAAGTTAAAAACTTATTTTTAGAACATGACAAACTTCACACACTGAGCCAGTCAGATAGTTTAGCCAATTTTCGGTTTTTAGAAGGCAAAACAGGAGTCGGTGTTTCTCAATCCATCCCAGTGTCAGTGGCTGAGGCCTTCAGGCGTTCCCAAAGAACTCTGTTGTCTGCACTGCCCATGATGGAAGATGGGGCGTTTAGTTCTGCCATGGCATTTATAAACACTTCCCACCCTTTAGGTACATGTCTGCTAGGGACAGAACGCGTCTGGGTGACGGCTCTGACTAAGTCAAGCATGTTAGAACCATTAACCACCGAGCCTTTGTACACAAATGCACCTTTATCATTCCAGGAAGCGATAGTTTTATCCTGGCCCAGCTCATTTAGCAACACTGAGGTGTTTTTCTTATAACGCTTATTCACGTTATCCAACACCTCCTGAACCACAGAGTCTGAGGTGTTTGCTGTTTCTGGAGGTTTGACGGTGTCACTCTGTTCCGGTAGAAACAGACTTATTTTCCTTTTATCTGCATCACTTTGCCTCACGTACGTTAGGTACCTCTGAAGCACAGCGCTGTACAGTTTAGCCTTTTCGTATTCGGCTAAGTCAGTCCTTTGAAGAACAGACTTCATTTCAGCATCCAGTAAGCGAGTTACGGTTGTTCTGATATTTTCCTCCACTGGAGGGGGAGCCCTTAATTGCTCCAGCTGATGGCTGGGCACCAGGTACATTTTTTCTGCATACTCCATTATCGGTTATTCAAAAGCCCCATCATCAGAGGGACAAAACTTAACAAAGGGCCAATAAACCCCTCAGACTGCTTCACCAGATGCTTCTTTCTTTTAAGCGAGACCCTTTTATTAGACAATGTTTTTATAAGCGTGCGTTTCTTTTTCAGCACACTCACTTGATTCTGCGTCAAAGACACGTTGTCTTTTAAGGTATTGAGTGCTATTTCTGAGATGGCCGCTACTAAATCGTCAAAGGCCGAACACAGTATAGCCTTCCTTTGCTGCACGGGTGATTTGCTAAGTAATTTTAAAAGAGCCAGGTTTCTCTTCACGCAGCTAGACAACCCCCAGCTGTTAAAAAGGGGCTGTTCTAAATGGACTCCCCCAACGGTCGGAATTACCATCTGGATTTCTATATACAAAGCTTCCGCAACAATGCGCAGACTGACATTATTCGTAAACAACAACAAGCAACACACAATCTCAGCCACGCTGAACACCATGCCATCCAGAATCTCAAAAACAACCTGGACATTATAATCAAACCAGCTGACAAAGGGGGTGCTGTGGTCATTATGAATAAGGCCGACTATAACCAAGAGGCAACCAGACAACTCTCCAACACCACATTTTACAAACCTCTCTCCTCTGATCCCACCTCGGAATACCAAAAGAAATTACTCTGTCTCCTTAAAAGCCTCCCTACAGCTTTTAACAAATCCACACAAACACCTTCTGACCCCTGACCAGGATCGTTCTATCTACTTCCCAAGATCCATAAACCTGGACACCCCGGACGCCCCATTATCTCTGGTATTGGCACACTCACTACTGGTCTATCCAGCTATGTAGACTCTCTCCTCAAACCCTACGCAACCAACACCCCCAGCTAACTCCGAGACACTACTGACTTCCTAAGGAAACTACAAAACATCGATAACCTCCCCAATAACACCATCCTTGCCACCATGGATGTAGAAGCTCTATACACCAACATCCTACATAAAGACGGATTACAAGCAATTAGAAACTCTATCCCAGAGGACACCACTGCCAACCTGATAGCAGACCTATGTAACTTTGTTCTCACCCACAATTATTTCCAGTTTGAGAACAACTTATACCTCCAGATCAACGGCACAGCCATGAGTACACGCATGGCCCCATAGTATGCTAATATATTTATGGCTGACATAGAACAACGTTTCCTCAACTCCCGTCCCCTTTTACCCCTTCTCTACTTACGCTACATCGATGACATCTTTATGACCTGGACGCATGGCCAAGAAACACTGGAGACATTCCACAGAGATTTCAACAACCTACACCCCACCATTAACCTCAGCCTGGACCATTCCACACAAGAGATCCATTTCCTGGACACCACAGTACAAATCAACAATGGAAAATTAGACACCACCCTCTACAGAAAACCCACTGACTCATACAGTTACCTACATGCTTCCAGCTCCCATCCAGCACACACCATACGATCCATCGTCTATAGCCAAGCCCTTCGATACAACCGCATCTGCTCTAATCCCACTGACAGAGACCAGAAACTTCAGGATCTCTACCAAGCATTTATAAACCTCAACTACCCACCCGGAGAAATAAAAACCCCCCCTCATATTAATAACCCCAAGCCCATCCATTCCCTCTGCTTCATTTCTCCTGGGAGACCCCAGAGACGGAGCCAGTCCCGTTCAGCAACTGCCATCTCCTCTGCCGGGTCAGTCTGTGCCCAGCAATCTCACCAATCACAGCCAAGGCCTCGCCAGACGTGCCCTGGAGCTGGACTCCTCAATCACCTTCTCTTCTCACCCTCCATGTCATACACGGCTGATGCCCCGCATCAGCTCCTGGTCATTTTTTAATTTGTAGAGAGACATTAACAGAACTTCTGGGAGCTAGCGCTGGTTCTCCTGCTCACATTCAGCCACTGGCATCCTCCCCACAATTCTGTGCCTCAGTTTCCCCTCACACCACAGTCTCTGTGTAGACCATAAGCCCTTGAGGAAGGAGCCGAACTCTTGTTGTGTGTCCAGCCAGCCTCCAGCAATGCTAAAGACCTGATCTCAACTGGGGTCTTTGCAGCACCGAGACAGAGATTTTAGTCTTGACTAGAGTCTGTCTGTTCAACGCCTGGCCCAGTGTGCGCCCTGGTATTGATCTGGCTGGCACATGATGCAGAGACACAGAGACAGACTCAGGGAGTTGAGGATAGAAGCCAGATAAATGGGGATCGTGCTCTCACACACGGAGAAGCAAAATGTCGTGTTCACCTGATTGCTCATGGCCTCCCCTCCTGTTCCCCACCATACCCCCTGCACTCTCCTTGTGTCCCCGAATGACCAGACAGGTCAGAATCTTGGCTCTGGTGGTTTCCAGTGGCAGGGAGTTCCACAGATCAATGCCCTCTCCACAGAAAAGGGGTAGCATTTAATCTGTTTAAATCTACATTGTAAAGGGGCAGCCCTGCAGGGGGGTTAAGGTTCGTCCACATTATCCTAAGTGGGCGGGTCTCTGTGGATCCTAGCCCGCTGCCTCACTTTCCCTGCAGTCTCTAGAGGGGCTGGTTTACAGTGGCACCAGTGTAACCTGGACCCAAGTCTTTGGCTCCCTCTGCTGGCTGGAGCCTAGAAAGCAGGTGAGGGAGCTGCTAAGCTACACAGCTGAAGATGCGTCTCCTTTAACTCCTGCCATCTGAAGAAGTGGGTGGTGCCCCCGAAAGCTCATGATCCCATCGATGTTTTGTTAGTCTAGAAAGTGCTACCAGACCATTTGCTTGCTGTCTAATTCCAATGTTAAATGCACCTGTGTTCGTCTCCACCCCATCCCCCATCCCTGCCTGAGTCCAGGGTTCACTCCTGGCCCAGGGCATTTTTCCAGAGGCTGTTTTGTGCAGGAGGCAGCAGGCCTCTGGCATCCCCAGGAGGCTGCTTTAAGCCGGGGGGTTTCCAGCCCTGGCTGGTGGCCCTGCCAGAAACCCACATTCACAGTGTAACTAAAGGGCAGCAGCTGGGGACTGAACATTTTTTCAGTTTTATGACAAAAAGTGGGACTATTCTGGGATGTAAAAGGCCCCACAAATAAACCAACCACATTTCCCTCATGCACGAGGGCCTGTTGGAGGGGTGGCACAAGAGACGGCTGTGCAGGCTGCTTCCGTGTGTGTGCGTGCATATTTGTGTGTGTGTTTGCATATGTGTGTGCCTGTCCACATGCTTTCCCCATTCCATTACTGGGGGTTGTCCTAGTTCCAATCACACACATAACCAGGCATCTGACACCCCCCCAAAACCCCAATAAAATTAAATGTGGGGAAATCCATCAGACCACCACCAACAGACACACGTAATCCCCACACGCTCACTACACAAGCATGGACTCACTATCACAAACATGATCCAAGGCTCATAATGACACACAATCCAGGGCTCAGGATACTACACACACACACACACACACACACACACACAGTCCAATACCTAGACACACACAATCCAAGATGTGATTACACACACACGATCCAAGACTTGCTATCACACACTCACATGAACACACATGGTCCAAAATTCATGATCACACGCTCACAGAGTCGATCACTCATTATCACACACAGGAAGACACATAATACCCGAGATTCACTATTACAGACAGTGATAGAAATGTAGCCATGTTAGTCTGGTGTAGCTGAAACAAAATACAGGACTATGTAGCACTTTAAAGACTAACAAGATGGTTTATTAGATGATGAGCTTTCGTGGGCCAGACCCACTTCCTCAGATCAAATAGTGGAAGAAAATAGTCACAACCATATATACCAAAGGATACAATTTAAAAAAAATGAACACATAAGAAAAGGACAAATCACATTTCAGAACAGAAGGGGGATGCGGGGAGGGGGGGGGGGGGGAGGAAGGTGAATGCCAGTGAGTTAATGATATTAGAGGTGGGGAAGGGGAGATGTCTGTGAGTTAATAGTATTAGAGGTGATAATGGGGGAAGCTATCTTTGTAATGGGTAAGGTAGTTGGAGTCTTTGATAAGTCCCCTGCGGAGAGTGTCGAATTTTAGCATGAATGCCAGTTCAGAGGATTCCCTTTCAAGTGTAGATTTGAATGTCTTCTGAAGTAGGATGCAGGTTAGCAGGTCATTGAGACTGTGTCCTTTCTGGTTGAAATGACAAGCAACTGTTTTTTTTTTTGTGATCCTGTCTAATGTCTGTTTTGTGGGCATTGATTCTTTGGCGAAGTGTCTGAGACGTTTGTCCAATGTACATAGCAGATGGACACTGTCGGTACATGATAGCATAGATTATATTACAGACAGACATGCACAAACGATGATTCCAGCACCCCCCCCCCCCCCACACACACAAACACGTGCTCCCGTCCAGTTTTCTTGTGTCTGTTTTATTCTGATCATCCCATTACAGAGGAAGTGAATCCGAGCCCTGCCAGCAGAGGCGTAGCTCCCCAGGTCAAGGGGGCTGTGCCGTGGGAGGGAGGATCAGAAGAGGGCGTTCACCAGCAGGACGGTAAGGAGGGCTGGGAGGACAAGTCCATCTGGTTCTGGAGCCATAGTGGCCACGCGGGAGGAGGCTGGGCTGCATTTGGCCGTGGTGAGATCTGCATCAAACCCCCCGAAGGTCCCTTTGAGCTGCTGTATATTTGTGCAGGCAGACTCACTGGCGCAGCCTTTCAGGGTGGTCTTCATGCTTGTCTCACCTGTGGGGGACAAAGCAAGAGGGTCAGTGTCTGGGAACCCCTTTGAGAAGCCTTTTAGGTCTCTGGCCCTATAAAACACAGTCCCCTTCCGCCTCTGAGCCACTCCTGCTGCCCATCTGGGACCCCCCAACGGTCTCTCTTCCTCTGCTCAGATGCAGTGTCACTCAGTGAACCCTTAATCTATAACAAACTGTGGAGCAGGTGAATCTTAGACCCACTATTCACCTGGCAATGGTGTTGCTTACTGATGGTGGCAGTAGTGGGATCCTTAACTAATTCTCATCCAAAAGGCCTGCACAGAGCCTGGCACAAAGGGACTCCCAATTTTGGCAAGTGTGCAGCAGAGGATTCACCTCTCAGCCAAGGGGTCTGTGCAACACTTGGAACAAAAAGGCCCCGATCTCAGTTGGGATGTCTGTTACACTGTTCCACAACTAGTAAAAAGGAAATATCTCTGGCACTTCCAGGTCCCACCAGCTAGGATATTTCCGCAGCAGACCCAGGCAGGGTGTGTTTGTACTGTCACTTCACTTGTATTACTTTAGAGCCTGCTATTCTACAAAGAGAGAGACTCCAAGGCAGTTTGGGGGGCCCTTGTGCAGGGCGCTGTACCCAGTAGAGTATCCTGCCTCAATCATCGGCCAGCGCTAGATCCTGCACAGAAAGGTATCCAAACCACCGATATGAGGAATATTGCTAATGGCTAGAAATCAATGTAAGAGTTGAAAAAAGGAGGTACAACAGTTTTCTGATCATTCATTATGATCACTCCAGCTCTTCATGATGAGCAAGAATCTTCTAGAATTATACATAGGTCTTGACCACAGCAGTTTCCAGTGGTGGGGAGTTCCACAGATTAACGGGTTATTGGCTGGAAAAAGCATTTATTTTAATCATAGTGCACTTCTCCCTTTTCAATGATATCTCCTCTCCTATGCCAGAGAGTGCTCAGAGATTCTCTTGTGCGCTGAGATTTTTCAGATGAAACCTTTCTGCAGTTAAAAAAAGAAAGTTGAACACATTCTTCAGTTGGAAGAGAGCCCCATGAAAACAAACTCTGGAAAAAAATCAGACTGGTTCATTATTGAAATTCAAAACAACTTTCCCTTTCAACGTTTTATCTAAAGAACTCTTTAACGTTCCCCACTGCAGGGGCCCGCCCATATTTGTGGTGGCTCCTGGGTGGGGAAATCGGACAGAGAAACATCCGGATGCCAATGACCACTTTTCACTGTGCCGCTGACATGCAGGCAGTGGGTCTGGGTGCCTGTGCAGTCGATGATCTTTTCGTTGCAGTGATGGGAGAACACAGAGTAACAGGCTGGGCAGCGCTGGCCGTTCAGGCTGGTGGTAGCCGGGGGCACTAGGAAAAATGGAGCAAACACAGTCAGTTTGGGGGAGAAGCCCAAGGGGGCTGCGGGGCAGAGAGAGCAGCTGTGGGCAGCACTGCTCAGCCCTGGATCCCCCTGCAGGGGGCGCTGCAGCTCTGGGGCACAGGAGGTAGCAGGGGCAGGGAGAGGTTTGTAGCAGGGAATCCTGGATCCCACCCATCAACCTTCCGCCAACCAGGGGCTCCAAATTATCCAATGAGATGCCCCCTGCAGGGCAGGGGAAATAAAGGTTCTTTTCTAATCCCTTCCGTCTTCCCACAGAGAGGCCTGAAGGGGCCAGGCAGGGCAGGGGGCGCGCGCGGGAGCAGACAGGCTGGAGATGAAGGTGAGTGCTGCATCGCTAACATTGGCTGTTTCGCAGGCCTCCCCGACACAGCAGGTGATGCTTCTGCTCACGGAGATCCCGTTCCCAAAAGTCATGTGGAGGGGTGTAAGGTTGCACTGGCTGGAGGACACGCAGGTCTTCACAAAGATCGGGGTCTTTATATCCCCTGCATGGGAGGAAGAGGAGATGAGGTTTCAGGTCTCTGTCTCCCTCCCGCAACACTTCACAGGTATGATTCTGACCTATCTAGAGAGGGGGAAACGGAGGCACAACTCACCCCAGGTCAGTAGAGAACCAGCAGGACTGGTGCCCACAGCTGCCCCTCACCTGCTGGATTTCTCTTTCCTCTCAGAGTCAGGGAGAGAACCCAGGAGTCCTGACTCCCCCAGCTCTAACCCACCAGACACCACACCCCTGCCAAGACCAAAGAGAGAGACTCCCCCAGCCTCTCCCCTCCACCCACCAGCCCCCTCTCAGTACCACAGAGATCCCAGGAGTCCTGGCTCCCAGGCCTCCTGCGCTAACCCAACAGCCCCTGGTTCTGGGCGGGCTGACGCCGACCCAGCCTGTGTTCTAGGCTGGTTGAAGGTCTCCTGAACCTGCCTACTACTGATTCTGTTTTCATGATCCCACAGGAATCCAGTTGTTCACTGCAGATGTGCGCAAGGCCCATGTAGCTGTTGTGGATGCCGATGCAGACCACACACGAAACACAGGTCCCTAGAGAAGCAAAGGCAACAGGATTCATGTATGCTGAGCCTTCTCTGCAGCCCCACTAATTGTAATTGACCCAGCTGGGATCTCACCCTGCATTAGTTGGCTTTGTGCCAGTGTTGTCCGTGCCTAGGGGGAGAGGTAGATATGCTGGAGGGCAGGGATCATGTTCAGAGTGAGCTGGACAGATTAGAGGACTGGGACAACAGAAATCCAATGAGGTTCAACAAGGATGAGTGCAGAGCCCTGCCCTTGGGATGGAAAAATTCCAGGGATTGTAACAAGCTGGGGACCGACTGGCTAAGTAGCAGTTCAGCAGAAAAGGACGTGGGGATTCCAGAGGAGGAGAAGCTGCAGATGAGTCAATTGCAACTACCCACCCGGAGAAATAAAAAAGCAAATTGAAAGAGCCAAACGAATACCTAGAAACCATCTACTACAAGACAGACCCAAGAAAACCAACAATACAAGATGTAGAAGCTGTAGAAACCATTTTCATATTTAGCTAGAAGCCATCTTGTATATCAGAAACCATTTCAGCTTTTCTCTCAAGCACGTAGACCAGAGTGAACTTTCTGTCACCCCGTGAGAAGAGGCCTACAGGATGGGCTATTGGTATGTGTTAATTGGGCTGGTTGGGACAGGAGATGTACTCCCTCGCACCTGTCCGCCATCTTGTTGATAAGGCTTTGTTTTTCCAAATTTAATTGAGGATTTCTGTAATTGGATGCCCTGATGTCAGACTGTTTGGTTAAGGGTATAAAGATACTAGGATTGATTGTATTAGCAGCTTTACTGGGTCTGGCTCTGCTGTGACCACGTTTGGCTCATGCTGTGCTTTATTAATTAATAAAGCTGCTTGTTAGCTGCCTAAACACAGAGGAGCGTGTTTTTTGCTTCGACAATTTGGAGGTTCCACCGAGATTCCTAACGCGCCACTTGCCCGTATGGACGGACCGGCACTCCACTTCCAAACCTCTCAGAGCGCTCAAGAGAAGGTAAAGGGGATACCTGTTACGAAATCTCCTGGTTGAGGGCTTGGGATTTGGAGTGACGGCCGGCCATCGGGGTAAGGGGAGCTACGGAATTCAATTTTGTGGAGCGGCTAACATTTTTGTCTGTCTGTGTCTGTCTTTGTCTATTAGGCCTGTCTTATGTGTCACAGTTCCAAAAGGGCACACCGGTGTCTCTAGTGAGGCAGCCATGCGCTGGACCCTCTGTGTTCGGACGCTAAAAGCTGGTGTGGTGCCATTACTCTCTCTCGGCACACGGAACTGTGGGGAAGCTTTGTTGTCTCTCTCTGTTATTTGTGGGCGTAGTACTGACCTCTGAGGCTAACCCCAGGCCATAGTGCCCCATTCCGCCAGGCTGTCTCCAGGCGCCAGGACGTGGTGTTCTGCCGTGCTGGGGCAGGTGCCGGAAACCCCTGCGAGGCAGGTGGACCTTGAGTCCAGTGCTTCGCAACAAAAAGGGGGGGGACCAGTGCGAGCAGGTGAATTCTTGATTCGGTGACTCGCAGAGCGAGCAGGCGGATCCTGATTCAGTGACTCGCAGAGCAAGCAGGCGAATCCTGTTTCGGTGACTTGCAGAGCAAGCAGGCGGATTCTGATTCGGTGACTCGCAGAGCGAGCAGGCGGATCCTGATTCGGTGACTTGCAGAATATGGTGTAAGCAGGCGGACTTTGGTTCGGTGTCTTACAGAATTAAGCGCGCGCAGAAAATGGGGGTAGGTCAGTCTACAGGAATTCCAGTGCCTTTATGATAAGTGTTTTCTGGTATAGGATCCTAATGAAGTCTGATATTAAGTGCCGGGTGTCTTAGGGCAGCGTCACTTAATAGAAACCCATGGGAACTAGACAATAAATAAAGATGCAGCTAAATGTGGAAACTATAGGAAAAATGTGAAAAAGGAGAAAAAAATGTGTGTGGAAAATGAGTATGAATGTAATGAGTGAAGAATGAATGCCGTTGCATAGGTCTGAGACTTGAGCTGATCCCAGCTGCACCAGGGCTCTCCCACGAGGGAGCTCTGAACGCAAGGGGGGGGGGGGTCAGCTGAACCTCGAGACTCAGCGGATATGTGAGGGAGTGACGACTCCCCTTATTTCATGAGCTGCTAAGGTCTGACACTCTAGACCCGGCAGACTCTTTCTTTGGAGTGTGTAAAGTTAGTTTAAGTGGGGGTTAGTTTAAACACCCCCCACTCTGCCGAAAGGCACCCCTGTGTACTACATAATGGTCCAAGGACCTGTAAGCATTTAACAAATTGGAAAAAAGGAAAAATTAAAGCTATGAGGGATGAAAGTAAAGCTCAGAAAAGCAAAAATCCACCCTGCAGTAAGATAGGTAACTTAAAAGTTGCTGCAGCACCTCTGTGCCAAAATAATGCATAAGAAGTGGGAAAAAAAAAAAAAAAAAAAAAAAATTCTCAGTTTGCACACCTATATCAACCAAGCTTGGGGGGAAAATCTGGCACAACATCACCCCTCTATCCCTCTTTATAACGCATACACAGGTAGAGAGGAAACATGAAAAATAACTGAAAGGAATTAGCTCTTCCCTTTGAAAACATGGGCTCCTGTAACAAACTTGCCCGATCCAAAGCAAAACATAAAGTTTAAAATAAGTTTAACAGTTTAAAGAAAGTGTTCCTCCAAATCCTAAGGGGGAGGGAAAAACAAAACAAAACAAACCTGCTTTAAGAAATGACTTGTTTCTTGCAGCCTCTTTTAATCATCTTAGCAATGAAACAGTCAAGTTAAACATTTAGCTACAGACACTTTGTTAAATCTATTAAAGAGAAAATAAGGAATTCTACTGAAACTTAATTGGTTAACCGCATAAAAGAATAGAATCTATACATTGTAAATTTGTAAAACCTGCACCCTAAGAGTTAAATGTGTCTTCCAAGGAACCTAATTATTGTTTAAAAAAATCCAAGCCCAGAAACTTCACAGTGTTTCTGGTCAAGGCTGAGCTGATAGCACTTTTGGCTTGCTTTCAGATCCAAGGTTGTGTGTGTCTGCAAACTGCCTGTCTGTTCTGGAAGGGGGGGAGCACTGTCCCCCATAAGTAAGTCTGTAACATTGCATGTGATTCTTTTCAGGAAAGAAAAACCTTTTGCTTGCTGGAATAGTAACTAGCAAGCACCTTGTTCTAAGAGTTTCTGTAGCAGTAAATAAAATAAGCCTGGTCTGCAGTACAAGAGAAAAACTGAGGCATGCCACTGATAAGGAAAGCTAGCAGCTCAGAGGTAATTCAAGAGAGTGGAAGGTCACGAGTACCGATGAAGCTCTCTTGTTCTCAGAAAGTTACAGCTCACTCACCCATAGAAGTGGTAAGGAACTAGATGTAACTAGTTCCCCTAGCAGATCTTAGGCAGTATTTTAAGTTATAATGGGCCACCCCGACGGGGGTAGAAATGTTTTCTTTGTCTTTCAGATCATCAAGAAGCGCTAATATCATATGAAAATTAACCGAAGGAAAAAAAAAAAAAAACCATGGTTCTGTGTCATGACATAAGTTTGTGTTCTGTCCAGATTTGTCTTGTGTGTATCTTGATTGTGATATATGTATTTCAAACGTTGTGTGTACAATATTGTTGTTCTAATGAAAGAATAATTTAAGTCCCTTGAATAATCTTAATATTGTGCTTTATATAAATGGTTCTTGCCTTTATAATTTTAGTAGAGTTTTAGTAGCAGGCTATGCAGTTTGTACTGTCTAGAATGTAGTGAAATCTGCTCCTCTACCTGCTGTTTTTCCCTTCTCTCCTACCATCGCCAGCTCCTACACCGTCTCTTTCAGAACTGGCCCTCCTGCAAGACCAAGCCCCAGAATCGGAAAAGCAGGAGTGGAGACTGGCAGGGTGCACCTTGCACCCAGACCACTTGTGGTGCAGCTCTGATGGCCACATTGTTGCCCCAGTGGTCTTGCTACCTCACCTTGCCCCCGTGCTCCCTAGATTGTCGCACGTTGGCAAAAGGGGGGATGGTAGCAATCCTAAAACAAAATTGGTTTGCTCCCAAATTCTCCCAAGCAGCCAAAGATTACTGTCTGGCTTGCCCTGTCTGCCAAGCCCACAACGTGGGTAAACCTGTAAAGACAGTTCCGGTAACCAGACCTCCGCCTTTGGGACCATTTCTGAATTTACAAATGGACTTTATTCAATTGCTTAAATGTCAATCTTTTAAATAGTGTGCTGGTTATTGTCTGCTTGTTTTTGGGATGGGTAGAAGCTTATCCCTGAAGGAAACATGATGACATCACAGTAGCTAAGAAACTTCTAAATTATTACATCCCATCATGGGGAATACACCTTGTGATCTCCGGTGATAAAGGTCTCCACTTTACTGGGCAAATTGTTCAAAAAAAAACCTGGAAAAGTACTACTCTCCCAGACAAGCACTGCACTGTGCACGACACCTGGAGCGCGCAGAAGCAGTAGAAAGATGAAACAGGATTTTAAAGAACAAACTTGCTAAAATATGTGAGAACTCTGGATTAACATGGGTAGAAGCACTCCCGATTGCCCTAATGAGCATGAGAGCCACTCCTAATCAGAAAACTGGACTCAGCCCACATGAAATTGCATGTGGCCAACCTATGAGACTGTTAAGCAGCCCAGAAATTAACCTGGCTGATGCCACACTTGTTAAAGGAAGCATAGTCAAGTATTGACAGGAACTTATGAGGTGTGTACAGTCTTATCATTTACAGGTTAAGGACGCCTTCCAGGAGGCCCCAACTGAGCTGTGCCTTAAACTACAACCAAGAAACTGGGTTTGCGTGAAAGTTCGCCAACGGAAGACTGCCCTGGAACCCAGGTGGAAGGGTCCCTACCAAGTCCTTCTGACCACCCATACTGCTGTAAAGTGCGAAGGATTGCCCACCTGGATTCACGCATCCCACTGCAAACCCGTTCCAGTCCCTACAGAAGTTGTCCCCAACAAGGAGCACCGCAGACCTAGTACCGGAGACCCAGGTCCAGAAGCAGATGGGGATCACCGCAGACCTGGTACCAGAAATCCAGGTCCAGAAGTAGACGAGGATCAGCGCAGGCTTGGTACCGGCAATCCAAGCCCTGAAGCAGACGATCCTGAAAGACCGAGGCCAAGGTACCAGCTGCGGCCCAGAAAGACCTGCCAGCGATAGGTGAAGAAATCTACGAAGTCCTGAAGAACAGCCAGCATGAGGCTGGACAAACAATTCATGTTAAGCTTATGCTTAATCTTGTTTTTAATACCTAGCCGTTAACACCTATATGGTTCAAATGTATTTATGCTTTTAATGAACCAAGTTTCCCAAGAATTTAATTCTACAGGTTGCTGGATATGTGCTCACAGTCCGGTATATTCAGAAGGAGGCATCCCAATGATTCCAGTCCCACTAAACAACACTCAAATAAACGGCACACTGTTTAGTAAACTAAGCCAAATGATACTTGGCAGGATAAAGGGTTTACTAACCCAGGGTATATCCGCCTAGCCTTGACCCCAATTGGAAAGTACTGCTGGACATGTAACGGTTCAGGAGCCAGGGTGAGAAAAAGCCAAAACCGAATGGCCCTAGACTATGTCCTAGCTAGTAAGAGCGGGGTTTGTGCCTTAGTAAGAAGAAAATGCTGTGGGTATATTTCTGACACCAGCAAAGAAGTAAAGGAAGATGCCTCAGAAATTAAAAGAACTGTGAAACGCCTAAGGCGGGGGAAGACTGGACCCTCTGGGATTGGTTGGGAGGCTGGTTTGGACATGTGGGAACTTGGATTTTGCAAAGAGTAGTTTTAGTATTGGCTATATTCTTTTGTGCTGATTGCTGTTTCTTGTTAATCAAATGCTGTATTTCTTGTATTCTAGAAAACACAAGATAGACCCTTACCAAAGGGAATGTGGAACTCATGATGTTAAAATAGGATGAGCAGAGAAAGGAACAAGAAATGTACATAAATACTTTAATGGAAAATGGAGGTATAAAATGGTTTCAAGGTTAGCCTTTAAAAGGCTAAAAGGGGGGAGTTGTAGAAGCTGTAGAAACCATTTTCATATTTAGCTAGAAGCCATCTTGTATATCAGAAACCATTTCAGCTTTTCTCTCAAGCACGTAGACCAGAGTGAACTTTCTGTCACCCCGTGAGAAGAGGCCTACAGGATGGGCTATTGGTATGTGTTAATTGGGCTGGTTGGGACAGGAGATGTACTCCCTCGCACCTGTCCGCCATCTTGTTGATAAGGCTTTGTTTTTCCAAATTTAATTGAGGATTTCTGTAATTGGATGCCCTGATGTCAGACTGTTTGGTTAAGGGTATAAAGATACTAGGATTGATTGTATTAGCAGCTTTACTGGGTCTGGCTCTGCTGTGACCACGTTTGGCTCATGCTGTGCTTTATTAATTAATAAAGCTGCTTGTTAGCTGCCTAAACACAGAGGAGCGTGTTTTTTGCTTCGACAAAGACCACTTGTCATCACCTACAGTCCCCAACTTAAACCTGTCCAACACATTATCAATAAACTACAGCCTATACTGGAACAGGATACCACACTCCGAGAGGCTCTGGGAGACAGACCCATAGTCTCCTATAGAGAACCACCTAATCTCAAGATGATTCTTACCAACAACCACAGGACATACCACACTAATACCAACCCTGGTACCTTCCCTTGCAACAAACCCCGTTGCCAGCTCTGTCCACATATTCACTCTGCTGATACCATTATTGGGCCTAACCCAGTGAGTTGTAAGATCAAGAACACACATTCCTGCGCATCCAGAAATATAATTTATGCTATCATGTGCCGTAAGTGTCCGTCTGCTATGTACATTGGACAAACGTCTCAGACACTTCGCCAAAGGATTAATGCCCACAAAACAGATATCAGACAGGATCACAAAGAAAAAACAGTTTCTTGCCATTTCAACCGGAAAGGACACTGTCTCAACGACCTAATCACCTGCATCCTACTCCAGAAGACTTTCAAATCTGCACTTGAAAGGGAATCCTCTGAACTGTCATTCATGCTAAAATTCGACACTCTCCGTGGGGGGCTCAACAAAGACTCCAGCTACCTTACCCATTACAAAGGTAACTTCCCCAATTATTACCTCTAAAGTCATTAGCTCACAGACATTCACCTTCCTTCCCCCTCTCCCCCCCACATTCCCCTTCTCTTCTGAAATGTGATTTGTCCTTTTCATATGTGTTCATTTTTTTAATTGTATCCTTTGGTATATATGGTTGTGACTATTTTTTTCCACTATTTGATCTGAGGAAGTGGGTCTGGCCCACGAAAGCTCATCATCTAATAAACCATCTTGTTAGCCTTTAAAGCACTACATAGTCCTGTATTTTGTGGAAAATACCCTTTGCACCCTTCAAACCCCATCGCCTGCGGTAGCTTGCTAAGCTTCATGGGCAAGAAGTTTAAAGAGTCTATAAAATGAATGCCCAGGGCCTTAACTTTCACACACATTAGTTTACTACCCTGAGTGATCAGTTCTAGGCACATCTTTTCCTTCAGTAGCTGTCTCACAACAAAGTACGCATGGTAACCTTTGGAATTGTGTGCTATGAACGTGTAGTCACGGAACTTTTTGCCAATAAAGGTCTCAACTAACATAGAAAGACACTCGCTACCCTTAAATTTCCAGGATTTTTCTGGCTTTAGGGCCATAGCAAAAATGTAATTGGGAGCGTGCAACCCAGTCTCCTGCGTGCATTTGAAATCATAAAAAATATACTTTTCTGAGGATTCGGGCTTTCTAAGGCTGTCCATAAAACAGAGATGACTGTCTATGTTGCCAACAAGCAAGCCCGTACACTGCTTACAGCGCCGCCCTTTACAGTGGTGCCGCTTGTCCACGTAAGACTGACACTCATCACACAAAGTTTTAGACAGGCATTCGACTTGTTTTTTCGATGCGCAGTCTATGTGTCTGACTAAGCACTCTTTGGATAGACAAAATAGTCTACAGCTAGGACACCGCAGCGGCACGCCCACGCTGTCTGAGCACGTTCCCCTCAAGCAGAGGCGGCAACAATACCTGCAAGAGTGGTCGTGACTGTACACTGTGTGGCAAAACTCACAATCATTTTTCACTCTGAACAACTTTTTCACATCCAGAACCCCATAGTAATGCTCATCGTGCAACAGGATAAAATAAGTCTTGGGGTACACTGGGCCCCCCGTTTTAAAAAAACCCCAGCCGCCTTTCGCCGTATACAGCACCACCTGTATGTTAACTCCTAAATGCTGTTCAAACTTTGCTACGTCGCTGAGCATTACCTTTTTTTGATCTGACCACCTCAGTTTCTCGTGAAGCTTTCTCGCCCCCTCTAACAACTCGGCGTCCGTAGGTTTACGATCGGACAGCACGGCCAAGAGCCCGCCCGCAAAACACAGATTGGTACCGGTGTAAGCCAGGTCTACTAAACATGGTCTCTTTTTATGAATAATTTGACTACTAAGGATAGAATTTAAAACTCTACGAGCGCCCCCACCCCTGTTTGTTACAACTGTCGCAACGAGGCGCAATGTTCCATTGAGGTGCAACTCTCTATTACTTTGCAACAGTTTTGAGGTCTGGTTTAAAAAATCCTCAGCAGACAGCTCGTCCCTAGTTCTTCTGACCGAAAACAAAGGGTTAGTTAAATTACGGCTCTCTAAACGTAACTGGACATAATCATCAGGGCCTATCCTACCATTAACGTCATCTAGAACTAACTGTATTCCCCTACGTGTGGCTTCAATAACCTGTGAGCTGAATTTATTTGCTCAAGATTGACAAAACAAAATTCCTCGCAATACACTGATCCCCCAAACTTAGGTTCTTCACATTGCCAACTTCTCACTCTCTCCATATACAACTCTGGATTTTCAGAGGCACTTGAGGGTTCCTCTACGGCACCATCAGGGGCATCTTCTACCTCAGATGCTATTTCAGAGTCAGAGCGGTCTCTGTGAGAGTCATCAGGAATAGCCAGGGTCCAGTATACAGACTCATCACCACCCCTCAGGTCAGATAAGCCATTTTGTGAGCCTCCAGTAGGGGGCATCTCTTTTTGGTATTTTTCCTCATCACCTCTTTAGCCTTTTTTAAAAATTTGGCAGTGATCTTGCCTGGAACTTTTTGGCAGCCACCCGTTTATCCGCCAAATGCTGTCCCCACTTTTGTTTACACCTTATCTGATGGGAACCCCTGAGGAGGACCCTTTTGCCGAGGCCCCTTTCTTTTAGGCCCCCTCAGGATACAGAGTTCACCAATTTTCTGAATGAAGCATCAAACTCTTCCCCCATACGAGAATATGGGGGAGCTGTGAGGAGCTTATGGTTTTGGGAAAATGGTTTGTCAGTCCTTGGTTTTTTATTCACAACCCCTAGAGCGCGTGCTCCGGGTTTGTGAATGTGTGTGGTTTTGCGCACGTTCAGAACCCCTAGAGCACCTGCTCCGGGTTTGTGAACGTGGGCGTTTTCGCTCAGTTTCCTCAGGGCTTGGTGTGGCAGTGGCCGCTGAGGAACTGGAGTTGTGTTTGCAATACCTCGGCATTGCAGGAGTTTTCAGTCCTTGATTTTTATTCACAACCCCTAGAGCGCGTGCTCCGGGTTTGTGAATGTGTGTGGTTTTGCACACGTTCAGAACCCCTAGAGCACCTGCTCCGGGTTTGTGAACGTGGGCGTTTTCGCTCAGTTTCCTCAGGGCTTGGTGTGGCAGTGGCCGCTGAGGAACTGGAGTTGTGTTTGCAATACCTCGGCATTGCAGGAGTTTTCAGTCCTTGATTTTTATTCACAACCCCTAGAGCGCGTGCTCCGGGTTTGTGAATGTGTGTGGTTTTGCGCACGTTCAGAACCCCTAGAGCGCCTGCTCCGGGTTTGTGAACGTGGGCGTTTTCACTCACAGTTTCCTCAGGGCTTGGTGTGGCAGTGGTCGCTGAGGAACTGGAGTTGTGTTTACGTGGGTGCAATACCTCAGCATTGCAGGAGTTTTCAGTCCTTGATTTTTATTCACAACCCCTAGAGCGCGTGCTCCGGGTTTGTGAATGTGTGTGGTTTTGCGCACGTTCAGAACCCCTAGAGCGCCTGCTCCGGGTTTGTGAACGTGGGCGTTTTCACTCACAGTTTCCTCAGGGCTTGGTGTGGCAGTGGCCGCTGAGGAACTGGAGTTGTGTTTACGTGGGTGCAATACCTCGGCATTGCAGGAGTTTTCAGTCCTTGGTTTTTATTCACAACCCCTAGAGCGCGTGCTCCGGGTTTGTGAATGTGTGTGGTTTTGCGCACGTTCAGAACCCCTAGAGCGCATGCTCCGGGTTTGTGAATGTGAGCGTTTTCGCTCACAGTTTCCTCAGGGCTTGGTGTGGCAGTGGCCGCTGAGGAACTGGAGTTGTGTTTGTGTGGGTGCAACACCTCGGCATTGCAGGAGTTTTCAGTCCTTGGTTTTTTATTCACAACCCCTAGAGCGCGTGCTCCGGGTTTGTGAATGTGTGGGGTTTTGCGCACGTTCAGAACCCCTAGAGCGCATGCTCCGGGTTTGTGAACGTGGGCGTTTTCGCTCACAGTTTTCTCAGGGCTTGGTGTGGCAGTGGCCGCTGAGGAACTGGAGTTGTGTTTGTGTGGCTGCAACACCTCGGCATTGCAGGAGTTTTCAGTCCTTGGTTTTTTATTCACAACCCCTAGAGCGCGTGCTCCGGGTTTGTGAATGTGTGTGGTTTTGCGCACGTTCAGAACCCCTAGAGCGCCTGCTCCGGGTTTGTGAACGTGGGCGTTTTCGCTCACAGTTTCCTCAGGGCTTGGTGTGGCAGTGGCCGCTGAGGAACTGGAGTTGTGCTTGCAATACCTCGGCGTTGCAGGAGTTTTCAGTCCTTGATTTTTATTCACAACCCCTAGAGCGCGTGCTCCGGGTTTGTGAATGTGTGTGGTTTTGTGCACATTCAGAACCCCTAGAGCGCCTGCTCCGGGTTTGTGAACGTGGGCGTTTTCACTCACAGTTTTCTCAGGGCTTGGTGTGGCAGTGGCCGCCGAGGAACTGGAGTTGTGTTTGTGTGGGTGCAATACCTCGGCATTGCAGGAGTTTTCAGTCCTTGGTTTTTATTCACAACCCCTAGAGCGCGTGCTCCGGGTTTGTGAATGTGTGTGGTTTTGCGCACGTTCAGAACCCCTAGAGCGCCTGCTCCGGGTTTGTGAACGTGGGCGTTTTAGCTCACAGTTTCCTCAGGGCTTGGTGTGGCAGTGGCCGCCGAGGAACTGGAGTTGTGTTTGCGTGGGTGCAATACCTCGGCATTGCAGGAGTATTCAGTCCTTGATTTTTATTCACAACCCCTAGAGCGCGTGCTCCGGGTTTGTGAATGTGTGTGGTTTTGCGCACGTTCAGAACCCCTAGAGCGCATGCTCCGGGTTTGTGAACGTGGGCGTTTTCGCTCACAGTTTCCTCAGGGCATGGTGTGGCAATTGCCGCTGAGGAACTGGAGTTGTGTTTGTGTGGGTGCAATACCTCGGCATTGCTGGAGTTTTCAGTCCTTGGTTTTTATTCACAACCCCTAGAGCGCGTGCTCCGGGTTTGTGAATGTGTGTGGTTTTGCGCACGTTCAGAACCCCTAGAGCGCGTGCTCCGGGTTTGTGAACGTGGGCGTTTTCGCTCACAGTTTCCTCAGGGCATGGTGTGGCGGTGACCGCTGAGGAACTGGAGTTGTGGTTGCATGGTTATTTTCTTACCAGAGTCTTTTGTGTTGTCCTTGGGTTTGACGTATGTGAGGTTTGGACCGCCCGGATGCTTCATCTGCACTCTTGCGCTGTTTTGCGTTGTAAAGGGTCTTAAAGCAGATTCCTGGTTCTTTGGCTATTCTGGAGGAGATGTCCTTGTAGCTCTGACTACAGCATTGTCAGAAAAGTTGTCCATGCCTATGAGGTGGGGGAAAAACATTTTACAAAAAACAAGCCAACGAAAAAAAACCCTGAACTTTACCATCTCTCACCCCCACACCTATGTATTTACTTAAAACCTCATAGAACAACCAAACCGATAAGCAAAATATATTTACTGGGCTTCATCGATCCATCAGTCACTGATGCTGGTGAATTTTCCTTTTCAGCTGTCTCTTTCCTTTTTCTTTTGAGCTTGTTTTCCCTCTGGTCTAAGGAGCTCTCATATTTTGACTGTACTGTGGAGCAAACAACATTATTATAAAGCACACGAAACCCTCTTGTAAACTTGAAAATCATTAGGGTGTTTTTCTATTTAAAAAGTTATAGGTTTAAAAACAAAATAATCCATTTCAGGCTGTACAACAAACACCAGTTTTCAGTTTATTTCTACCACTTAAAAAAACCAACCAACCAAACAACAAAAAACCCCACAAATTGTTTTTAAATACATCTCATTTTGCAGAATAAAAACCAAAACTGCTTTTAAAACCCCTTGTTGGTTTAAACAAACCAAGTACTTTAAAAAACCCTGCACCTATGCCTTGTACAGCCCCCTCCTCCCCCCTCAACACAATACATTAAACAGCAACTTTATAAAAACACACCAAACCAAGTTTGCAACCATATACTTGTCAAAACCCACATGCATTTAACACATCACATTTTGCACAGAAAAAGCAACCCACAAAACACTCCATACCAGCAGTTTGCCAACATATAGTTTAAAAACACACCTGTGTCTGTCCATCACACACACACACCCCTTCAAAAACTCTCCACAACAGTTTTAAAATCATTTGCAACTATACTTTTTTTAAAAGCAGTGGTATGCAACAAACTGGGTTTTTTTAAATCCACTTATCTCTAGCATAAGCCCCTGAATCACCCACAACTTAACCCCTACTGCCAGCTTTTTTAAAAATAAAAACCCCAGGTAAAAACACACCACATTTTTGTTACCACCCCAGATACTTTTAGCCTAACCCCACCACTTCCTCCCCCAACTCAGAATTAAACATTTATTTTGAAAACACATTTGGCACAGAAAGAGCAACCCACCAAACACGCTATACCCGCAGTTTGCCAACATAGAGTTTAAAAACACCAATAAACTCCCCCACAATTAAGTTTTGAAAAAAACCCAACTCACAATTTAAACATTACAATTAGTTAAAAGAAAAAATAACCCACACGCTTTAAAAATGATTATGGATAGTTACCTTCTACCACAGGGTAAAGGCATGCTGGCACAGGGCTATTCTGTTTTCCCCTATGTATATTTGGGACTATGGAATAAAGAACAAGCAAAAAATGTGAGTTAGGATTACCCCTAAATGCTTCAAACCCCATTTGAAAAACACACCTATGTCTTGCACAAACCTCATTTCTCTCTCACACAAATCACACACACACAAGCCCCACATACATTTAAAAGTCAATTGCAAAAAAGTTACCTTTCACTATGGGATAGTGTTGCAGGCACGTGCTTGTCCTGTTCCCTCCCATGTGTGCTTGGGCCTTAAGGTTAAAGAATAAGCACAAATGTTAGTTAGTATTACCAAGGGGTTTTTTTTTTAACAGTATTAAGCACAACTACAGTTAAAAATGGTTTTTACCTTGGCCTGGTGGTGAACTGCAGCTTAGAATTACTGGTTCCATGTTAAACAGATCACACTGCAATAAAGATAGCCACCATTATTTTACTGAGAGAGCATGGCCAAAGAGTGGCATTATAGAATATATATTTTCAAAGTTAAAACCAGGGAACATACCTTCTCCTGTTGCAGTCCAGCAGCCATTCAAGAAAGTTTCTGTTGAAAAGGACAGTCTCCAAAATACCTAGGGTTTTTTTTACCCTCCTAACCCATTGTTTCAAACAACTTCAAGGTAGTAGCTAGCAAGTGATTTTGATCACTGCAACTCTAAAATAATAGATCCTTAAAGACTTTAGGCACCCCTCCCTAGCATGGCCTTTTGTGATCTGGGGTGGAAGAATTAAGCTGTCTCCACAACTGAGTTGCTTTTGGCTACATTTTTTTTCTTTTAGTTAAAATGTATTTTTTGTAGGGCTTTCTTACAGCATTAACAGTAAAAGCACCAATCCTTAATGCAGCTGTACCCATTCCCCGGTGGAGACCCTTTGCAGATATCTAGATGTGTCTAGGGGTTTGTTTTTAAAACATGCTTCTTTCATGCTTGAGGCTTGGGCTTTAAATACAAGGCTTTTAAATGTTTGACTGTCTTTAGAGCAAATGCTTGTTCTAAAGGATGGGGAAAAGTTAGAAACATTTCAGTTTTGGGTTAGACCCTTAATATACCCCCTCTTGACCCCGGATGTATTAGCCCCAAGGGTGGGACTTCCAGTGACAGGGCCTAATGGGGGTCACATGACACCCTTTACTTCCGGTCACCTGTCCCTCTTGACCCGGATGTACTACCCTCCAGGGGCGGGACTTCCAGTGACAGGGCCTAATGGGGGTCACATGACACCCTTTACTTCTGGTCACCTGTCCCTCTTGACCCAGATGTACTACCCTCCAGGGGCGGGACTTCCAGTGACAGGGGAGATGGGTCTTCCGGGGGACAAGGGCGGGACTTCTGGGTCAGGGGGTGGGGCTAGCGTTCATTGCCCCTTACAGCTGCCATCAGGCACCCCCCATAGGTTGTTGCTCTGGGCAGCTGCCCGGCTAGCCCCTCCCCTGAGTCCGGCCCTGCCTGGATTGGGTGTGTCATGGTGAATCTTGGCTCATCTGTGTGATAGTGAATGCAGGGTTGTGTGGGGTGCACCTGGGGATTGCGTGTGTCTGTTGCTGGTGGTCTGACGGATTTCCTCATGTTTAATTTTAGTGGGGTTCTGGGGGTGTTAGACGCCTGGTTGTGAGGCTGATTGGAGCTAGGACAACCCCTTGTAATGGAATGGGGAGAGCACACGCACAGGCACACACACATGCACAAACATGCAACCTCACATGCACAACCACACGCACACACAGAATGTAGCCTGCACAGCTGGCTCCTGTGCCTCCTCTCCGACAGGAGTAGTATAAGGGCCCTACCATCAATCAAATGCTAGCCCCGCCCCCTGACCCCAGAAGTCCTGCCCCTGTCCCCGGATGTCCCCCCAGTTAGGACTTATTAGACATGAACTCAATGGTTTAACCACACCTCACTGAATAGCCAGGGGGCTCTAGTCAATGGTTAGGCTTACCCTTGTTGAGGTTAATGTTTAGTAATTAAATTTGGTGTGTTGGATGGGTGGGCTCTGATGAATATCTAATTAAATAACACCTCAGGAGTTTGCAGATGCTATTGGACAGTTTAAAGGACACAGGAGTTGGTAGAAATGCTATTGGACAGTTTAAATATGACCCAGGAGTTGGTTGAATGCTATGGGCGACTTTTTCTAGACATTAAAAAAAAAATTAAGGGTCTAACCCAAAACTGAAATGTTTCTAACTTTTCCCCATCCTTTAGAACAAGCATTTGCTCTAAAGACAGTCAAACATTTAAAAGCCTTGTATTGAAAGCCCAAGCCTTAAGCATGAAAGAAGCATGTTTTAAAAACAAACCCTTAGACACGTCTAGATATCTGCAAAGGGTCTCCACCGGGGAATGGGTACAGCTGCATTAAGGATTGGTGCTTTTACTGTTAATGCTGTAAGAAAGCCCTACAAAAAATACATTTTCACTAAAAGAAAAGAAATGTAGCCAAAAGCAACTCAGTTGTGGAGACAGCTTAATTCTTCCACCCCAGATCACAAAAGGCCATGCTAGGGAGGGGTGCCTAAAGTCTTTAAGGATCTATTATTTTAGAGTTGCAGTGATCAAAATCACCTGCTAGCTACTACCTTGAAGTTGTTTGAAACAATGGGTTAGGAGGGTAAAAAAAAACCTAGGTATTTTGGAGACTGTCCTTTTCAATAGAAACTTTCTTGAATGGCTGCTGGACTGCAACAGGAGAAGGTATGTTCCCTGGTTTTAACTTTGAAAATATATATTCTATAATGCCACTCTTTGGCCATGCTCTCTTAGTAAAATAATGGTGGCTATCTTGATTGCAGTGTGATCTGTTTAACATGGAACCAGTAATTCTAAGCTGCAGTTCACCACCAGGCCAAGGTAAAAACCATTTTTAACTGTAGTTGTGCTTAATACTGTTAAAAAAAAAAACCCTTGGTAATACTAACTAACATTTGTGCTTATTCTTTAACCTTAAGGCCCAAGCACACATGGGGGGGAACAGGACAAGCACGTGCCTGCAACACTATCCCATAGTGAAAGGTAACTTTTTTACAATTGACTTTTAAATGTATGTGGGGCTTGTGTGTGTGTGATTTGTGTGAGAGAGAAATGAGGTTTGTGCAAGACATAGGTGTGTTTTTCAAATGGGGTTTGAAGCATTTAGGGGTAATCCTAAATCACATTTTTTGCTTGTTCTTTATTCCATAGTCCCAAATATACATAGGGGAAAACAGAATAGCCCTGTGCCAGCATGCCTTTACCCTGTGGTAGAAGGTAACTATCCATAATCATTTTTAAAGCGTGTGGGTTATTTTTTCTTTTAACTAATTGTAATGTTTAAATTGTGAGTTGGGTTTTTTTCAAAACTTAATTGTGGGGGAGTTTATTGGTGTTTTTAAACTCTATGTTGGCAAACTGCGGGTATAGAGTGTTTGGTGGGTTGCTCTTTCTGTGCCAAATGTGTTTTCAAAATAAATGTTTAATTCTGAGTTGGGGGAGGAAGTGGTGGGGTTAGGCTAAAAGTATCTGGGGTGGTTACAAAAATGTGGTGTGTTTTTACCTGGGGTTTTTATTTTTAAAAAAGCTGGCAGTAGGGGTTAAGTTGTGGGTGATTCAGGGGCTTATGCTAGAGATAAGTGGATTTAAAAAAACCCAGTTTGTTGCATACCACTGCTTTTAAAAAAAGTATAGTTGCAAATGATTTTAAAACTGTTGCGGAGAGTTTTTGAAGGGGTGTGTGTGTGTGTGTGTGTGTGTGATTTTAAACTATATGTTGGCAAACTGCTGGTATGGAGTGTTTTGTGGGTTGCTTTTTCTGTGCAAAATGTGATGTGTTAAATGCATGTGGGTTTTGACAAGTATATGGTTGCAAACTTGGTTTGGTGTGTTTTTATAAAGTTGCTGTTTAATGTATGTGTGTTGAGGGGGGAGGAGGGGGCTGTACAAGGCATAGGTGCAGGGTTTTTTTAAAGTACTTGGTTTGTTTAAACCAACAAGGGGTTTTAAAAGCAGTTTTGGTTTTTATTCTGCAAAATGAATCATAGAATCATAGGACTGGAAGGGACCTCAAGAGGTCATCGAGTCCAGCCCCCCGCCCTCAAGGCAGGACCAAGCTCCACCTACACCATCCCTGACAGATGTCTATCCAACCTGTTCTTAAATATCTCCAGAGAGGGAGATTCCACCACCTTCCTTGGCAATTTATTCCAATATTTGACCACCCTGACAGTTAGGAATTTTTTCCTAATGTCCAATCTAAACATCCCCTGCTGCACTTTAAGCCCATTACTCCTTGTCCTGTCCTCAGAAACCAAGAGGAACAAATTTTCTCCTTCTTCCTTGTGACACCCTTTTAGATATTTGAAAACCGCTATCATGTCCCCCCTTAATCTTCTTTTTTCCAAACTAAACAAGCCCAGTTCATGAAGCCTGGCTTCATAGGTCATGTTCTCTAGACCTTTAATCATTCTTGTCGCTCTTCTCTGTACCCTTTCCAATTTCTCCACATCTTTCTTGAAATGTGGCGCCCAGAACTGGACACAGTACTCCAGCTGAGGCCTAACTAGTGCAGAGTAGAGTGGCAGAATGACTTCACGAGTTTTGCTTACAACACACCTGTTGATACAGCCTAGAATCATATTTGCTTTTTTGGCAACAGCATCACACTGTTGACTCATATTCAACTTGTGGTCCACTATGACCCCTAGATCCCTTTCTGCCATGCTCCTTCCTAGATAGTCGCTTCCCATCTTGTATGTATGGAACTGATTGTTCCTTCCGAAGTGGAGCACTTTGCATTTCTCTTTATTAAACCTCATCCTGTTTACCTCTGACCATTTCTCTAACTTGCTAAGGTCATTTTGAATTATGTCCCTATCCTCCAAAGAAGTCGCAACCCCACCCAGTTTGGTATCATCCGGAAACTTAATAAGCGTACTCTCTATCCCAATATCTACATCATTGATGAAGATATTGAACAGTACGGGTCCCAAAACAGACCCTTGAGGAACTCCACTTGTTATCCCTTTCCAGCAGGATTTAGAACCATTAACAACAACTCTCTGACTACGGTTATCCAGCCAATTATGCACCCACCTTATCGTGGCCCTATCTAAGTTATATTTGCCTAGTTTATCAATAAGAATATCATGCGAGACCGTATCAAATGCCTTACTAAAGTCTAGGTATATGACATCCACCGCTTCTCCCTTATCCACAAGGCTCGTTATCTTATCAAAGAAAGCTATCAGATTAGTTTGGCATGACTTGTTCTTCACAAACCCATGCTGGCTATTCCCTATCACTTTATTACCTTCCAAGTGTTTGGATAGGATTTCCTTAATTACCTGCTCCATTATCTTCCCTGGGACAGACGTTAAACTGACCGGTCTATAGTTTCCTGGGTTGTTCTTATTCCCCTTTTTATAGATGGGCACAATATTTGCCCTTTTCCAGTCTTTTGGAATCTCCCCTGTCTGCCATGATTTTTCAAAGATCATAGCTAAAGGCTCAGATACCTCCTCTATCAGCTCCTTGAGTATCCTGGGATGCATTTCATCAGGACCTGGTGACTTGCTGACATCTAACTTTCCTAAGTGACTTTTAACTTGTTCTTTGTGAATCCTATCTTCTAAACCTACCCTCTCTCTGCTTGTATTCACTACGTTAGGCACACCTCCAGACTTCTCGGTGAAGACCGAAACAAAGAAGTCATTGAGCATCTCCGCCATTTCCAAGTTTCCTGTTACTGCTTCTCCCTCCTCACTAAGCAGTGGGCCTACCCTGTCCTTGGTCTTCCTCTTGCTTTTAATGTATTTATAAAAAGTCTTCTTGTTTCCCTTTATGCCTGTAGCTAGTTTGATCTCATTTTGTGCCTTTGCCTTTCTAATCTTGCCCCTGCATTCCCGTGTTGCTTGCCTATATTCATCCTTTGTTAGTTGTCCTAGTTTCCATTTTTTATATGACTCCTTTTTTATTTTGAGATCGTGCAAGATCTCCTTGTTAAGCCAAACTGGTCTTTTGCCATATTTTCTATCTTTCCTACACAGCGGAATTGTTTGCTTTTGGGCCCTTAACAACGTCCCTTTGAAATACTTCCAACTCTCCTCAGTTGTTTTTCCCTTCAGTCTTGCTTCCCATGGGACCTTACCTACAAGTTCTCTGAGCTTATCAAAATCTGCCTTCCTGAAATCCATTACCTCAATTGTGCTGGTCTCCCTTCTACCTTTCCTTAAGATCATGAACTCTATTATTTCGTGATCACTGTCCCCTATACTGTCTTCCACTTTCAAGTTCTCAACTAGTTCCTCCCTATTTGTTAAAACCAAATCCAGAACAGCTTCTCCTCTGGTAGCTTTTTCAACCTTCTGAAACAGAAAGTTGTCTCCAATGCAGTCCAGAAACTTATTGGATAGCCTGTGCCTCGCTGTGTTAGTTTCCCAACAAATGTCTGGATAGTTGAAGTCCCCCATCACCACCAAATCTTGGGCTTTGGATAGTTTTGTTAATTGTTTAAAAAAGGCCTCATCCACCTCTTCCACCTGGCTAGGTGGCCTGTAGTAGACTCCTAGCATGATATCACCCTCGTTTTTTACCCCTTTTAGCTTAACCCAGAGACTCTCTACACAGCTATCTCCTACATTCATCTCCACTTCAGTCCAAGTGTGTACATTTTTAATATACAAGGCAACCCCTCCTCCCTTTTTTCCCTGTCTGTCCTTCCTGAGCAAGCCGTACCCTTCCATACCAACATTCCAATCATGCGTCCCATCCCACCAGGTTTCTGTAATACCAATGATATCATAGTTGTATTTATTGGTTAGCAATTCCAGTTCTTCCTGCTTATTACCCATACTTCTCGCATTTGTATATAGGCATCTAAGATCCTGATTTGATCTTGCCTCCCTGTTGTGCCCTGACCCTCCTTTCTCCTTGCCATTATAGGCCGTAGTCCCCCCCATTTCCAACCCATCTCCCAGTCCCGCACATGCAGCACTTACCTGTGGGCTTTGCTCACCTGCCCCCGACAAACCTAGTTTAAAGCCCTCCTCACAAGGTTAGCCAGTCTGTGTCCAAACAAGGCCTTCCCGCTCCTAGAAAGGTGAACTCCATCTCCGCCAAGCAGTCCTTCCTGGAAGAGCACCCCGTGATCAAGGAAGCCGAATCCCTCCTGGCGACACCATCGTCGCAGCCAGGCATTCACCTCCAGGATGCACCTCTCTCTGCCCGGGCCCCTACCTTTGACAGGAAGGATAGAAGAGAATACCACCTGCGCTCCAAACTCCTTCACCCGTACTCCCAAAGCCCTGTAGTCACACTTGATCCGCTCAGTGTCACACCTGGCAGTATCATTTGTGCCCACGTGGATGAGTAGCATGGGGTAGTAGTCAGAGGGCCGGATAATCCTCGACAATGCCTCCGTAACATCTCGGATACGGGCCCCTGGCAGACTGCATACCTCTCGAGATGAGCTGTCAGGGCGACAGATGGGTGCCTCCGTTCCCCTCAGAAGAGAGTCTCCAACCACCACTACCCTACGTTTCCTCCTCGCAGTGGTGGCAGGAGACTGCTCAACCTTGGTGGTGCAAGGCCTGGTCTCCTCCACTGTGGGGGGTGACTCCTTGTCTCCTGCTGAAAGTAAAGTGTAACGGTTATGTAACAACACAGTGGGAGGGTTAGGAGCAGGGGTGGAACAGTGCCTGCTGCCGGAAGTAACCAGCTGCCAGTTCTCACCCTGCACCACTGCCTCCTCCATAAGTGGCTGGTCAACAGTCCCACATCCTAGGACAGTGACCTCCGTGGACTCCACAGGAATACTGTCCAGGAATTCCTCATGGCTTCGAATGCTCCTCAGCCTGGCCACCTCCTCCTGTAGCTCTCCCACCTGCTGCCTGAGAGATTCCACCAGCAGGCACCTTTCACAATGGTTGTCTCCCCCAGCCTGGAGATCACTCAGTGGGAATTGCAAGCCACAAATACAGCAAGACCACACCAGGACCTGGGTAGAGGCATCCATGCTCAGGTTCTCTGTCTGGATACAGGCACAGGTGGAGGAGACAGGAGAAGTACTGGCACAAGTGCTTCGGGTCTTCATCACCATCAGTTACTCCCTCTGCCCAACTCCCTCTTCAACTCCCCTGTCTGCAGTCCCCTGTCCGCTTCGCTCTCCTAGTCGCACTGCTCTGGCTTTTTAAAGCCTGCTTGCCTAGGTCAGGCCTGCCCCCTTCTGAGTCAAATGAGATGTATTTAAAAACAATTTGTGGGTTTTTTGTTGTTTGGTTGGTTGGTATTTTTAAGTGGTAGAAATAAACTGAAAACTGGTGTTTGTTGTACAGCCTGAAATGGATTATTTTGTTTTTAAAGCTATAACTTTTTAAATAGAAAAACACCCTAATGATTTTCAAGTTTACAAGAGGGTTTCATGTGTTTTATAATAATGTTGTTTGCTCCACAGTACAGTCAAAATATGAGAGATCCTTAGACCAGAGGGAAAACCAGCTCAAAAGAAAAAGGAAAGAGACAGCTGAAAAGGAAAATTCACCAGCATCAGTGACTGATGGATCGATGAAGCCCAGTAAATATATTTTGCTTATCGGTTTGGTTGTTCTATGAGGTTTTAAGTAAATACATAGGTGTGGGGGTGAGAGATGGTAAAGTTCAGGGTTTTTTTTCGTTGGCTTGTTTTTTGTAAAATGTTTTTCCCCCACCTCATAGGCATGGACAACTTTTCTGACAATGCTGTAGTCAGAGCTACAAGGACATCTCCTCCAGAACAGCCAAAGAACCAGGAATCTGCTTTAAGACCCTTTACAACGCAAAACAGCGCAAGAGTGCAGATGAAGCATCCGGGCGGTCCAAACCTCACATACGTCAAACCCAAGGACAACACAAAAGACTCTGGTAAGAAAACAACCATGCAACCACAACTCCAGTTCCTCAGCGGTCACCGCCACACCATGCCCTGAGGAAACTGTGAGCGAAAACGCCCACGTTCACAAACCCGGAGCACGCGCTCTAGGGGTTCTGAACGTGCGCAAAACCACACACATTCACAAACCCGGAGCACGCGCTCTAGGGGTTGTGAATAAAAACCAAGGACTGAAAACTCCTGCAATGCCGAGGTGTTGCAGCCACACAAACACAACTCCAGTTCCTCAGCGGCCATTGCCACACCAAGCCCTGAGGAAACTGTGAGCGAAAACGCTCACATTCACAAACCCGGAGCATGCGCTCTAGGGGTTCTGAACGTGCGCAAAACCACACACATTCACAAACCCGGAGCACGCGCTCTAGGGGTTGTGAATAAAAACCAAGGACTGAAAACTCCTGCAATGCCGAGGTATTGCACCCACACAAACACAACTCCAGTTCCTCAGCGGCCACTGCCACACCAAGCCCTGAGGAAACTGTGAGCGAAAACGCCCACATTCACAAACCCGGAGCAGGCGCTCTAGGGGTTCTGAACGTGCGCGAAAACGCCCACATTCACAAACCCGGAGCAGGCGCTCTAGGGGTTCTGAACGTGCGCAAAACCACACACATTCACAAACCCGGAGCAGGTGCTCTAGGGGTTCTGAACGTGTGCAAAACCACACACATTCACAAACCCGGAGCACGCGCTCTAGGGGTTGTGAATAAAAAACCAAGGACTGAAAACTCCTGCAATGCTGAGGTATTGCACCCACACAAACACAACTCCAGTTCCTCAGCGGCCACTGCCACACCAAGCCCTGAGGAAACTGTGAGCGAAAACGCCCACATTCACAAACCCGGAGCAGGCGCTCTAGGGGTTCTGAACGTGCGCAAAACCACACACATTCACAAACCCGGAGCACGCGCTCTAGGGGTTGTGAATAAAAATCAAGGACTGAAAACTCCTGCAATGCCGAGGTATTGCAAACACAATTCCAGTTCCTCAGCGGCCACTGCCACACCAAGCCCTGAGGAAACTGTGAGCGAAAACGCCCACGTTTACAAACCCGGAGCAGGTGCTCTAGGGGTTCTGAACGTGTGCAAAACCACACACATTCACAAACCCAGAGCACGCGCTCTAGGGGTTGTGAATAAAAACCAAGGTCTGAAAACTCCTGCTATGCCGAGGTATTGCACCCACACAAACACAACTCCAGTTCCTCGGCGGCCACTGCCACACCAAGCCCTGAGGAAACTGTGAGCGAAAACGCCCACATTCACAAACCCGGAGCAGGCGCTCTAGGGGTTCTGAACGTGCGCAAAACCACACACATTCACAAACCCGGAGCAGGTGCTCTAGGGGTTCTGAACGTGTGCAAAACCACACACATTCACAAACCCGGAGCACGCGCTCTAGGGGTTGTGAATAAAAAACCAAGGACTGAAAACTCCAGCAATGCCGAGGTATTGCACCCACACAAACACAACTCCAGTTCCTCAGCGGCCACTGCCACACCAAGCCCTGAGGAAACTGTGAGCGAAAACGCCCACGTTCACAAACCCGGAGCATGCGCTCTAGGGGTTCTGAACGTGCGCAAAACCACACACATTCACAAACCCGGAGCACGCGCTCTAGGGGTTGTGAATAAAAAACCAAGGACTGACAAACCATTTTCCCAAAACCATAAGCTCATCACAGCTCCCCCATATTCTCGTATGGGGGAAGAGTTTGATGCTTCATTCAGAAAATTGGTGAACTCTGTATCCTGAGGGGGCCTAAAAGAAAGGGGCCTCGGCAAAAGGGTCCTCCTCAGGGGTTCCCATCAGATAAGGTGTAAACAAAAGTGGGGACAGCATTTGGCGGATAAACGGGTGGCTGCCAAAAAGTTCCAGGCAAGATCACTGCCAAATTTTTAAAAAAGGCTAAAGAGGTGATGAGGAAAAATACCAAAAAGAGATGCCCCCTACTGGAGGCTCACAAAATGGCTTATCTGACCTGAGGGGTGGTGATGAGTCTGTATACTGGACCCTGGCTAGTCCTGATGACTCTCACAGAGACCGCTCTGACTCTGAAATAGCATCTGAGGTAGAAGATGCCCCTGATGGTGCCGTAGAGGAACCCTCAAGTGCCTCTGAAAATCCAGAGTTGTATATGGAGAGAGTGAGAAGTTGGCAACGTGAAGAACCTAAGTTTGGGGGATCAGTGTATTGCGAGGAATTTTGTTTTGTCAATCTTGAGCAAATAAATTCAGCTCACAGGTTATTAAAGCCACACGTAGGGGAATACAGTTAGTTCTAGATGACGTTAATGGTAGGGTAGGCCCTGATGATTATGTCCAGTTACGTTTAGAGAGCCGTAATTTAACTAACCCTTTGTTTTCGGTCAGAAGAACTAGGGACGAGCTGTCTGCTGAGGATTTTTTAAACCAGACCTCAAAACTGTTGCAAAGTAATAGAGAGTTGCACCTCAATGGAACATTGCGCCTCGTTGCGACAGTTGTAACAAACGGGTGGGGGCGCTCGTAGAGTTTTAAATTCTATCCTTAGTAGTCAAATTATTCATAAAAAGAGACCATGTTTAGTAGACCTGGCTTACACCGGTACCAATCTGTGTATTGCGGGCGGGCTCTTGGCCGTGCTGTCCGATCGTAAACCTACGGACGCCGAGTTGTTAGAGGGGGCGAGAAAGCTTCATGAGAAACTGGGGTGGTCAGATCAAAAAAAGGTAATGCTCAGCGACGTAGCAAAGTTTGAACAGCATTTAGGAGTTAACATACAGGTGGTGCTGTATACGGCGAAAGGCGGCTGGGGTTTTTTAAAACGGGGGGCCCAGTGTACCCCAAGACTTATTTTATCCTGTTGCACGATGAGCATTACTATGGGGTTCTGGATGTGAAAAAGTTGTTCAGAGTGAAAAATGATTGTGAGTTTTGCCACACAGTGTACAGTCACGACCACTCTTGCAGGTATTGTTGCCGCCTCTGCTTGAGGGGAACGTGCTCAGACAGCGTGGGCGTGCCGCTGCGGTGTCCTAGCTGTAGACTATTTTGTCTATCCAAAGAGTGCTTAGTCAGACACATAGACTGCGCATCGAAAAAACAAGTCGAATGCCTGTCTAAAACTTTGTGTGATGAGTGTCAGTCTTACGTGGACAAGCGGCACCACTGTAAAGGGCGGCGCTGTAAGCAGTGTACGGGCTTGCTTGTTGGCAACATAGACAGTCATCTCTGTTTTATGGACAGCCTTAGAAAGCCCGAATCCTCAGAAAAGTATATTTTTTATGATTTCAAATGCACGCAGGAGACTGGGTTGCACGCTCCCAATTACATTTTTGCTATGGCCCTAAAGCCAGAAAAATCCTGGAAATTTAAGGGTAGCGAGTGTCTTTCTATGTTCGTTGAGACCTTTATTGGCAAAAAGTTCCGTGACTACACGTTCATAGCACACAATTCCAAAGGTTACCATGCGTACTTTGTTGTGAGACAGCTACTGAAGGAAAAGATGTGCCTAGAACTGATCACTCAGGGTAGTAAACTAATGTGTGTGAAAGTTAAGGCCCTGGGCATTCATTTTATAGACTCTTTAAATTTCTTGCCCATGAAGCTTAGCAAGCTACCGCAGGCGATGGGGTTTGAAGGGTGCAAAGGGTATTTTCCACATTTTTTTAACACTTTAGAAAACCAAAATTACGTGGGACCTATGCCCAGTGTGGGACACTATGGTGTAGACAGTATGATGCCCAGGGAAAAAGAAAATACAGAACTATGTAGTGCTTTAAAGGCTAACAAGATGGTTTATTAGATGATGGGCTTTCGTGGGCCAGACCCACTTCCTCAGATCAAATAGTGGAAGAAAATAGTCACAACCATATATACCAAAGTATACAATTAAAAAAATGAACATATATGAAAAGGACAAATCACATTTCAGAAGAGAAGGGGAATGTGGGGGGGAGGGGAAAGGAAGGTGAATGTCTGTGAGCTAATGACTTTAGAGGTGATAATTGGGGAAGTTACCTTTGTAATGGGTAAGGTAGCTGGAGTCTTTGTTGAGCCCCCCACGGAGAGTGTCGAATTTTAGCATGAATGACAGTTCAGAGGATTCCCTTTCAAGTGCAGATTTGAAAGTCTTCTGGAGTAGGATGCAGGTGATTAGGTCGTTGAGACAGTGTCCTTTCCGGTTGAAATGGCAAGAAACTGTTTTTTCTTTGTGATCCTGTCTGATATCTGTTTTGTGGGCATTAATCCTTTGGCGAAGTGTCTGAGACGTTTGTCCAATGTACATAGCAGACGGACACTTACGGCACATGACAGCATAAATTATATTTCTGGATGCGCAGGAATGTGTGTTCTTGATCTTACAACTCACTGGGTTAGGCCCAATAATGGTATCAGCAGAGTGAATATGTGGACAGAGCTGGCAACGGGGTTTGTTGCAAGGGAAGGTACCAGGGTTGGTATTAGTGTGGTATGTCCTGTGGTTGTTGGTAAGAATCATCTTGAGATTAGGTGGTTCTCTATAGGAGACTATGGGTCTGTCTCCCAGAGCCTCTTGGAGTGTGGTATCCTGTTCCAGTATAGGCTGTAGTTTATTGATAATGTGTTGGACAGGTTTAAGTTGGGGGCTGTAGGTGATGACAAGTGGTCTTGTATTGTTGGTTTTCTTGGGTCTGTCTTGTAGTAGATGGTTTCTAGGTATTCGTTTGGCTCTTTCAATTTGCTTTTTTATTTCTCCGGGTGGGTAGTTGAGATTGACTCATCTGCAGCTTCTCCTCCTCTGGAATCCCCACGTCCTTTTCTGCTGAACTGCTACTTAGCCAGTCGGTCCCCAGCTTGTTACAATCCCTGGAATTTTTCCATCCCAAGGGCAGGGCTCTGCACTCATCCTTGTTGAACCTCATTGGATTTCTGTTGTCCCAGTCCTCTAATCTGTCCAGCTCACTCTGAACATGATCCCTGTCCTCCAGCATATCTATCTCTCCCCCTAGGCACGGACAACACTGGCACAAAGCCAACTAATGCAGGGTGAGATACAATTAGTGGGGCTGCAGAGAAGGCTCAGCATACATGAATCCTGTTGCCTTTGCTTCTCTAGGGACCTGTGTTTCGTGTGAGGTCTGCGTCGGCATCCACAACAGCTACATGGGCCTTGCGCACATCTGCAGTGAACAACTGGATTCAGGAGACCTTCAACCAGCCTAGAACACAGGCTGGGTCGGCGTCAGCCCGCCCAGAACCAGGGGCTGTTGGGTTAGCGCAGGAGGCCTGGGAGCCAGGACTCCTGGGATCTCTGTGGTACTGAGAGGGGGCTGGTGGGTGGAGGGGAGAGGCTGGGGGAGTCTCTCTTTGGTCTTGGCAGGGGTGTGGTGTCTGGTGGGTTAGAGCTGGGGGAGTCAGGACTCCTGGGTTCTCTCCCTGACTCTGAGAGGAAAGAGAAATCCAGCAGGTGAGGGGCAGCTGTGGGCACCAGTCCTGCTGGTTCTCTACTGACCTGGGGTGAGTTGTGCCTCCGTTTCCCCCTCTCTAGATAGGTCAGAATCATACCTGTGAAGTGTTGCAGGAGGGAGACAGAGACCTGAAACCTCATCTCCTCTTCCTCCCATGCAGGGGATATAAAGACCCCGATCTTTGTGAAGACCTACGTGTCCTCCAGCCAGTGCAACCTTACACCCCTCCACATGACTTTTGGGAACGGGATCTCCGTGAGCAGAAGCATCACCTGCTGTGTCGGGGAGGCCTGCGAAACAGCCAATGTTAGCGATGCAGCACTCACCTTCATCTCCAGCCTGTCTGCTCCCGCGCGCCCCCTGCCCTGCCTGGCCCCTTCAGGCCTCTCTGTGGGAAGACGGAAGGGATTAGAAAAGAACCTTTATTTCCGTTGCCCTGCAGGGGGCATCTCATTGGATAATTTGGAGCCCCTGGTTGGCGGAAGGTTGATGGGTGGGATCCAGGATTCCCTGCTGCAAACCTCTCCCTGCCCCTGCTACCTCCTGTGCCCCAGAGTTGCAGCGCCCCCTGCACGGGGATCCAGGGCTGAGCAGTGCTGCCCACAGCTGCTCTCTCTGCCCCGCAGCCCCCTTGGGCTTCTCCCCCAAACTGACTGTGTTTGCTCCATTTTTCCTAGTGCCCCCGGCTACCACCAGCCTGAACGGCCAGCGCTGCCCAGCCTGTTACTCTGTGTTCTCCCATCACTGCAACGAAAAGATCATCGACTGCACAGGCACCCAGACCCACTGCCTGCATGTCAGCGGCACAGTGAAAAGTGGTCATTGGCATCCGGATGTTTCTCTGTCCGATTTCCCCACCCAGGAGCCACCACAAATATGGGCGGGCCCCTGCAGTGGGGAACGTTAAAGAGTTCTTTAGATAAAACGTTGAAAGGGAAAGTTGTTTTCAATTTCAATAATGAACCAGTCTGATTTTTTCCAGAGTTTGTTTTCATGGGGCTCTCTTCCAACTGAAGAATGTGTTCAACTTTCTTTTTTTAACTGCAGAAAGGTTTCATCTGAAAAATCTCAGCGCACAAGAGAATCTCTGAGCACTCTCTGGCATAGGAGAGGAGATATCATTGAAAAGGGAGAAGTGCACTATGATTAAAATAAATGCTTTTTCCAGCCAATAACCCATTAATCTGTGGAACTCCCCACCACTGGAAACTGCTGTGGTCAAGACCTATGTATAATTCTAGAAGATTCTTGCTCATCATGAAGAGCTGGAGTGATCATAATGAATGATCAGAAAACTGTTGTACCTCCTTTTTTCAAGTCTTACATTGATTTCTAGCCATTAGCAATATTCCTCATATCGGTGGTTTGGATACCTTTCTGTGCAGGATCTAGCGCTGGCCGATGATTGAGGTAGGATACTCTACTGGGCACAGCGCCCTGCACAAGGGCCCCCCAAACTGCCTTGGTGTCTCTCTCTTTGTAGAATAGCAGGCTCTAAAGTAATACAAGTGAAGTGACAGTACAAACACACCCTGCCTGGGTCTGCTGCGGAAATATCCTAGCTGGTGGGACCTGGAAGTGCCAGAGATATTTCTTTTTTACTGGTTGTGGAACACTGTAACAGATGCCCCAACTGAGATCGGGGCCTTTTTGTTCCAAGTGTTGCACAGACCCCTTGGCTGAGAGGTGAATCCTCTGCTGCACACTTGCCAAAATTGGGAGTCCCTTTGTGCCAGGCTCCGTGCAGGCCTTTTGGATGAGAATTAGTTAAGGATCCCACTACTGCCACCATCAGTGAGCAACACCATTGCCAGGTGAATAGTGGGTCTAAGATTCACCTGCTCCACAGTTTGTTATAGATTAAGGGTTCACTGAGTGACACTGCATCTGAGCAGAGGAAGAGAGACCGTCGGGGGGTCCCAGATGGGCAGCAGGAGTGGCTCAGAGGCGGAAGGGGACTGTGTTTTATAGGGCCAGAGACCTAAAAGGCTTCTCAAAGGGGTTCCCAGACACTGACCCTCTTGCTTTGTCCCCCACAGGTGAGACAAGCATGAAGACCACCCTGAAAGGCTGCGCCAGTGAGTCTGCCTGCACAAATATACAGCAGCTCAAAGGGACCTTCGGGGGGTTTGATGCAGATCTCACCACGGCCAAATGCAGCCCAGCCTCCTCCCGCGTGGCCACTATGGCTCCAGAACCAGATGGACTTGTCCTCCCAGCCCTCCTTACCGTCCTGCTGGTGAACGCCCTCTTCTGATCCTCCCTCCCACGGCACAGCCCCCTTGACCTGGGGAGCTACGCCTCTGCTGGCAGGGCTCGGATTCACTTCCTCTGTAATGGGATGATCAGAATAAAACAGACACAAGAAAACTGGACGGGAGCACGTGTTTGTGTGTGTGTGTGGGGGGGGGGGTGTGCTGGAATCATCGTTTGTGCATGTCTGTCTGTAATATAATCTATGCTATCATGTACCGACAGTGTCCGTCTGCTATGTACATTGGACAAACGTCTCAGACACTTCGCCAAAGGATCAATTCCCACAAAACAGACATTAGACAGGATCACAAAAAAAAAAACAGTTGCTTGTCATTTCAACCAGAAAGGACACAGTCTCAATGACCTGCTAATCTGCATCCTACTTCAGAAGACATTCAAATCTACACTTGAAAGGGAATCCTCTGAACTGGCATTCATGCTAAAATTCGACACTCTCCGCAGGGGACTTATCAAAGACTCCAACTACCTTACCCATTACAAAGATAGCTTCCCCAATTATCACCTCTAATACTATTAACTCACAGACATCTCCCCTTCCCCACCTCTAATATCATTAACTCACTGGCATTCACCTTCCTTCCCCCCCCCCCCCCCCCCCGCATCCCCCTTCTGTTCTGCAATGTGATTTGTCCTTTTCTTATGTGTTCATTTGTTTTAAATTGTATCCTTTGGTATATATGGTTGTGACTATTTTCTTCCACTATTTGATCTGAGGAAGTGGGTCTGGCCCACGAAAGCTCATCATCTAATAAACCATCTTGTTAGTCTTTAAAGTGCTACATAGTCCTGTATTTTGTTTCAGCTACACCAGACTAACACGGCTACATTTCTATCACTGTCTGTAATAGTGAATCTCGGGTATTATGTGTCTTCCTGTGTGTGATAATGAGTGATCGACTCTGTGAGCGTGTGATCATGAATTTTGGACCATGTGTGTTCATGTGAGTGTGTGATAGCAAGTCTTGGATCATGTGTGTGTAATCACATCTTGGATTGTGTGTGTCTAGGTATTCGACTGTGTGTGTGTGAGAGTCTTGGATCATGTTTGTGATAGTGAGTCCGTGCTTGTGTAGTGAGTGTGTGGGGATTACGTGTGTCTGGTGGTGGTGGTCTGATGGATTTCCTCACATTTAATTTTATTGGGGTTTTGGGGGGTGTCAGATGCCTGGTTGTGTGTATGATTGGAGCTAGGACAACCCCCAGTAATGGAATGGGGAAAGCATGTGGACAGGCACACACATATGCAAACACACACACAAATATGCACGCACACACACGGAAGCAGCCTGCACAGCCGTCTCCTGTGCCACCCCTCCAACAGGCCCTCGTGCATGAGGGAAATGCGGTTGGTTTATTTGTGGGGCCTTTTACATCCCAGAATAGTCCCGCTTTTTGCCATAAAACTGAAAAAATGTTCAGTCCCCAGCTGCTGCCCTTTAGTTACACTGTGAATGTGGGTTTCTGGCAGGGCCACCAGCCAGGGCTGGAAACCCCCCGGGGTTAAAGCAGCCGCCGGGGGATGCCAGGGGCCTGCTGCCTCCTGCACAAAACAGCCTCTGGAAAAATGCCCTGGGCCAGGAGTGAACCCTGGACTCAGGCAGGGATGGGGGATGGGGTGGAGACGAACACAGGTGCATTTAACATTGGAATTAGACAGCAAGCAAATGGTCTGGTAGCACTTTCTAGACTAACAAAACATCGATGGGATCATGAGCTTTCGCGGGCACCACCCACTTCTTCAGATGGCAGGAGTTAAAGGAGACGCATCTTCAGCTGTGTAGCTTAGCAGCTCCCTCACCTGCTTTCTAGGCTCCAGCCAGCAGAGGGAGCCAAAGACTTGGGTCCAGGTTACACTGGTGCCACTGTAAACCAGCCCCTCTAGAGACTGCAGGGAAAGTGAGGCAGCGGGCTAGGATCCACAGAGACCCGCCCACCTAGGATAATGTGGACGAACCTTAACCCCCCTGCAGGGCTGCCCCTTTACAATGTAGATTTAAACAGATTAAATGCTACCTCTTTTCTGTGGAGAGGGCATTGATCTGTGGAACTCCCTGCCACTGGAAACCACCAGAGCCAAGATTCTGACCTGTCTGGTCATTCGGGGACACAAGGAGAGTGCAGGGGGTGTGGTGGGGAACAGGAGGGGAGGCCATGAGCAATCAGGTGAACACGACATTTTGCTTCTCCGTGTGTGAGAGCATGATCCCCATTTATCTGGCTTCTATCCTCAACTCCCTGAGTCTGTCTGTGTGTCTCTGCATCATGTGCCAGCCATATCAATACCAGGGCACACACTGGGCCAGGCGTCGAACAGACAGACTCTAGTCAAGACTAAAATCTCTGTCTCGGTGCTGCAAAGACCCCAGTTGAGATCAGGGCTTTAGCATTGCTGGAGGCTGGCTGGACACACAACAAGAGTTCGGCTCCTTCCTCAAGGGCTTATGGTCTACACAGAGACTGTGGTGTGAGGGGAAACTGAGGCACAGAATTGTGGGGAGGATGCCAGTGGCTGAATGTGAGCAGGAGAACCAGCGCTAGCTCCCAGAAGTTCTGTTAATGTCTCTCTACAAATTAAAAAATGACCAGGAGTTGACGTGGGGCGTCGGCCGGGTCTGACATGGAGGGTGAGAAGAGAAGGTGATTGAGGAGTCCAGCTCCAGGGCACGTCTGGCGAGGCCTTGGCTGTGTTTGGTGAGATTGCTGGGCACAGACTGACCCGGCGGAGGAGATGGCAGCTGCCGAACGGGACTGGCTCCGTCTCTGGGGTCTCCCAGGAGAAATGAAGCAGAGGGGAAGGATGGGTTTGGGGATATTAATATGAGGGGGGGTCTCGCCCTACAAAGCACGCATTAGCCAGCTGCACTGCCCAACCCTGGGACTTTCTGGACCCCTCCATCCTCTTCCTCGTGTCGGGTCTCTGTGCCGCGCCATTCCCCATACCTGGGCACTGCCTGCCCCCTGCCATCCCTCCTGCCAAAGGCTGGGCCCTGGTCTACACTAGGGAGCTATTGTGAGAGAACCCCCCTTGTTTCAAAATAACCAGCGGCGCGTCCACACGGCCACACCCCTGGTTTCCAAGCAAGGGGCTGGTTGGTTTTCCTCCTCCCTGAGTGAAAAAGGGCCAAAGCCTAAATCCAGCATCATCAGGCAGTCACCTGGGGTCAAGAGGAACTCGCTAGAAGCCACCGGCTAGTTAAACACCTGCAGCCAATTAAGACCTGTGGCTGCTATAAAAGGAGGACTGGCTGGAGGCTGGGGTGTGCGGGTGGGGAGGGATTGTTTGGGGACGTTGCCCAGGGAAAAGCTGCCAGATTGCGAGTGGGCATAACCCTGCCTGTTGCTGCTGCCTTAGGGGCCCTGGGCCAGAGCCTGGAGTAGCAGGTGGGCCTGGGTTCCCTCAAACATCTCAGCCTGTGCCCCAAGCCGGGAGACCAGGGCTCCAGAGGGGAGCTTGCCCCAAACGCATGAACTGGCCTGTGATGAGAGTGGCTCTGCAGGCTGCGGCTCCTGCCTCCAGCCCAGAGCAGGGATGTTAATATTGGTTAATTAAACGGTTGAGTAACCTCACGAATTCTGATTGGTTACTCGACTATTCTCTGGTCCCTGGGGCTGGGGCCAGCAGCCAGTGTGCTTTGGCCTCTGCCCGCTCTGTACGGCTGCCGCTGTGTCAGAGGCCGCAGTGCAGGATGCCAGGCAGGAGCTGGTCTGCGAGAGGAACCAGTTTGGAAACCAGCTCCCCTCACAGGACCGGGCACGAGCCAGAATTGAGCCAGGCTGCCCTCCTGGCTCCTTGTACACTAAATGCAGAGATGCAGCCGGGGTAGGTCCTAGACCCGTCGCAAGCCAGGACTGAGCTGGGCGGCCGGCCAGCCTGCTAAAAACGTACTAGCAAGGGTGAAGGGAGGGAAATGCACGTTGTCTGTAGCATTAGCCAATGCGCTTTTGCTTATCAACTAATCGGTTAATTGACCACGCTAGTCCATCCCTACTTCTTGCAACTTTCCTCCACTCTGCTTGTAACTTGCTCTAAGTGGCATTCTCGTCCGAGCTAGGAATGTGGGGGTGAGAGTGGAGACTACTGTGAGTTTGGGATCAGAGACTGCAAGGCTGAGCATATGGAGCCAGGGGAGAAGTCATGGGACCAATTAAGGAGACTGCTCCTCTGCTGGACCAGGGGACCTCTCACGGAAGAAATCAGAAGGGAACACCCACTCCCAGGAGGCCTGGGGTGCGTAGTCCTAGGGATGGGGGTTCCAGAAGCACCACCCCCAAAAAGAAGATGGGTGGTGGTCGTCGGGGACTCTCTCCTAAGAGGGACTGAGTCATCAATCTGCCGCCCAGACTTGCTGTCATGGCTCTTTCCCCACTCTGGCATGAAAAATGCAGAAGTGGGGAAAGAGTAAAACCCACAAAAGTACCGCAAAACCTTATCTACCAGGCTTTGGTATAAAACTTCCCCCCAAAATCTTAACAACCTAGATTTTGGGAATAAAATGCTACTGCCACCACCCAAATATTAATAAAGCAGACTACTTGGGAAATCTCACCCCTAAAGTACAAACCAGGACACAAACATTAAACAATCCCAGGTTAATAAAAAAGAAAAAGAAAAGAAAATACTTTTATTATCCCCACAATATTCCTGTTGCAAGCATAATGACTGGATGGAAAAGTAACAAAGTAATATACTCATGGAGGAAAAATGCACCATAGGCCAGGAACTTAGTTAAAAAGGAGAGCAAAACCCATTTTACAATGCACAGACATCAGATCCCATTTCCCAAACCATAAAACAATAAAACGGATTTATCTAAACTTTACCCTACTTACTGACTGTGAAGAGTATTTTCTTAGAAGGAGACATCCCGTCCCCTTCAATAGCTGGAGAGAAACTCCTCAGGGACAAAGGAGGGAAAAACCCAAAAATTTCTTTGTCCCACTTTGAAATTCCTACCTACATTTCTAGTGGCTGCCTGCCACCTGGTTTAGGTAAGGGACATAGTTAACCCCTTAGTCCCCAGGATGCTGGCTAATCTCCATGATCATGATATTTGCAATCTTGAGAAGTGTGCTGTTTACCGGGAGCTCATATTCAGGATGTGACCGAAAGTCTTCCAAAACTGATCAAACCTCCGGATCACTACCCTTTCCTGCTTCTCTATGTAGGAACTAACGATACGGCCAAGAATGACCTTGAGCAGATCACAGCAGATTATGTAGTGCTGGGAGGAAGGATCAAGGAATTCGGAATGCAAGCGGTGTTTTTCTCCATCCTTCCAGATGAAGGAAAAGGTCCAGGCAGGGATTGTTGAATTGAGGAAGTAAATGCGTAGTTGTGCAGGTGGTGTCGCAGAGAGGGCTTTGGTTTTTTTGACCATGGGACTCTGTTCCAGGCACAAGGATTATTAGGAAGAGATGGGATCCACCTAATCAAGAGAGGAAGGAGCATCTTCGCGGGCAGGCTTGCAAACCTAGTGAGGAAGGGCTTTAAACTAGGTTCATTGGGAGACGGTGACCAAAGCCCTAAGGTAAGTGAGGAAGTCGGACACTGGGAAGACTCACAAGGAGGAACGAGAAACAAAGGAGGACCCACTGATTCAAATGGAGAAGGTGGGGCGATCAGCTGTTTATCTGAGGTGTTTGTACATTAATGCAAGAAACCTGGGAAACAAACAGGAAGAATTAGAAGCCCTGGCCCTGTTAAAGAACTGTGATTTGGTTGGAATAACAGAGACTAGGTGGGATGACTTGTATGACTGGAGCACTGTCATGGAAGGGTATATACTGTTCAGGAAGAACAGGCAGGGGAGAAAAGGAGCAGGAGTTGCACTGTATGTAAGAGAGCACGAGGATTGCTTGGAACCTCCAGTATATAGAGGGTGAAAAGCCTGTTGGGAGTCTATGGGTTAAGTTTAGAGGTGGAAGCAACAGGGGTGCTGTTGTGGTTGGTGTCTGCTATAGACCACTGGATCAGGTGGATGAGGTATAGGAGGCTTTCTTCAGACAACTGAGAGAAACTTCCAGATCACAGGCCCTGGTTCTCATGGGTGTCTTTAATCACCCTGATATCTGTTGGGAGACCAATACGGCAGTACACACACAATCCAGGAAGTGTTTGGAGAATATTGGGGATAACTTCTTGGTACAAGTGCTGAGGGAACTGACCAGGGGTCATGTGAAGCTTGACCTGCTGCTAACAAACAGAAAGGAACTAGTAGGGGAAGTAGAAGTGGATGGCAAGCTGGGAAGCAGAGATCATGAGATGGTAGATTTCAGGATCCTGACCAAAAGAAGAAAGGAGAGTAGCAAAATACATACCCTGGAGTTCAGAAAAGCAGATTTTGACTACCTCAGAGAACTGATGGGCAGGATTCCCTGGGATGCTAACATGAAGGGGAAAGGAGTCCAGGAGAGCTGGCAGTATTTTAAAGAAACCTTATTGAAGGCAGAGGAAGAAACCATCCCGATGTGCAGCAAGAAAAGCAAATATGGTAGGCGACCATATTGGCTTATCGGGGACATCCTTGGTGAGTTTAAACACAAAAATGAAGCTTACTAGAAGTGGAAAATTGGACAGATGAGTAGGGAGGACTATAAATATATTGCTCAAGAATGCAGGGGAGTTATCAGGAAGGCAAAAGCACAATTGGAATTGCAGCTAGCAAGACACGTGAAGGATAACAAGCAAAGTTTCTACAGGCATGTTAAGAGGGAGATGAGAGAGGGTAGATGAGGGAGGTAACCTAGTGACAGAAGACGTGGGAAAAGCTGAAGTACTTAATGCGTTCCTTGCCTCTGTCTTCACAGACAGGGTCAGCTCCCAGACAAGTGCACTAGACAAGGCAGTAGGAGATGAAGATGGACAGCCCTTGGTGGGGAAAGAACAAATTAGGAACTAGACATAAACAAATCCAAGGGTCCGGATCTAATGAATATGGGGGTACTGAGGGAGTTGGAAAATGTCATTGCAGTCTTTGGCCATTATCCATTTTGAAGCACTTGGAAGAGGGGACAGTGATCAGGAATAGTCAACATGGATTCACAAGGGGCAAGTCGTGCCTGACCAATCTGATTAGCTTCTATGATGAGATAACTGGCTCTGTGGATATGGGAAAGTCTGTGGATGTGATACACCTTGACTTCAGCAAAGCTTTTGATACGGTCTCCCACAATATTCTTGCCAGCAAATTAAGGGAATATGGATTGGATAAATGGCCTGTAAGACGGATAGAAAGCTGGCTAGACTGTCAGGCCCAATGGGTAGTGATCAACGGTTCAATATCAGGATGGCGGTCGGTTTCTAGAGGAGTGCCCCAAAGATCGGTTCTAGGGCCAGTTTTGTTCAACATTTTTATTAATGATCTAGATGAGGGGATGGATTGCACCCTCAGGAAGTTTGTAGTTGACACTAAGCCAAGGGGAGAGGTAGATACACTGGAGGGCAGGGATATGGTCCAGAGTGACCTAGACAGATTAGAGGATTAGGCCAAAAGAAATCTGATGAGGTTCAACAAGGACAAGTGCAGAGTCCTGCACTTGGGACGGAAGAATCCCAAGCATTGTTATAGGCTGGGGACCAACTGGCTAAGTAGCAGCTCTTCAGAAAAGGCACTGGGGATTACAGTGGATGAGAAGCTGGGCAGGAGTCAACAGTGCGCCCTTGTAGCCAAGAAGGCTAATAGCATATTAGGCTGCAAGAGGAAGAGCATTGCCAGCAGATCTAGAGAAGTGATTGTTCCCCTTTATTCAACACCGGGGAGGCCACACCTGGAGTATTGTGTCCAGTTCTGGGCCCCCCACTATAGTGTTATGCTTAAATGAAGCACACAAGGGCTGTGTCTACATTGGCACCCTTTTCTGGAAAAGGGATGCTAATGAGATACTTCGGAATTGCAAATGCCGCGGGGGATTAAAATATCCCCCGTGGCATTTGCATGAACATGGCTGCCGCTTTTTTCTAGCTCGGGGTTTTGCCGGAGAAAAGCGCCAGTCTAGACGGGATCTTGCGGAAAATAAACCCTTTTCCGCAAGATCCCTTATTCCTACTTTCAAGTAGGAATAAGGGATCTTGCGGAAAAGGGTTTATTTTCAAGTAGGACTAAGGGATCTTCCGGAAAAGGGTTTATTTTCCGCAAGATCCCGTCTAGACTGGCGCTTTTCTCTGGCAAAACCCCGAGCCGGAAAAAAGCAGCAGCCATGTTCATGCAAATGCCACAGGGGATATTTAAATCCCCCGCGGATTTGCAATTCCGAAGTGTCTCATTAGCATCCCTTTTCCGGAAAAGGGTGCCAATGTAGACACAGCCAAGATCTTTTATAGGGGAAAAGGCAGCACGCCGCATTTATTGAGAATACAACAGTTGCATATGCTGTTCAATCACTCTCACACACAAGCACCATGCACACACAGTCCCGCCAAACGATGTCATAGTTACCAGGCCAGAGTCTGTATCTAGTGTCCAGCTAAATCAAACACAGAGGGGGAGCAGGGCCTTTGTTGGTCGCTATGATTCTATGATCCATCCGATGTTCCTCTAAAGCTGGTGGCAAGACGAACCCAAAGTTCCACAGCAAAGCACCCTGCTTTTATAATCCTGTTCTCTGTTGAAGTCCATAGTTTTCACTGTGTCAGCCCATGACCAGAGTGTTATCTCTTTGGTGTCAGTCATTCCCATACATCTCTTGAAGTCTCATCCTGTAATAAGTCGTCTCTTAGGGGTGCCAGCTCCACTTCAAGGCCCTTCAATCTGCCTATAATCCAATCACTCCTTATTATGGGTACACACTGGTGGTTATAGATGGCTTCTTTGACACCAGGTCATCAAGTTTTCACCCATACTCACCCTCCTTCTTTGACCATTTGGTTCTCAGCAATATAACTTTTACACCTTATCTTGACACATTCATACTCCTCTGACACATAAACAATCTTTTACAAGGACTTCTCAAGGAAGATCATAACATCAATATCTGCACTGGGCAAAGCAAAACGACATTATAAATTACACAATTAAGGCCTCAGCCTTCAACATTCCTCTGTTCTCATTAACACAGACACAATACCAAAACTATCTTTTTACTCAGGCCCATTTACTAAACTCACTAAACTTTAGGGAAAAAAACCCCCAAAACCATTTAACTAAAAGAACTTAATTTAATAAAATATTAAATGTGTGTTAATATATTACCTTACATTACTATATTATTGCTACATCATTAAACTACATTCCTATATTACTAAACTTCTGAATACAAATATAAAAGGAATAAAACTTTCAGTCCCCACAATAGAAAGGATGTGGACACATTGGAGAGGGTCCAGCAGAGAGCAACCAAAATGATTCGGGGGCTGAAACACATGTTCTATGAGGAGAGGCTGAGGGATTTGGGTTCGTTTAGTCTGCAGAAGAGAAGAGTGAGGGGGGATTTGAGAGCAGCCTGCAACTCACTGAAGGGGGGTTTCAAGGAGGCTGGAGAGAGGCTGTTCTCAGTGGTGGCAGAACAAGGAGCAATGGGCTCAAGTTGCAGTGGGGGAGGTCCAGGTTGGATATTAGGAAAAACGATTTCCCTAGGCGGGTGGGGAAGCGCTGGGCTGGGTTCCCTAGGGAGGGGGTGGAATCTCCATCCCTAGGGGTGTTTAAGTCTCGTCTTGAAAAAACCCAGGGTGAGATGATTTAGTTGGGGTTGGTCCTGCCTAGAGCAGGGGGCTGGACTTGATGACTCCTGAGGTCTCTTCCAGCTCTATGATTCTAAGTGTGGGCCTGCTGCCTGGTGAGGAAGGTGGATGAGTCCCAGGGGCTGTACAGAGGCAATAAGAGGAGAGAGCAGGGGCAGAAGCCCTCTGTTGGAGAAGCTCTTTCTCTTCTGACCAGCTCCCCAGCCGTGATCAGCCGACAGACCCTCCAGAATCCACAGGCCTCGGCTCGGTCTGCCACCCATATGCCAGCGGGAGTGAGTGAGGGTCTGAGGGAAGGAATGAGTCTGTGTGAATGAATGAAGGGTGTGTGCGTGAGAGAGAGAAAGAGAGAGAGTGTTGGGGAGGGAGAGGGAGACCGGGAAGAGAGGAGGGAGGGAGGGAGAGCTGGTTCCTCTTCAGTTTAAATCTTCAGTGGTAGCTCTCTCCTCTTTAGTTGAACCATCTAGTGGAGTGTGAATTCCTCAATCAATACGTCCACCCTCCTGTAACCCTGGGGGGTCTCCAGCAGGAGCTTTGGGGGTAACATGTTGGGTCGGGAGAGGAGAGGAAAGTGCAGGATGTGTGTGTGAGAATGACAGACACACATAGGGTGTGAGAGTGACAGAGATTTGCATTGCCCAGCTCCCTCCATCCCCTTCTCTCTATTTGGAGATAGGGTACAGGATTGGGTGGAGGAGGGACACCCTGACATCAGCCCCCCCTTCTCCCACTCACACTCTGCACAGCAAGGAGGAGTCTGCCAAGGGACCGCTCCAAGGCAGAGGGCAGGAGCAGCATGACAGTGGGTGGAGGGGCAGCTGAAGTGCCAGCGTTTGAGAGCTTCCTCGGGAAACCAGTCAGGATCCCCTGCCAGAGGCTCCAAGACCTCCCGGTCTATTGCTGGGCGAGCACTGCCCGCCTCCTTTTTGTTGCCCTTTCCTGAACCTTTTCCAATGCCAAGAGATCTTTTTTGGGATGAGGCGACCGCGTCTGTACCCGGGATTCCAGCTGCGGGCGTCCCATGGATTTACGGAGAGACAGAAGAGATTCTCTGTCTTATTCTCTCCCTTTTTTGTTGATTCCTCACATTCCGTTTGTTTTTTTGGCTGCTGCTGCCCACTGAGCGGACGTTTTCCAGACGCTAGCCTTGAGATCCAGGTACATGAGGGCTGTGTCTAGACTGGCAAGATTTTGTGCAAAAGCAAGTGCTTTTGTGTAAAACCTTGCCGCCTGTCTACCCTGGCCGCGAGAATTTCCGCAAGAGCACTGAGGTTCTAATGTATGAAATCAGTGCTTCTTGCGCAAATACTCCGACGCTCCTGCTCAGGGATAAGCCCTCTTGTGCAAGTATTCTTGTGCAAGAGGGCCAGTGTAGACAGGCACCTTAATTTCTCATGCAAGAAAGCCCAATGGCTAAAATGGCCATCGGAGCTTTCTTGCACAAAAGCGCGTCTATACTGAGCACGGACGCTTTTGCGCAAAGGCACTTGCCAATCTAGACACAGCCGTGCTGTTTACCAGCCCAGCTTGGGGTTACAGCCGGGCAGCCCTCTCGTACTCGGCACTGACGGGTTTATTACCAGTTGTTGACACAGCTGAGTTGGTAAAGGACAGATAAGCGTTTCCCCTGCACAGCCAGGACTTCCCCATGGCCATCTCCCAGGGCACGGCCCGTCCGGAGTCATGGGGGTTTTGTAATATTGGCCTCCTCTGGCTCCCTCGTTTCCTTTCCCAGTGCAGGGAAGGCAGCCGCAGCTTCCCCCCACCTGAGCCCTGTGGCTTTTGAGTGGCTGCTGGGCAGGCACCAGGCTCCACATCTCCACGAGACAGGTTCCCACATGCTTTCCCTGGCAGGAACTCAGGGCTGCCAGAGCTTTGTGTTGCCGGCTCCCAGCGAGCCCCGCTTCCTGCCTTTCTCTCATTTCTGGGAAAGGGGCGGCTCTGCCTGTTGCTTTTGCTTTTGGTTCCTACTCTTAGATTGAAATTCGTGCTCCCAGCTGGACGCTGAAGCCCAAAGCCCTACAGCCTATGGCCAGGCTCTGGCCACAGACCGGCAGCCCCTGTCCCTGTCCCTGACTTGGAGACGACTGAATCTCGCCGGCAGCCTGGATGAAGCAGGGAAGCTGTGAGCTGCTGCTGCCGCCCTCCCTGTGCCCATCCCCAGTGCACCCTGGCATCAGCCCCTGCTCCCCTCCCCCTGCCCTCTTGCCCACAGGCTTCTGCAGGGGGTGGGAAAGTAGCATTCTGCTGCCAGCAGGCTGTGCCGGGCACACAGAGCTCCGCAAGAGCCACTGCTGTGTCTGGCCGGCTAGACCAGACCCTGCCCCCGCCCACCCACAGGATCATCCCCCGACCTGACCCTGTTGCTGGCCAATAACCTAGTGTCCTGTTGTTGGGTTTTAATGGGAGCCGGCAGGTCACGGCTGCACCCGCTGGTGGGGGGTTGCTCCAAGTTCTGTGCAAAGTGGCCGTGTGAGGTGTCCAAAGCTGATGCTCTGCTGAGTCTGTGTGGGCTACTCGTGTATTGGTGCGGCTTGTGTGTGTGGAGTTAGGGACACGAGCTCTGGGCTTGAACTGTCAGTGTTCCCCGTCTGGGAGGGAGCAATGGGCCGGGACCGCCCGACATAGGACGTGCCCCAGAGACTCCTAAGCGGGCTGTTTGTAACCTCTCTGCTAAGAGCCTGCCCCATAGCCGGTGAGTGATGTGTGTTCAGTGACAGCCTCACCCTCAACCTTTTCCTACTGTAATTAATAAACCTTTCCATGGTCGATGCTAAAGGCCTGGCCCAGCGAGCTCTCTGGGTGGAATCCAAGCTATAAATTGCCCTGGGACTGGGGCTGGTCCCTTGGGACTGGGAGAACCTCTTCAGAGTTGGTGACATGGGTTATAACCTCTCCCCTGTGTAAGGGGGGGCTGAGTGGGGCACAGGGAGCACTGGGGTATCGGAGGGGTCTTGCTTGGGTAGCTTCCAGCTGGCCATATTGGCAGTTGACATGCCTGGTGTGGCTGGTTTGGTGCCTTATGGGGAAGGACCCCAGTCATGGGCTGTAAGTAGCCTGGTTTTGAGCAATTCACCCTGAAAAGACCCTCACCGCGGTGCCCAGACTGACCTGGTGTATTAGTGGGTATTGGCAGGATCCACAGACTCTGGTCAGTGGAGCTTTGGGTCAGGCCCCGCACGGTTCTGAATTTGGTTTTGGGACTGAGAGTTTGGTTGGTTCAAAGAGCAGGCGCAACGAGCCCGTTACAGCCTGAGGGTCTTGACAGAGACGCTGGAAGATTTGTGCTCTGAGAAAGGAGTCGCCTTGGGGAAGGAAGCGTCTAACCAAGAGCCGAGACCCTTGTTAGCGGCCAGAGACGCTGCAGCAGGAGGGTCCCGGGAGGAGTCGACAACTGAAATGTAAACAAGCAGTGGAAGAGTTGTGTCTGCTCGCCGAGCGGAGAAGGGCCGAGGCCGGTGGAGAAGCGGCTGACACGCGGCAGGAGGCAGCACGGACGGCGAGACTAGAGAGAAGCTGCCAGCAGAGAGCGAAAGGCCGGAGCAGGACGGCTGCATTAGCAGAGCCAGACGAGCCGAGGAGGGAACTGCCAGACGTGAGCTCCAGGTCACACGATGGAAGAGCGGCAGAGACTCCCCTCGGGTTCAGCGTGTAACCAGGTGGGCGTGGGGGGGGGTTAGGGCAGGGCAGCTCTGTGGAGTCCGGCTGGTGTCTGACCCCAGCCCCAGGGCGTGTGGTGTGACTGTGGTGTCACCTGCAGCTCGCAGGGAGATTGGTGAAGGGTGAAGGGTGGGGGGTGACTCCGGGCAGTGTCTGTGCCCAGTCAGTCTCACTGTGGCCAAGGGCAGAGTCTCTCTAGGGCAGTGGTCGATCGTGGGCGCTGCCAGTCGATCATGAGGCCGTGTGCCCAGCCCCCTTTGCCCCACCCACCCACAATGCGGTTTCTTCTCTGGCACTACAGCCTCCTGCCTCTTGCAACACTGGAGCGAGCTCTGGCTTCCTGTGGCCTGGGGGGACAGTCCCGCGGCTCCATACTGGAGCCGGCTTTCTAGGAAGTGCGCATGCTGCTCCCCCCCACCCACAACAGTGCGCTTTCTTGTCTCCCCTCCTTTCCTGGATTCCGGGGAGGCAGGGGGAAGGGGGAGTGAAGATGGCGGCGCAGGATCTGGAGCAGCTGGACTTCATCAAGGAGCCACATGTGTGCTTCTTCCAGAGCTGCCTGCAGATCCTGCCAGAGAAAGACTCGTCCCTGGAGACCCCCAGATACCAGCTGAGCTGCCCCTGCGCCCATTCCCCAGGCCAGATCACCTCCTGCACCCTGCTCCTGTTTCCTGCCCTTGGGTCATATGCCCCAGCAGCACCCTGCCCCTGCCCCCAGACCAGACCCCCACCAACACCCTGCTCCTGTACCCTACTTCCCACCCCAGATTCTGCACCCACATCCCTATCCCACTCACTGGCAGCCCTGTCCCGCACACTGGACCCCTCATTTTTGGCCCCACCTCAGAGAGTAGAGCGTCCCACAGTATACACTAACCCTGTAACCCCAGAAGAGTTACTCGGCCTGAAGCCTTGAACCTCACTCCTACCTACTCCCACAATGGGGCTGGAGTGCCAGGGGAGGGAGGTGTCTCAGCTGGGGTCACATCAGTGAGGCTTGGGGTTGTTTGGAGGGGTTGAGGTTTTCTGCATCTCACTTGTGTGGTCCCTGACTTTTCTGTGGGTCAGTCGCCCCTGACCCAAAACAGGTTCCCTGCCCCTCCCATAAATAAAGACAATTCTGAAACGTTTTGTGTTGGACAATAATATTTTATTTAAAAATGAGCCTGGCAGCAAGCCCTCGATTGGAGCCAAGCCCCCATCTGGCCACAGCATCATAACACTCCCGCACCCCCCCAATCCCACCCCTGAGCCCATCATACACTTGAACCCCCTGCCCTGAGCCCCTCACACCCCCAAACTCCTGCACCCCCACATCCCCAGTCTTCTGCCACTACACTCCTGCACCATCAGCCTGTGCCCTGAGCCCATCATACTCCCAACCCCCCTGCCCTGAGCCCCCCACACACCCCAACCCAAACTCCTGCATCCTCACATCCACCTGATCCCAACACTCTCCAGTCTGGGGCACCCTCCCTGAGCCAGCATCCCCTTTCCCCCCTCTCCCTGTTCTCAGGGGTGACGGAGGGGACGGCTAAACGAGGAGCAACGGGCTCACGTGGCAGCGGGGGGGGGGGGTTCTAGGTTGATGGGGTGAACACGAGGCTTCATGGACGTGTTCTGGGATCTAGATGGCCAGTCCCACAAAGCCCCTGGGCTTCCAGGGAAGGTGTTTCCCTCTGGTGGCTGGGGGGGCTCTTAGAGGGTCGCGCAGCCCTCTCTGGACGGGTCCCTCAGCCCCGGTTTGCTCAGGTGCTCTCAGGGCATTGCTCTGTGCCCCCCCCCCCCCCCGGAGAGCCGGCACTCTCTCGTGTCGCCTCCCTCCTCTCTCCGCGCTCCTCCCTGCCGGGCTGTAGCAGCCGCAGGGTCAGTGACCCAACCGCAGCTTCCACAGACACGGCGCCTGACCCTGCCGCCGGGCCGGGCCCCACGTGGCTCCCCGAGGACGGGCCCAGGCGCTCCCGTGGCGTCATCGCTATGGCAACAGGCCTGGGGAGCAGGGTCCCTCCTGCCGCTCACCCAGCGACTGGTCCCCGGGATGCGCCGGGACTGAATGGCTGGAGGCAGAGCCCCAGGGGGGTGTGGGGTAATGGCAGACGCTCCAGCCTGAGTCCTGCCCACAAGCACATGCAGCCGGGCAGCCCCTTGGCACCCCAGCACTGGCGAGCCTTCCCCACAGCCCGGCCTTCCCCACAGCCCGGCCTTCCCCACTTGACCCCCCAGCACACGGCTCGTCCAGAGTCATGGGGATTTTGTAACAGGCCTCATGGTTTTCTCCTTCCCTTTCTCGTGTGGAGAAAGCAGCCCCCCCCAGCCCTCTGGGGGGGGGGGGAGGAACTAGGGGACCACAGCCCTGCCTGTACCCCAGGGACCGGGTCTCAGGGGGGCAACAGCTTGTATGTGACCAGCCTCTGCTGGGGAGCAAGAGGAGCTTTTGAGAGGCTGTTGGGCAGACGCCAGGCTACACAGCCCCACAGGCCGCACCCTCACATATTTTCCATGGCAGGAACTCAGGGATGGAGCTTTGTGTTGCTAGCTCCCAGCCAGCCCCGCTTCCTGCCTTCCTCCCATTTCTTAGAAAGGAGCGTCTTTTGCTTTCTACCCACAGATGGAAATTCATGCTCCCAGATGGATGCTAAAGCCCAAAGCCCTGCAGCCTACGGCCCAGGCTCTGGCCACAGACTGGCAGCCCCTGTCCCTGATGCAGAGACGACTGATTTCTGTGGGATGGGAAAGTAGCACTCTGCCACCAGCGGGCCATGCCGGGCACACAGGGCTGTGCCTGGCCAGCTAGACCGGACCCTGCCCCCTCCCACCCACAGGATCATTCCCCGACCTGTCCCCTACCCCGCCAGCAGCAAACAGAGTCCAGCCCCCCTGAGAACTGTGCTGTCCCTGCGGTGCGGTGGCTGCTTGAAAGCATCACCAATTCAAACAGGAATCCCCCTGGGCATGTTCTCTGGCCTTTGCCATTCCAGCCAGACTAGCTGGTCCCTTCTGCCCTCGCATCCTACCCAGGAGGAGCCAGCTACCGTCCCCCTCTGCCTGATTTGCGTTTGCTGTGCAGGGGTTTGGAGATGGATTTCCTGCCTTTCCGGGAGCATCCCAACCCCTGGCCCAGAGCCCCCCTTGGTGGGCCAGTGAGTTTGTTGTGACTGCTGCACAGTGGAACAGCTTCTGCCGGCGGGAGTCCAAGAGGCCGAGGGGAGACTGTCTCTGGTAGAAGCCTCCTATGGTCCCATGGTTTGGGGACTCACCGTGCACTGCCGCGGGGGGGGGGGGGTCCCACAACTCTGGGGATGGCAACACTGCACAGGGAGTATCCTTGGACCAGCCTCGGCTGCGGGCTCCAGGCCTCCGTCCCTGCAGGGCTGGTGCTGGCGTTTGGCGCTTTTAACCCCAAGTCTCTTATTTCCCATTTCCTCCACTTGGGAGTCTCCTGCTGGCGCCAAGTGTCTGCGATTCGCCGACTGGCTGCCCTGGGCCAGCTCTCAGGACGTGGAGACTTCTGCAGAGGAGGAACAGAGCCGCAGCCACACGGGGGTGTGAGCCCCTTCTGGGTCGCTGGCCTCTGAGGAGCCCGTGTCGGGGCGGACGTGCACAGTTCTCCTTTCCCTGCCCCCCCCCCACTGTTCCCTGCACCATGAAGGGTCGATACAGACACACGGAGCTGGTTGCTAAGGGGAGGTGGCTTTAATCAGCCAGTGCCCGGGGCTGATACCCCCATGGAAGCGCGTGTCTCAACCTGAAGCTTCCGGTTGTTTTGTTTTGATTTGATTAGAACAAGCCAGCTCCAGCCGCCTGCACCAGTGTCATTTTATCACTCCAGGCCCCGCCTTGTCGGCCCTCTCCCTAACGAGGTGTCGCTGTCTCTGGAGTGTGTGTAGCCTCTGCCTGCCACCAGAGAGTGTGTCTGCACCATCCGCCTGTTCGTGCGAGTGTGGTGAGCAGGCCCTGACCCTACGCCACGTCCTGCCCTTTATAACCCAGGCCTGCGCTTCTGTTTGAGCCCCTCAGCTCACTCCAATTGGGTATTTAAAATAATGTCTGATTGTTCTGGGCATCCCCTCCCACAGTGCCGGCTGTGAGCGGGAAACTTCCAGGAGCCGTTCACCTCAGTCCTGTTCCCCGTCCCGGATCGCCCTGGGCAGCGACCGGCTTGTATCGATCCTTCAACTGGCTCTTTCCATTAGTCCCCAGGTCTCTGTGAGAAGCGGCGCTTTGGTTGAGCTGTTACACTCCATTGTCAGATCCATGCCCCGGAGAGGGGAGGGGTTTCCCTTTCCTGTTAATTGTGATTAAAGCCCCTGCGATGCCCTGTCACCCCGCCCAGGCGTGGAAGGTGTTAACCCCATTCATGGGCAGTGGGGACAGCCCCCCCCCCCAGCACCCTAGAGGCTGTGCTGGATGCAGCCAATCAGGGAAGGGCTGGTGGGAGCCAATCAGGGCCCAGTAGACTCACAGAAGAGAAGCTGCTGCGGTACCTTGGACAGTCACTACCTGGTGCTCAGGGAGGGAGCTCTGGGTTCCTAGCAGGTGGATGGAGGCTAGAACAGGGACAGAGCAGTTTCTGGCAGGCACAGGGGGAGTGACAAGGGGCTTGTGGTTGGCTGCTAGGACCAACGTGCCTGATTTGTGCCAGGGCTTGGCAGGGCCGAGCCTGCCCCCTCTAGGCTGGGCAGTTCACAGCCCCAGATCCTCTGGGTCTGATGCACCAGTTATAAATATAGAAAAATTCCTGGAGCCCCGGCACTACTTTCATTGCAACTGAAACATTGTGTAAGAGGTGGTGGAGAGGCTGGCGCAGGGGATGCAGCTGTCAGGGGGGCTGCTCTGTGCCAGAGAGGGGGGCTGTGGCCTGCCAGGGAGGCCGGGGTGGAGGGTGCAGCTGTCGGGGGCTGCTTTGTACCAGAATGGGGTACCGGGGTCTGCGGGGGTGCTGGGGGCAGGACAGGGTTCATGGACGGACTGTGCTATAACAGTTAGTTTAGAAATGGGGAGAGGATGGGGAATGGGAGCAGGGAGGAGGAATAAAACTGCCATCCACTTCCCGCCCCACACACAGTGTCTGAGGGCCCCGGCTTCCCTCTCTAAGCCCCTCTTCCCCTGTTTCCAGTTCAGCTCCCCTCTTCCCCTTCCCTAAGCATTGTTCTTTTATTCATTATCTAACGGGCTATTTATGGGACAGAAAAGTCCTGTTGCTACTTTCACTTTCTAGTCTTGTCTCTATAAAAGAAAGGGGCTTGAAAAGCAGCCAGCCGGAGCCAGGGAGAGGAGCAGAGAGGAAAATAGCCAGGGCTGCTGCAGGACTTGAGACTCCGACAGAACCCAGCACCTGCAGCGTTTCCCCGGGCGAGGTAAGAGACGCTCCTCTGTCCTGTTGCTTATAAACTTGCATGGACGGTAGAACTGCTGCAGTGTTACAAACACCAAACACACAGCGCAGTTGGATGCAGAACTACAGAATCAGACAACAGCAGAGACGGGGGGAATGTGAACTACTTAAAAAAAACAGTTTTAAAGGGTGTGTCTACACTGCGCACTATTTCAGAACGAGCTATTCTGGAAGAAATACTCCAGCTGTCTACACTGGCCGCTTGAATTTGCGCAAGAACAGTGACGATCTAATGTAAGATTGTCAGTGTTCTTGCGCAAATACTATGCTGCTCCCGCACGGGGGAAACCCCTCTTGTGCAAATGCTTTTGCGCAAGAGGGCCAGTGTAGGCAGCTAAAAACTGTTTTGCACAAAAAAGCCCTGATGGTGAAAATGGCGATCGGGGCTTTCTTGTGCAAAACCGCATCTAGATTGGCACGGACGCTTTTCCGCAAAAAGTGCTTTTGCAGAAAAGTGTCCGTGCCAATCTAGATGCTCTTTTCTGCAAATGCTTTTAATGGAAAAACTTTTCGGTTAAAAGCATTTGCGGAAAATCTTCTAGGCTGCCAGCCTCTTTTGAAGAAGAGCATCTAGGCTGTCTGGATGCTCTCTTTTGAAAAAGCACAGTTTGCATTACATAGTGCTTTTTTTCCAAAGAGTATTTTCTCGGTCTTCCTCGTAAAACGAGTTTTTCCGCAGTCAAAAAAACTGCCACGTTCTTTCGATTTACTTTTGAAAGAATGCGTCAGCAGTCTAGACATAGGGGAAGTTTTTTCAAAAAAAGGTCACTTTTTTTCGAAAAAACCCTGAAGTGTAGATACAGCCCATAATAGCTTATTTTGAAATAGCACACCCACACTACAGAGAAGCCTTGAAACTAGCCCGGCGCAGGCTCCGTTCATGTGGATGCGCTCCCTCCATTTAGAGCCCCAAGAATCACCGGGAAGGAGTAACTCTAAATGGCCCCGGGGAGGAGCTATTTTGAAATAACAGTGGTGGAGCGCCCACGCTCCCGCTATTCCGAAATAGCTATGTGGGAAGAGGCGTTATTCCTCCTGGAATGAGGTTTGAAAATGCTGAAATAAGCTGCCTGCTATTCCAAAATGATTTTGAAATAACGGGCCGGCTGTGTAGACGCTCGCAGAGTGATACTGGAAGAAGGGCCATTACTGTGAAATAACGCTGCTCTGCAGACACACCCAGAGAGAAGTGGGACTCGAAGGAAACTGTCTCTGTGCTTGTTTCATTCACACCGAGATGGTTAGAAGCTGCATTTTTGTTCTGTGCAGTGAAGCCTCAAAGCTGAGTTGACTCACCAGGCAGGGTGAACTTTTGACAGAACAAACAGACCAGTTTGTTTGGAGCTAACGGGCATTTCAGGGGGCGGGCCATTTCCAGTCCTGGGTTTTCCACCCCTGAGCTATTGCCACCATCACAGCCAGGCAAATGCCAAGTATTTCAATAGTAAGAGAGAAGTAGCCATGTTAGTCTGATCTTGGTAAAACAAAAGGAAAAAACGATGTAGCACTTTAAAGACTAACAAGATAGTTAATTAGGTGATGAGCATCTGTGGGGCCACCCACTTCTTCAGATCATCTGCCCCACAAAAGCTCATCACCTAATAAACTATCTTGTTAGTCTTTAAAGTGCTGCATCATTTTTTTCCTTTTGTTTTACCAAATAATTATCTAGAAAGCGAGTGGCTGAATTTCTGTCTTCTGACCTGGACTAGTGACTCCTTTCTCTGGTGGGTTGCTGGGTTCTGAGCCCCCCCAGCAGCCAGACTTGTCCTCTGTCTCCCTCCTCCCCCTGACTCTTGCCCACGAGTCACCTCACTGACCAACTCCTCCCACTCCGGTCCAGCAATGTCCCCCTCCCCCTGCATCGCACAGAGGGGAAGTCGGTGCCCATGCAGCACTTTAGCTGACGCTGCACAGACAGGGCTTTGCTTTCTGGGGCAGAGAAAATGGGGTGCTCAGCCTGAGTTCCTGGAGATGAAAGAACTCCCCAGCTGTTCCTGTGCCACTAGCTGGGAGAGCAACACCACACTCGCTGTCGGATCCATCCACAAGGCAAACAGCCCCAGAGGGGAATGGGTATTTGGGATTCTCCAGGCACATCACCATTTAGATGACGTGCGTTACTCCTGGGCATGCTAATAAGCTGCCTGTGTCAATTCTCTGTAGTTGACTCTGATATAAGCTCCCCTGTAGAATGTGCATGAATAAAATACTAGAAGATTGACAAGGGTTTGCTCAGGTCCTTAAATAAAATCAGTTTGAGGGTTTTCCTTTAAATCGTGGTTCCCAGCGTGTGGTCTGCGATGGTGCTGGAGGGGTCCATGGAATGTTTCAAATAGACCGGAAAATCAACCTGCAGTGATTAAAAACACGTATCATTGAGCACGGTGGATAGAAACACTTATGGGGGGGCTGCAAAATCTTAACAGATTGAAAAGGGTCCGTTGGCTCGAAAAGGGTGGGAGCCACTGCTTTCAATCAGTGCTCTGGGGGTGGGGTGACGAGGGGAGGCAATGAGGAGTTTGTGGTGCAGGCTGCCTGGGGGAGAGGGGACAACCCCAGCCCCCCACCCCTCCTGCCCAAAGTGTCTCCCCTCCCCCATCTTCCCTTCACAGCCCCCGGCACCACCCTGTCCCCCACACTCCCCAGGGGTGTCCTGCTGCCCCAGAGCTCGCCGCTCCCCCGGCACAGCAGCACCACGGGGAACAGAGGCCAGGGAGCGGAGTGGGTGCGGGTGTGGGGCTGGGCAGGGGCACAGAAAGCCTGGCTGAGCTCTGCCCCTCAGCATCTGCCCTGCTGCCTGACATGCTCCCCCCCCCTTGGCCCACGCTTCCCAGTGCCTGGCCCCATTCACTGTCTCAGCTCGCTGCCTGCCCACGGTCACAGCGCCAGGCTGCTCCTCTGTGGCCCAGCTCATGACGCCAGGGGGCTGTGAGATCGCACAGCCAAGCCCACCCAGCGCCCTTCGCCGGAGCAGCGGAGCCCCCGTTGGCAGCCCACTGGACTGCGCAGCAAGAGACGGGAGATAAAGTTTTCAGCTACCACTGCTGGAGAAAGATCAGGTGGCCAACAGTTACCAACTACCCTGAATCGGCCTTAGCCACCCAGCCGCTCTCTGCATTGGCAGCTGAAAGCTCCCTTTTCAGTCTTTGGGTGCGCATTCAGAAATACTGGCTGTTACAAATATTTTTTTTTTATTTTTGTCTTTTTTGGTCTTAAGTGGGGGGGAAGTGGCCTGCAGGGGGGCTATGAGCCAGAGCTGGCAGGGGCAGCCTGCTGGGGGGCTGGGAGCCATGGGGGGACTGGGATGTGGCCTAGCAAAGGGGGGGGCACGCTGGCAAGGGGGGACAATATGCTGGGAGGGCCGGGAGATAGTTAGTGGCCTGCCGGGTACTGGGGGAGGAGTTGGAGTTGTCCGGGGTGGCCTGCTGTGTCGGTGACTTGCAGGGGGGGCCGTGACCTGGAGCTGTCAGAGGCAGCCTTCTGCTAGGGCTGGGAGCCGCGGAAGGGCCGGGACGTGGCAGGCGAGGAAGCTGGAGCTGGCTGGGGCGGCCTGACAGGAAGGGCCGGGATGTGGCCTGGTGATGAGGGGGCAGCCTGGCGAGTAGGGGGGGCAGTCAAGGAGGCTGGAGCTGGCTGGGGCAGCCTGCTGGGTGGGCCAGGAACCACGGGGCAGAGCATGCAAGCTGGAGGCGGAGGGAGGAGCTGGAGCTGGCAGGGGCAGCCTGCTGGGGGGCAGGGAGCTGCAGGATGTGGCCAGGTTAAGGGGGGGCACCAACCTGGTGAGGGGGGGCAGGCAAGGAGGCTGGAGCTGGCAGGGGACAGGGCCTGCGCAGGGGGGACAGGGCCTGCGCAGGAGGGGCAGGTTGAAAGTCCCATTACAGAGAGACAAGAACGGCGACAGCTTGAGAGAGAGACTGGCTACTGATAACAAGGCCTTTTGGCCCAGCTAGCCCCTCCCCCTTTTACCTGCAGCCAATGCCAGGCCTGGAGGGAGGATAAGAGGACCCTGGCACAGTAAGGCTATGGCTAGACTATGTTCTATTTTCGAAAGAGGATATGCAAATTCTGTAGGAATTTGCATATCTTCTTCCGATCTCACTTTTGAAAAGCTTTTTCGAAAGTGAAAGTAGTCTGGATGTGGGGGGGGGGAGGGTTCGGAAAAAAACCCCTTTTTTGAAAAAAAACGCTCTTCCTTAAAAAATGAGGTTTACACAGTTTTTTCAAAAAAGGGGGCAGGGCTAGTTGAGCAAAAAGGCCTTGTCATTAGTAGTCAGTCTTTCTATTAAGCTCTGGCTCCTCTGGAATTTGCATATCCTGTTTCGGAAAAAAAAACGTAATTTAGATGTAGGGAATAATTCTGGACACACGGGGTGCAGGTGAAAACAAGCAGAGGATTTATTGGTTGACACAACTGGTGGAGTACCCATCAGGGGTTAGCCTGGTGAGCACTAACTTAGCCAAAACATACATTAGATTATATATGTATGTTTGGGCGGAGGGCAAGTGATTTGATAGGTCTAGCGGCGAAAATGAAATAAGCACATAAGCCAATAAACTACGAGGTTACACAGTATCTGCGCACATTGCCAATTAAACATCTTATCACTAATACAGGTAATTATTCCTAACAAGCTAAATGAGCCAACATCAACAGGATGGAAGCCCCCAGAATAGACATGTTGATGTTAACTTGTTTTGCTGAAATTGTCATGTCTACTGTGAGATGACTCCTTCCTTGTGCTGGCTCAGTCCTTGGGATCCAAGCTGATTAGTCTGAAATTACAGGAGACAGTAAGGAAAACCGCGCAGCCTGGCTGGTACCAGCCAGACCTTATCAGAGTGAGGCCCCTTTGGAATGTGGTTGCCAGGGGAACCAGGGTCAAGTTCACTGCTGTCTGTGCGCTGCCTAGGCCTGGCCTAATAATTTAGGATTTAAGTTGTCAGTTCTCAGCAAGATACCATGGACTGCCTCAGTTTACCCTACATAGACATAGCCTCAGCGAAGAGACAGGAGCTGGTTCTGCCATCCACACGACCTGAGCCATAGCCGTCCACTGGGTCGGCCACAGGAGCACACAAGGCTCTTACCCCCGCCCTCCGGCGCAAAGGGGGAGAACCTACAAGGGCCCCTCACTGAGGAGGGAAAATTGGATTCTTGGGGCCATGCCCCAAACTTAAGAACCAGAGTCGGGTAAGAGGCCACAATTCCTAGGCCCAGGGCCCTGCAGGAGGCATCTATGGTCCTTTGCCACCAGCTAACTCTGGGACCTAACCACTAGGCCACCCCGCTGCCTGGGAGGCTCAGCCACACCCTGTGACAGGAATCGCTTTAGGCAATTGCTGTTACTGGACTAAACTTGTCTCTTGGGCCCAGCGTAGCCCCAGAGCAGTAACTGCCCTTCTCCATCTCCTGTGCCACTTTGCTCGGGTTCACAAAGGGTTAAATAGGGTTTGTGGCTCTGTGAGGATATGTGGGCCCAGCTAGGCAACCTGCCCCTGTTTCTAGTCAGGAACAGAGGGGGATATACAGTCTCTGAAATCTCACCTCTTCTTTAGCCCTCTTAGGCCTGGGCAGGGGGATCTTTCCCAGAGCTCCTCTCTGCACAGAGGTCCCGTTTAGGGTCGGTAGCTTGCTGGGTTGGGTTCCATCGACTCTTCTCAGCACCTGGGAACCTCTGTTTTATAAAAAGGGCGAGGAGTCCTGTGGCACCGTATAGACCAGTGGTCCCCAACCTTTTCAGGTTGCCGGGCGCCAGGGGTCATGGCCGTTAGCCTGCTGGGCGCCAGGGGGCGTGGCCGTTAGCCCGCCAGGCGCCCCCCCCCCCCGCAAGCGCCGCGCGCCCGGGGCCGGAGCTCCCCCCCTCCCACACGCAAGCGCCGCGCGCCATGTGCCCGGGGCCAGGCCAGCCCCGAGCACCTGGCGGGCGCATGCAAGTGCCCCCACAGGCGCCATGGCGCCCGCGGGCACCATGTTGGGGACCACGGGTATAGACTAACCGAAGTGTAGGAGCATAAGCTTTCGTGGGCAAAGACCCACTTCAACAGATGCAAGAATGTTTTATAAGTGGAGGGGGCCACCCTCTGATTCCAGCCGCACACGTATCGAGTGACTGCTCCGAATCCAGATCTCTCCGTCTCTGTGCTGCTTCTGCACTTACCTGGCAGGTGGCTGTGCCGATGACTCATTTCTTACCCAGGCTTCGTACTAGGATTCCCTTTCAGGAGCTGGGTTTCAGTTTCAGCCCTGACTCTCAGTGGGGTCCCCTCTTTTAACCATTGCCCCTAGGATCGCAAAGCTACACCCAGGTTGACATCTTTCAGCATTTCTCTTGCCTTGTGCCTGTTGCTTCTAAAATGGGTCAGTTATTTACGGCTAGCAGAGTGACCCAGCCATGCTTGGGTCTTTAAGGCAAATATTTTCTTGGGTTGGTTTGGGAAAATAAAAGGGAAACGGGCGTGTTGGATGGAAATGAGTCATTTGCTTCAGCTGTTGGCTTGTTCCATGTCTCTGATAGTGGGTGTATCTGTGCTCCTTAGCGGCTCTTGCTCGAGATGTGGGGAGGCCTGTTTTGTCCTTGAAGTAGAGTTTCTCTGTGCTGCTCACTGTCATTTGCTCCGGCTGTGGGACGTCCTGGCCTGTCTCTTGAAAGGCGAGTGTGTCTGTGATCCTCACTGGCATGTGCAGAAGCCATCGAATGTGCAATTGTCTTTGTAGTCGAGTTTCTCTGGGCTCCTTACTTTGGTTTGCTGGAGCTGGGTTCTGTCTCGATGAAGGTGAGAGTGTCTGTTCCCCACTGTCCTGTGCGCTAAGAGCCGCTGGTCTGTCGCTGAGTTTCCAGGCGATCTTGTGTCTGAGTTACTGTTTCAAGACCTCTGGATGGCGCCATCTTTGGGAACAGGATCCGTGGGGGCCAAGAAGTGTTGTTCAGGCAGTTCGCAGACATTTCTGCAAGTGTCCGTTGTTTCAGTCCCGGAGGTGACGGGCCCTTACTGCTACAGCTGTGTGGGGTGTCTCTTTTGTGAAAGGTGCATGGGGAACCAATCATACTGCAGGTGCATCCTATTGCGGTGGGACATCGGGGTGCAGTCTAGGGGTGAAAACACGTGCAGTGTCTGAGATACTGTCCTGTGGCAGCCCTCCCCTTGGGCCTCTGCCAGGGGTTGTGTGTGTGGGGCGGGGGGGACAGCAGTGTGGGTAAGAAATGTAAGTGTGGGGTGGAGTGAGGTGGGCTGAAGGCAGGAGTATGGTAATATGGGAGGAGGGGGTCAGGGGAGGTGGAGGAAGGTGGGGGGTTCTCAGGGTGGGGGGCAGGGTATGGCTGGTGCAGGACTCAGGGCAGGAGGCACAAGGAAAGGGGATGGGAGGCTGGGGGGAGTTCACCAGGGTCGCCCAGGAAAGCGGGGATGGTGCTCCTGTGGCAGCTGCTCCTTCCACGGGTGTTTGGGGGGGAAGCTTCTCTCTCCAGCCAGCAGCTTCTCCAGTGGGGCTAGCGCTGCTTTCTATTGGGGGAAAAGTGATAGAAATGTAGCCGTGTTAGTCTGGTGTAGCTGAAACAAAATACAGCACTTTAAAATATGTAGCACTTTAAAGACTAACAAGATGGTTTATTAGGTGAGGAGCTTTCGTGGGCCAGACCCACTTCCTCAGATCAAATAGTGGAAGAAAATAGTCACAACCATATATACCAAAGGATACAATTAAAAAAAAGTGCACACATATGAAAAGGACAAATCACATTGCAGAACAGAAGGAGGATGGGGGGGAAGGTAAATGTCTGTGAGCTAATGATATTAGAGGTGATAATTGGGGAAGCTATCTTGGTAATGGGTAAGTTAATTAGATTCTTTATTCAGACTCAGGCATAAAGTGTCAAATTTAAGCATGAATAACAATTCAGAGGATTCTCTTTCAAGTGCAGCCTTAAAAGGCCTACCTGCATCCTGCTTCATAGGCCTTTTATGTGATGGTACCTGGGGGACCGACTGTCCCAGAGCTAACGCTGCCCCCACTGCCCAGGACAGAGCACAGAGCTGAGCTGTCGGGGGCACGGACTGAGGGCGGGGGTGGAGTTTGGGCACCAGGGTAACTGGCGTTTTCCTGCTGTGAGAGCTGGGATCAGAGCCACCAGGTGACCAGAGCAGTGGCAGGGCCGTGGCTTTCTGAGCAGTTGTGCCCCGTCCCCTGCCAATCACCCGCTTCAGACACAGCCTGGGGGCGATTTGCATCGGTGGAGTCGGTGTCTGGAGTCCCCCGGCCGGCTGCCTTCCCCTGGGAGACTGGCAGGCTGGGCCCATCAGGAGTGGCTCAGTGCCCACTGCTAAGCACTTGTGTGGTCTCCTCTTCCCAGGCAGAGCCGGTGCTGGAGCAGCTCACGGAGAACAAGATGGAAGAAGTTGCCACCAACCTCACTGCTGCCTGCAGCCTGACGGGGGAAGCTGAGCGCCAGACAGGTGAGTTGCTGTAGGAGTGAGAGTGGACAAGCCCCGTCTCTCCCCCTGAGGTACGGCCCCTTGTGCCCTGCCGGGGGTTGCTGGGTGACACTGGGGGGTGGCAACTGTGCTTGGAGACACGTGGGAGGCCCTCTGTGTCACGGTGACTGGTGAGGAACGCCCGTTGCTGCACAGGGAGCCCGGCCTCATGGGGGAATTGCTGCCCCCTCATCCCTCAGCGCTCGAGAACCTTCATGCCTGCAAGGCCTGGGCGAGGGACACGGGTCCCCCACACTGTGGAGTCACTAGTGTGGGAAAGACTGGGTTTGTGACTCCAGGGAAATCCTGCCGAGGGCTGTGTGAGGGCAGGTTGTGGGTTGGATAGAGGACAGGCCCAAGGGTGTGTCTAGACTACACCTCTCTGTCGATAGAGAAATGTAGATTAGGCACATTGAAATTGCTAATGAAGCCAGGATTTATGCTCATTAGCATAAACATGGCCACAGCTTTTTTTCGAAACGGAGTTTAAAGAAAAACAAACGGCAGTCTCAATGCAGATCTGTCAAAAATAAAGCCTTTTCCACAGATCCTGTAAACCTCATTTTTTGATGAATACAGGATCTGTAGAAAAAGGCTTTATTTTGAACAGATCCACGTCGAGACTGCCAGTTTTTTTTTTTTTTAAAACTCCATTTTGAAAAAAACCTGTGGTCATGTTTATGCTAATGAGGCACAGAATATTTAAATCCTGGCTTTATTAACAATTTTGATGTGCTTGATTTGCATCCCTTTGTCGACAGAGAGATGCAGTCTAGAAGTAGCCCTAGCAGGATAGGGATAGCTCAGTGGTTTGAGTGTTGGCTTGCTAAACCCAGGGTTATGAGTTCAATCCTTGTGGAGGTCATTTGGGGCAAAAATTCATCAGGGATGGTACTTGGTCTTGCTGAGAAGGCAGGGGACTGGACTTGATGACCTTCTAAGGTCAAAGTCCCTTCCAGTTCTAGGAGATAGGCAATCTCCATTATTTTATTTATTTTTAGAGCAATGTGAAGGGGATGAAGTAGGCTGGGGTGGAAAGAGACTGTAGCAAGGGCCCCCAGGGCACAGGCTTTTCAGGCTGTGGCAATAGCAAAGGCCTTCGGGCCGGCGACCTTTCCTGGCAGAGAGAGAACAGAGAAAGTTTGGGTTTTGTTCTGGGCAGTGCGGTGTGATGTGCAGGTGGGACCCAGAGACACAGCTGTGGGTAGAGAGGACACAACGACTCTACAAGCTGCAGGCACTTGGCTTATCACAGAATCCTAGAACCCTAGAACTGGATGGGCCCATGAGAGGCCATCGAGTCCAGTCCCCTCCCCTCACGGTAGGACTAAACACCATCTAGCCCATCCCTGGCAGGTGTCTGTCCAACCTGCTCTTAAATATCCCCAGAGATGGAGATTCGACAACCTCCCTGGGCAATTTATTCCAGTGTTTCACCACCCTGACAGGCAGGAAGCTTTTCCTAATGTCCAACCTCAAACTCCCTTGCTGCAGTTTAAGCCCCTTGCTTCCTGTCCGGTCCTCAGAGGCCCAGGGGAACAATGTTTCTCCCTCCTCCTTGTGACTCCCTTTTAGATACTTGAAAACCGCTCTCATGTTGTCACAGCTCACAGGTTGTGCCCACACGACCCCAGGTGGGACCCCCCTCGTCAGTGTGTCAGCCCGTTCTCAGGGAGTCCTCTCCAGTGAGGTGACCCTCTCTCCGGGGGGGGGCACTCCAACCTGGGGGGTCCGCCTCTCCATCTCCGGGACGACGCCTCTCAGGGCCTTCAGCCTTCTACCTTCGCCATGAGCCCCCTTCGGCCTCCCCTCCCAGAGGGACTAGCCCAGCCCTGTTCCCCAGCCCAGAGCGACTCCCAGCCAGCACCCAACAGGAGGGTTATGGAGCTTTGAACGCAGCAAAGGATCCCTCAGGCCTGTCGGCCCCCCCACTCCCACCCCTCAGCAAAGCACGTCTGAGTCTCCCTGCAGCCAGGTGGGCTCTGCCTGCTCCACCCTCTGCCCACATCAGAAGCCCCTCATCTTCCAGCAGAGCCTCCAATATTCCCAGCCACAGCCCCTCCCCGGCCGTTGTCTCTCTCTAGTTAACAGGGTCATCTGGGCCCCTCTCTTCTCTGTCTGCTCCTTCCCCCCGCCCGCAGCCAGTGTTCTCCCCTTGCTGGGACCAGCTGGGCCAGATGCTGGGGTGTCTCCTCTGCAGCCCATTGCCTGTTGTTGGGCCGGAGCCGGTTGTGTCCTCTGAGCAGGGCTGGCCGATCACCAGGGCACCAGACGTCGGTGCTCCAGTTCTGGGCTGTTCTCTGCAACGACAAACTCTGTCCTCCCTTGTCACATTTAACCAGGAACATCCTGGGACACTAAGTGCCCCCCTCTGCATGCAGCCCACCCGTCAACTCCCAAAACTCCCCACTTCCTCACACATGTCCCCTCTCAATCTTCTCTTTTCTAAACTAAACAAGCCCAATTTTTTCAGCCTTCCCTCATAGGTCATGTTCTCTAGACCTTTATTCATTCTTGTTGCTCTTCTCTGGACCTTCTCCAATTTCTCCACATCCTTCTTGAAATGTGATGCCCAGAACTGGACACAGTCCTCCAACTGAGGCCTGATCAGCACAGAACAGAGCGGAAAAATGACTTCTTGTGTCTTGCTCACAACACGCCTATTCATGAATCTGTCATGACCATGATGGTGTCAAAGCAAAGGCCTTACTCAGTTTACGTGGCTAAGCAGACAGCTTTATTGATCAGTAAATTAAAGTGAGCCAAACATGGTCCCAGCAGAGCTGGGCCCAGTAAGGCTGCTAATACAATCAATCCTAGTATCTTTATACCCTTAACCAAACAGTCTGTCATCAGGGCATCTGATTACAGAAATCATCAATTAAACTTGGAAAAACAAATTCTTATCAGCAAGATGGTGGACAAGTACAAGGGAGTGAATCTTTCTTTTCAACCAGCCCAATTAACACATACCAATAGCTCATCTTGCAGGCCTCTGTCCTGGGGTAACAGAAAGTTCACTCTGGTCTATGTGCAGAAGCAAAAAGCTGAAATGGTTTCTGTTATACAAGATGGCTTCTAGCTAAATATGAAATGGTTTCTACAAGGGTTAGCCAGCAGCCTGGGGACTAAGGGGTTAACTATACATGAGCCAGGTAAAGTTGGCCAATAGGAATGTAGGTAGGAATTTCAAACTGGGACAAAGGAATTTTTGGTTTGCCCAGGGCCAAAAAAGGGAAAGTTTCTCTCCAGGTACTGAGGACAGACACCAGTGGCCTCACCAGTGCCAAATAAAGGGGAATAATAAAGTGGCTTTTTGAACCCTCCCCCCTTGTGGTTTAGATGGAGATGTTTTGAAAATAAAGCCCCTTTTCGAAAGTTCCTGTAAACCTCAAAAGAGAGAGATCTTAGAGTCATTGTGGACAGGTCTCTGAAAACATCCACTCCGTGTGCAGCAGCAGTCACAAAAGCAAACACATTGTGAGGAATCGCTACAAAATGCACACTGCGTATCTTTGCACTGTGCGTATCTTTTTCTGATACTTTGTCAGAAGACTGGGCCACATTTTGAAAAAAAAAACCCCTTTTTCAAAATCCCCCTTCTTCCTCGTGGAACAATGCAGGGGCTTCCAAAAGAGCGCAATTGCTCCTCCGCAAAAAAAAGTGGAAGAGCAAACGCGGTCCCTAGACACGGTGGAGTTTTTTTGGGAGACCTCCAGTATCCGTCTAGCCGTACCCTTGGAGGCGGAGAGGGAGCTGGGGAAGGGATTGTTCTGCACTTCCCAGTGAGTGTCTGATGTTACGATGCTGCTTTCTCTCTGCATCGCCGCGCAACTGAACCGCTGTGTGTCTGGGAAGCACTCTGCTCCCTGGGGCTTGTCCTGCCTGGTCTTGCTCTCATCGAGGGAGCTGCTTCCCTGGGGAGCTGGGAGCCCTCAGACCTGCCCCCCTCTGCCCTCTCCCCGGGGATACCTGCAGCAGGTCTGCCTGGCTGGCTCAGTCTGTTTTCTGGGTTGCAGGTCGATCCCGCCCACAAACGATGGCCCCAGAGTGGCGCATGGAGCAGCCCGTGTGCCTCATTGATGGCGATGACAAGGGGGCCCTGCAGGTGAACCCCGAGGCTGTGAAGATCCTGGAGGCCATCGCCCAGCCAGTGGTGGTGGTGGCCATTGTGGGTCTGTACCGCACGGGCAAGTCCTACCTCATGAACGCTTTGGCTGGAGAGAGAACAGGTGAGAGGCCTGGGCCATGTGCCCCCCCCCCCCCTCCGCATTATTCCCTGCTGCTCTCTGGGACTCGCAGCAACCTCCCTCCCTCAGGCAGCCGTCCTGTGTGTCTGCGTCTCATGGAACCTGTCCTCTCTCCCCAGGGTTCTCGCTGGGCTCCACCGTCCAGTCGCACACCAAGGGCATCTGGATGTGGTGCCTGCCCCACCCCCACCGGGATGGCCACGCCCTGGTGCTGCTGGACACCGAGGGGCTGGGAGATGCGCATAAGGTGAGCTGGCTCTGCCGGTGCGGAGGGAACAGGTGGTACCATAAGGGGAGCTGGCTCTGCCGGTGTGGAAGGAACAGGTGGTACCATAAGGGGAGCTGGCTCTGCCGGTGCGGAGGGAACAGGTGGTACCATAAGGGGAGCTGGCTCTGCCGGTGCGGAGGGAACAGGTGGTACCATAAGAGGAGCTGGCTCTGCCGGTGTGGAGGGAACAGGTGGTACCATAAGGGGAGCTGGCTCTGCCGGTGCGGAGGGAACAGGTGGTACCATAAGGGGAGCTGGCTCTGCCGGTGCGGAGGGAACAGGTGGTACCATAAGGGGAGCTGGCTCTGCCGGTGTGGAGGGAACAGGTGGTACCATAAGGGGAGCTGGCTCTGCCGGTGCGGAGGGAACAGGTGGTACCATAAGGGGAGCTGGCTCTGCCAGTGGTTCTGTAAGGTGAGGGGATGCCTGAGTTGGTAGGTAAGCTCAGTGTTCACCTCCCTGTGGCAGTTTCATTTGCCCTCGAGTCCCAGGGGCACCTGCTCTTTGCTCTTCTGCAGGAATTGGGGCCCTCAGGGGGCTCAGGAACATGCACAAGTCACTGGTGCGGGTAACACCCGTGTATCCGCGCACTAAGCCAGATCCCCGCGGCGCAGCGGCCCCAGGGCACCAGGGCAGGATCCTGCCCTACAGCCGAGATGGAAACGTGCTCCCTGTTCTGCAGCGGCTCTTCCGAGTGCCCTGAACCCCCCCTGAGGGGATGGGCGGCCTTGGGAGGGGCGGCCCTGCCTGGGGAGCGGGGTCCAGGGGATGATCCAGACATGGTGGGTTTGGTCCAGGAGGCCGAGCTACGGGCCTCTCGTGTACGATGGGAGGCCAGTTCGGTGGCAGCACCCTCCCTCACAGATACTGCGCCTGGCACAGGAACAAATGGGGTATGAGAGGGGATCAACCCTCACGTTACTCAGCAGGACTGAGAGCCACAGACCTGGGGGCAGGGAACCCACCTCAGGATGTGTGGGGCACCCGGAGCCCTTCTGCACCCCTGGGTGGCAAGCTAGCAGCCAGCCTGCTCTCCATGGGCCCTGCAGCCAGGGCCACCGCAGGGCTCTCCATCCCCTCCTGCTGGTCAGCTGGCTGGTAGGAATCGCTGTGTCCCACTGGCAGGACGCAGACGAGGAGCCGCTCTCACTCAGCCCCTGCTCCCCCTGTGCCCGTTTCCCCAGGGCGACCCGAAGCACGACACCTGGATCTTCACGCTGGCCGTCCTGCTGAGCAGCACCCTGGTGTACAACAGCAAGGGCACCATTGACCAGGATGCCATGAGCAAGCTGCAGTATCCTTCCCGGCGGGGGGCTGCCTGGGGCTGGGGGAGGCTGCAGCTGCTGCTGCTGGGAGGAGGGGGGGGGGTGGTCCAGGGTGTGTTGGGCCTAGTAGGTGGGGTCCAGGGGTCCGTGCAGGCCCAGAGCCATCCCCCCAAAAGCGGGTGTTTGGGCTTCCCCATAATGCCCACCCGGCGTCTGCTCGGCCTTCCCCCCGATCCCCCCACATCACCACTCTGCAGAGAAGTGACTGGTCAGAACGGGGTGAGGAGTCATTGAGTGACCCCCCCCCAGGTACCCCTGGGGCTGTGGGCAGGTTCTCACCCTGAGTAACTGGGGCGGGGGCAGCCCCGGTGTCAGATCGAGGGGCCAGGATGAAGTGAAGCGTAGCTGGAGGGAGCTCACCTGGGTGGGCGCCGAAGGGCTTCTGTCACCCCGGGAGCTGGCAGCCCAGAGGAGGCTGCACTGAGGAAGCCGGCAGCCGGCTCCCTGCCACAAGGAGCCAGGAGCAGCCTGCAGGAGGGGCAGGGAGCTGCGCAGGAAGAAGCAGGGGGGCTGGGAGAGCAAAGCTCCGAGCTGCTGAGTGGAGGGGCACTGGGTTGGCGCCTGGTGCAGAGGCCAGGCCGGGGACCCAGCTCCCTCTGCCCTCTAGGGCTGCGTCATGTCCTGCCTTCCCAGCCTGGCCTAGGCACAGTGTGGGGTTTGCACACCCAGGCACAGGCCCAGCTAGGAGGGGGAAGAGGCATGTGTGTGTGCACGCTGCAGCTGCCTCTAGTGCACAGGCTGCCATGGGAAGGGTTGGTCAATGGTGCACTGGGAATGACAGATGTGCCCTGGTTTTGTGGGGGGCGGGGTCCAATGTTCCCTCATCTTTTCCATCCACGTGTGGAATAAGCTTTTGTGCTCACCGAGGCATGTGCAGATGTGCACCACCAGTAGAACCTAACAGTGGGCGCTTTGCTAATCAGCTGGGGGGCTCTTGAATGTCTCCTGAGTGGCCGCACAGCTCACTGGTGGGGCCCAGGCACATGGTGCAGCCGACACTCAGTGCCTGGCTGGGGCTGGTCTGGCTGCTTTACTCCCAGCCCCTGTCCCCAGCATCCCAGGGCACCTGTCTGGATTCCTTAGCTGCCTGGCCAGCTACGTGTCTGAGCTCTCGGAGCACATCAAGGTGAAGGGTGATGTGGGAAAGAAGGAAGAGGAGGAGACTGCGGCTGATACCACATACGTCAGCTTCTTTCCGAGCTTTGTCTGGACCCTGCGGGACTTCACACTGGAGCTGGAACTGGAGGGGAGGCAGGTGACAGAGGACGAGTATTTGGAGAGCACCCTGATGCTGAAGAAGGGTGAGTGCTCGGCCGAGGGTCAGGACAGGATTGCTGGGAAGTGAATCAGGTCCCAGTGCGGAGGGGCAGAGGGGATGGAACTGCTCAGGGCTCATGGTCCTTTCGCATACGCCAGGGCAGGGCCCACCCTGGGGTGTGTAAGGGGCTCGGAGCGACGGGCTCGGAGCGATGGCTCAGGTGTGGATGTTGGCATCTGTGTGAAAGTGGTTCCCGTTAACACTGAGCTGTGGATGGGGGAAGGTTCCACGTGGTGATGTCGTGAGTGTGTGACGCTCACGCGGAGCCAGGCTGAGCTCTGTGCTGACCCACGTCTGGCCTGTGCAGTGACATGGATCTGTGTGTCCGAGCGGCTGTCTGCAGGCGCTGCACAAACATGCTCTGGGGACTTACTTCACACCGAGGTGCGTCCATCAGAGAGTAGGTTCCTCTAAGCTCCGTGTCTCTAGTGTGTTAATGAGTCATGTGGGGCCCTGACAAAGGGTCACTAAAGGCAGGACAGACGACAGCTCCTGCTTCCTCTCAGCCCACGAGGGATGTTACCTGTCGAACATCGCTACTGGATTGCTGAGACTGGATTTGTTCTGAACAGTCCATGCTGACTGTGGCTTATTGCCTTGTTATCTTCTAGCTGCTCACAAACCGATTGATCATTTCTTGCACTGTGTTTCCAGGTACCAAATTTAAGATGGCTGGTCTATGTATTCCTGGATTTTCCTTATTCCCCTTTTTGTAGATGGCGCCATATTTGTCCTTTCCCATATTTGTGATTATTTACTGGTATGTCTAGTTCTTCCTGGTCACTCCCCACACTTCATGCACTGGGATACAGACCTCTGAGATAATCACTGGACTTCCCCTCTGTCCCGGCTGTTCTCTCCTCTGGCTGCAATTTCCCTCCTTCCCCCAGACTCGGACCAGTCCCCTGGTCTCTGTGTTTTTAACGGACCGTGGGCCTTTGTCTCCCGCCCCCACAGACTGTAGCTGACACTCTGCTCCACTGGCTTAGCCGATGTGTATGTGAAGATGCTCTTTCCCTTCGGTGGCACGTGGACCCCATTTCAATTGGTACAGGCCCTTGGGCTGCCCCTGCCACTGCCTGTGCAATGGGATGAGATGCAGAAACTCCTGTGAAAGCCGGGGGGCTCATGCTCTGTGCGGGCTCCGTGTGTGCAGGACCAGGCACAGAGCTGTGGCTGGACGTGCTGTGAAGCAGCTTCATGTTCAGGGCGGCTCTGTGCGGTGACGGACGCCCTGCGCCGCTCCCAGGGGACGCTGACTGGCCCCTGAACCCGAACGCAGACGGCTCTTTCCCTGGGCCACACGTGGGGAGAATCCGTGACACGCTGGTCGCTAGGGCAGCGTTTGTGCGCTTCCGACGGCTCCCTTTCCACCTGACACCAGCTCTTGTGTGTGCGCCATCCTGTGCCAGGCAGCCAGCACTGTCGCCACGGCAACTGCAGTAGCGCTGCCCCCGGCGCGGTACCACTCACAGCGGCAGCAGCAAGAGACGTGCCCGGGCTCTTCCTGCGCCGTGTCGCGAGGCGTTGGGCACCGCAACCGCCCCAGGGCGCCCGATCCCTAGTGGGACAGAGCTTCCTTCCCCAGCACCCGGCTTCCCTACCCATCCCCCCCACCCCCGCTCAGGCTCCCCTCCCGGCCACCTTCTCCCCCCACCACAGCCACTGCAGCAGCCTTCTCTGTGGCCACGAGAGAGGGGCAGCTCTGGCTTCACGTGGCCGAGTGCTGTGGTGTCCTGAGTTTGGGCACTCAGGGCACTCCAAGACAGGACTGCTTTGTTGTCCCTCATTGAGGTAGACAAGCAAGCGGGGAACCCTGAGAACTGTCTGTCTGGGGTGGGGGTAGGGTCCCTTTAAGCACGGAGCTCAGTTAGCCTCAGGCAGAAGCCCCACACTTCATGCACTGGGATACAGACCTCTGAGATAATCACTGGACTTCCCCTCTGTCCCGGCTGTTCTCTCCTCTGGCTGCAATTTCCCTCCTTCCCCCAGACTCGGACCAGTCCCCTGGTCTCTGTGTTTTTAACGGACCGTGGGTCTTTGTCTCCTGCCCCCACTGACTGTGGCTGAAACTCTGCCCCACTGGCTTAGCCGATGTGTATGTGAAGATGCTCTTTCCCTTCGGTGGCACGTGGACCCCATTTCAATTGGTACAGGCCCTTGGGCTGCCCCTGCCACTGCCTGTGCAATGGGATGAGATGCAGAGACTCCTGCGAAAGCCGGGCTCATGCTCTGTGCGGGCTCCGTGTGTGCAGGACCAGGCACAGAGCTGTGGCTGGACGTGCTGTGAAGCAGCTTCATGTTCAGGGCGGCTCTGTGCGGTGATGGACACCCTGCGCCTCTCCCCAGGGGACACTGACTGGCCCCTGAATCCGAACGCAGACGGCTCTTTCCCTGGGCCACACGTGGGGAGAATCCGTGTGACGCTGGTCGCTAGGGCAGCGTTTGTGCGCTTCCGATGGCTCCCTTTCCACCTGACACCGGCTCTCGTGTGTGCGCCATCCTGTGCCAGGCAGCCAGCGCTATTGCCACGGCAACTGCAGTAGCATTGTCCACTGTGTGGTACCACTCATAGTGACAACAGCAAGAGACGCGCCCGGGCTCTTCCTGCGCCGTGTCGCGAGGCTTTGGGCACCGCAACCGCCCCAGGGCGCCCGATCCCTAGTGGAAGAGAGCTTCCTTCCCCAGCGCCCGGCTCCCTGCAGAGCTCTCCTTGGGCCTATAAACAAACTGGACGGTGGCTGTGGTGCAGAGACCACTGCTGGTGATGCTGAGTGATAGTGTCTCACGTGGTTTCCTTGAGCTCCCTAGTCTGACTGTCTCCAGCTGTGGTGTCTTGTCTTAGCCTGTGAGGCCTCTGGAGCAGTGATTAGCTTTCTGCTCAGTGTTTGTGTGGGGCCTAATGCCGCAGAATCCTGGTCCATGCCTGGGTTCCTAGGTGCTGTAGTAACACAAAGAACATCAACAGTGGCTGTGAGATTTCCCAGAAGGTAAGTTTTTATAGTCTTTGGGTTACCTATTTACTTTTGGCTTGGCTTCTCCATGGATTTTTCAACAGAAAGCCTCAGAGTTTGGGCTTTGGCTGAATTATTTTCTTCTCAGCCCAGCGCTAGTAGTTTATCCATGTCCCTTTCAACACATTACCTGACCGCACAAATCTTGGTGGGGAATTGAATCCTGCTAGATATGGTGCAAGAGATCGTGCACTTTTTAAAAGTTTGTTTTGGAGTGACTGAAAGTGCATGTGCTGTTCATACAAAGCTTCTTGATGGAGGTGGGCTCTCAAACCCAGCTATGTCGAGACTGCCGGCGTTTTCAGGAGAAACTTTTCTGGAAGAGAGAGTCCAAAAAAACATCCTCCAGAAAAGCGTGTGCACTCTGCCAAAGCACATCAAAAATTATTTGCTTTTTTGACAGATAGCATCCATTCACTGTGGACACTATCTCACATGTACGCTGTGACTACTAAGGATGTTAAAGACTAGTCGACTATCCAATAAGCATTTGCTTCTGTATAGGCACTTCCGCAGTCCTCCTTTGAAATGTACCAGAGTGTAGATGTGCTCATAGACAGGGGATGCCATCCTTAGCACACAGGGACAGGGGCCTAGAGTAGGAGTATGGAGGCTGTTTTACCTCTGTCGTTCGCACTGGTGTGGGCACTGCTGGGAGACTGCGTCTGGTGCCCCAGCTCACAAAGGACGTTCTGAATCCAGTGGCTGCCGTGTGCCTGGGGGCCAAAGCAGGGTGGCCCACATGCTGAATTGGACGTTCATAATCCAGGAAAGATAAGAGCGAAGTTCTGCCCTTGTAAAGGCAAAATCTCTGGCACAAATGCGGCAGGTGGACTAACTGGTGAGGCAGCAGAAAGGGGCCTGGGGTATGAGACAGCAGCATGAGTCCTTGTGTATCTTTAATGGGCAGCAAGTTTAAAACAAATAAAAGGAAGTTCTTCTTCACACAGCGCATAATCAACCTGTGGAACTCCTTGCCTGAGGAGGTTGTGCAGGCTAGGACTATCACAGGGTTTAAAAGAGAACTAGATCAATTCATGGAGATTAAGTCAGGATGAGTAAGGAACCGTGTCCCCAGCCTCTGTTTGTCAGAGGGTGGAGATGGATGGCAGGAGAGAGATCACTTGATCATTACCTGTTCAGTTCACTCCCTCTGGGACACCTGGCATTGGCCACTGTCGGCAGACAGGATACTGAGCTGGATGGACTTTTGGTCTGCCCCAGTATGGCCATTCTTATGTTCTTATGTTTCAAAATCTTTATGGGGAATCTTCAGGTGGTGGGGTGGGCTGACCACTAGGTACTCAGCCCTTATGGGCATGTCACCTGCCACATTATCTTATACTGGTTTGTCAATCTCATCATCTGATCCTGCTCTCCAAGGATATGTCTACACTAGCCCCCTAGTTCGAACTAGGGAGGCTAATGTAGGCATTCGAAGCTGCAAGGAGGTTTAATGGTAGTTCGAATTAGGAGCTTTAATTCAAACTACCAGGTCCCTGCCGCGTGTCGCCGCAGGCAGTTAGTTCGGACTAAGGGGCATTTAAAAATTGCGACCGGACGGGAAGATGCAAATAAAGCCTGGGATATTTAATTCCCGGGCTTCATTTGCAACTTCAAATGCCTACATTAGCCTCCCTAGTTCAAACTTGGGGGCTAGTGTAGACATAGCCCAAGGCTACATCTAGATTACATCCCTTTTTTGGAAAAGGGATGTAAATTAGACGTATCGCAATTACTAATGAAGCGGGGATTTAAATCACCCCCACTTCATTAGCATAAAAATGGCTGCCGCTTTTTTTCCGCACAGAGCTTTGCCGGAAAAAAGCGCCAGTCTAGATGCTGATCTTGCGGAAAATAAAGGGATTTCAAGAGGGATAAGGGATCTTTCAGAAAAGGCTTTATTTTCCACAAGATCAGCGTCTAGACTGGAACTTTTTTCTAGCAAAGCTCCGTGCGGGGGAAAAAAATCAGCAGCCATTTTTATGCTAATGAAGCGGGGGAGATTTAAATACAAAAAAGGGATGTAGTCTAGACGTAGCCCACTTGTTTAGTTGGGAAGGCGAGAACTGAAGGAGCTGAGTTTGGGGTAAAGCCAGAATTGGCATGGGTGGGTGGACGGATGCTTTTCTGGGAGATAAAACCATCCTGTTCTAGAATTCACTTCTCTCTCTCTCTCTCTCTCTCTCTCTCTCCTCATTGCTGGCTGCTCCCTTCCCTCTCGGTGCAGGCCGGAGCATGGACGTGTTGAGTTACAACGCACCACGCCAGTGCATCCGCGAATACTTCCCCATGCGCAAGTGCTTTGCGTTTCTCCGGCCAGCCGGCGACAAGGAAATGAAGCAGCTGGAGTCGCTCCCTGAGAGCGCCCTGCAGCCTGAGTTCCTGGAGCAGAGCCGCAGATTCTGCCAGTACGTTCTCCAGGAGTCGAAGGTGAAGATGCTGAAAGGAGGCCACCCCGTCACCGGGCAAAGTGAGTCATGAGCGGGAACTAGCAAACCAGGGGAATGTCTGTGCAGCCGGGCTGCCCCCTCCTCAGAATAAGGCCGGGAGAGCAGGTCCTCAGGCTCCAGGGACTGACATGAGGGTAGAATGATCCTTCCAGTCCCTAATGCCACCTCTCAGCTCCATCGGCCGGATTTGAAGGGGGGAGCAACCCTCGAATCCTGCCCCTCCCCACAGCGCTTGGAGCAGAGGGGCACAGAGAGCAGCCAGCCGCTTTGAACAGCATGAGACTGCTCTGAATCCGGTGGGTGCCGTGTGTCTGGGGGCCCAGGCAGGGTGGCCCACAGGTTGAACTGGATAGCCCACGGGCCAGATACAGTAGCTTGGTGTACCACTGTACGGATGATCAAGGGTGGGGGCTGGGAGCGAGGTGGAACATGGGAGGTGACAGTCGCTTAGCAAGTGCCGTCGTGTGCGTGGGGCTGTCCAGGAACGTGCTGACGCAATCCGCGTGCACAGAATGGGGGATCACTCATGTCGTTAATATTAATCACCTTGCTTAAGTGCTGGCTCAGGGCCAGGCAGCTCAGCACCTCCCAGGACGGAGTCTTCAGTGACTTGGATGGACACAAATTATAGTCAGTCGAGGGGGAGCCAAACCCGACCAAAGGGTTGGAGAGTTTGACCTGTTGGGAGGTTAAACCGTTGGGCACATTCGGACTTGGGAGAAGAGTGAGAAGGACCCAAGAACAGCCCCTTGGCTGCAGCGCTAATGCTACTTGTAGCACCCACCTTCCCCCTCCCCTCCCTGCCTTTCTCTCTCATCCTTCATCTGCTCAGACAGCAGCAGCAGCGCAGGAGCCAGCAAACAGAGCTGTGAACAGAGGAGTCTGAGTGGGAGTTTGGATTGTGGGACTCGTTTAGGGTTTGTTTTTGCCATAGGGGGGTGTTTTGGTTTGTTTTTGTGTTTGCCGGACTAACAGGATTTAGGTGAGAAGGCTGATTAACACAGATAGCAGTGGCCATAACCCAAGAAGTAGAGGACACAATGGGCATGTCTAGACTACAGGGTTTTGTCGACAGAAGTTTTGTCAACAAATACTGTCGACAAAGCTTCTGTCAACAAAGAGCGTCTAGACTACATCCAGTTCTGTGGACAAAGCAAGCCACTTTGTCGACATAACAGTGTGGACGCAAAGGACAGTGTAGATGCAATAATGCCTTCTATCGACAGAACTCTGTCGATAAAAGGCGTTATTCCTCATAGAATGAGGTTTACATACGTCAACAAAACTGCTGAGTTTTGTCGACGTTATGTCGACATAACTCAAAGGCAGTGTGGACGCAGGTATAGTTTTGTCGACAAAAGTCCACTTTTCTCGACAAAGCCCTGTAGTCTAGACACACCCAATGAGACTGAGTGGATGTGGCAGCTGTGGTATGTATATGATTCTGGAGGGGGTACCTGAAAGGAGTTTTGTTTGTATGAAATGCTGCCTAATAGAACTGATGGAAGAAAAGATCCAAGGATTAGAGATGCAGGTGGAAACTCTGGTCAAGTTTAGAAGGGGGTTCGAGCACATGATGGAGCAAAGGCATGAGGTGGCTGAAGGAGAAAGCTTAGGGTATGTCTACACTAGCCCCCTAGTTCGAACTAGGGAGGCTAATGTAGGCATTCGAAGTTGCAAATGAGGTGTACCGGTAGTTTGAATTAGAGATCCTAATTCAAACTACCTACTCCGTGCCGCATGTAGCCATGGGCACGGAGTTTGGACTAAGGGACATTTAAAAATGGAGGTGCCTGGGAAGATGCAAATGAAGCCCGGGATATTTAAATCCTGGGCTTCATTTGCAAGTTCAAATGCCTACATTAGCCTCCCTAGTTCCAACTATGGGGCTAGTATAGACATACCCTAAGACATGCAGACTGGAGCAGGATCAAAGGCCTCTGAGGGGGGACTGTTGGGTGAAGAAAATGGACAGTGGAAGCATGTGACTATGAGAACCAGGCAGGGGAAAAGATGGGCCAGTGAAGGAGAAATAGAACTCAAGAACAGGTATGTGGAGCTGGAGAATGGAGAAAGGATACAGCAGGTGGCCACTGAAGGTGGAAAGGCAAGGAAGAAGAGAAGAGTGGCTAGTCCCATAGATAAAGGGGAAGAGTCGATGGAGACGACACCAATAATGAGCACCAGGAGGATACAGGATGGGTTGAAGAGGATTACAAGGGAAGATAGGAATGGAAAGGACTTGCAGCCAGAGGGAACAAGGGATAGACCAGAGAATTGTACTGTCACCAGGAAAAGGCAGGTCTATGTGATTGGGGACTCCTTATTGAGAGGAATAGACAGGCCTGTAACCAGAGCTGATCCAGAGAACAGAAGGGATGTGGAACTAATGTTGAAGAGGATCCTAAAGGGAGCGGGAAAGAATCCATTGATCATCCTTCATGTAGGAACAAATGATACGGCTAGATTCTCGCTGGAATGAATCAAGGGAGACTATGCCAGATTGGGGAGGACGCTTAAGGAAATCGAGGCTCAGGTGATCTTTGGTGGGATTCTGCCTGTTCCTAGAGAAGAGCAACAAAGGTGTGATAGGATTATGATGCTCAATAGATGGCTCAGACAGTGGTGCTATAAGGAGGGCTTTGGGATGTATGGCCACTGGGAGGCATTCACGGACAGAGGACTGTTCTCTCAGTATGGGCTTCATCTAAGTAGGGAAGGAAACAGACTTCTAGGATGGAGGTTGGCACAACCGATTAAGAGAGCTTTAAACTAGGAATTTCGGAGAGACGATTAGGAGATGTCCAGGTAATCTCTACGCCGGATTGAGACGGGGGAAATGGAAGTAAGAAAGGATATAGCTGGGGGTAGGAGAATGTACATAAGGAGGAAGGGCAGAGTGGATACTAGTCTAATAGGTCATATTGGAGGTACAGTGTCTGTGCCAAATGGGGTAAAGAATGTGAGTGAGGTGAAACAGCAAAAATTAAGATGTTTGTACACCAATGCAAGGAGCTTAGGTAACAAAATGGAGGAACTACAGCTACTGGTCCAGGAAGTGAAACCAGATATTACAGGAATAACAGAAACATGGTGGAATACTAGGCATGACTGGAGTACAGGTATTGAAGTGTATGTGCTGTTTAGGAAAAACAGAAATAATGGTAAAGGTTTTGGAGTAGCATTGTATATCAGTGATGAGGTAGATTGCAAAGAATTAATAAGTGATGGAATGGAGAAGACAGAGTCTGCCTGGGCAAAAATCACACTGGGGAAGAAAACTATCAGATCTTCCCCTGGGATAGTGCTTGCGGTGTGCTATAGACCACCAGGATCTAATTTGGATATGGATAGAGACTTCTTTAATGTTTAATTAAGTAAATACTAATGGAAACTGTGTAATCATGGGAGACTTGAACTTTCCAGATATAGACTGGAGAACAAGTGCTAGTAATAATAATAGGGCTCAGATTTTCCTAGATGTGATTGCTGATGAATTCCTTCATCAAGTAGTTGTTGAACCAACAAAGGGGGAAGCCATTTTAGATTTGGTTTTGGTGAGTAGCGAGGACCTCATAGAAGAAATGGTTGTAGGGGACAACCTTGGCTCAAGCAATCATAGAATCATAGAATAATAGGACTGGAAGGGACCTCGAGAGGTCATCGAGTCCAGCCCCCCGCCCTCAAGGCAGGACCAAGCTCCGTCTACACCATCCCTGACAGATGTCTATCTAACCTGTTCTTAAATATCTCCAGAGAGGGAGATTCCACCACCTCCCTTGGCAATTTATTCCAATATTTGACCACCCTGACAGTTAGGAATTTTTTCCTAATGTCCAATCTAAACCTCCCCTGCTGCACTTTAAGCCCATTACTCCTTGTCCTGTCCTCAGTAACCAAGAGGAACAAATTTTCTCCTTCCTCCTTGTGACACCCTTTTAGATATTTGAAAACCGCTGTCATGTCCCCCCTTAATCTTCTTTTTTCCAAACTAAACAAGCCCAGTTCATGAAGCCTGGCTTCATAGGTCATGTTCTCTAAACCTTTAATCATTCTTGTCGCTCTTCTCTGTACCCATGATGCTAATCATGAGCTAATTCAGTTCAAATTAAATGGAAGGATAAACAAAAATAAATTTGTTTATCTAAATTAGTTAGGGAAGTGGATTGGACTAAATAATTTATGGATCTAAAAGTGGAGGAGGCCTGGGATTATTTTAAGTTAAAGTTGCAGAAGCTATCAGAAGCCTGTATCCCAAGAAAGAGGAAAAATATATAGGTAGGTATTTTAGACCAAGTTGGATGAGCAAGAATCTCAGGGAGGTGATTAGAGAAAAAGCAAAAAGCATATAAGGAGTGGAAGATGACCACTAATCACTGAGGATGGAGTGGAGGTTAAGGATAATCTAGGAATGGCCCAATATCTAAACAAATACTTTGCTTCAGTCTTTAATGAGGCTAATGAAGATCTTAGAGATAATGGCAACATAACAAATGGGACTAAGGGTATGGAGGTAGATATTACCAAATCCGAGGTACAAGCCAAACTCGAACATCTTAATGGGAGTAAATCAGGGGGCCCAGATAGTCTTCATCCAAGGATATTAAAGGAACTGGCACATGAAATTGCAAGTCCATTAGCAAAATATTTTAATAAATCTCTAAACTCAGGGGTTGTACCATTTGACTGGAGAATTGCTAATATAGTTCCTATTTTTAAGAAAGGGAAAAAAAGTGACCCGGGTAACTACAGGCCTGTTAGTTTGACTTCTGTAGTATGCAATGTCTTGGAAAAAATTTTGAAGGAGAAAGTAGTTAGGGACATTGAGGTTAATGGCAATTGGGACAAATTACAACATGGTTTTACAAAAGGTAGATCATGCCAAGCCAACCTGATCTCCTTCTTTGATAAAGTAACAGATTTTTTAGATAAAGGAAATGCAGTGGATCTAATCTACCTCGATTTCAGTAAGGCATTTGATACAGTACCACATGGGGAATTATTGGTTAAATTGGAAAAGATGGGGATCAATATGAAAATTGAGAGGTGGATAAAGAACTGGTTAAAGGGGAGACTACAGCGAGTCATACTAAAAGGTGAACTGTCAGGTCGGAGGAAGGTTACTAGCAGAGTTCCTCAGGGATCAGTTCTGGGACCATTAATATTTAATCTTTTTATTACTGACCTCGGCACTAAAAATGGGAGTGTGCTAATAAAGTTTGCGGATGACACAAAGTTGGGAGGTATTGCCAATTCAGAAAAAGATTGTGAAATCATACAGGAAGATCTGGATCATCTTATAAATTGGAATAATAGTAATAGGATGAAATTAAATAGTGAGAAGTGTAAGGTTATGCATTTAGGGATTAATAACAAGAATTTTAGTTATAAGCTGGGGACACATCAGTTGGAAGTAACGGAAGAGGAGAAGGACCTCGGAGTCCTGGTTGATTACAGGATGACTATGAGCCGTCATTGTGACATGACCGTGAAAAAGGCTAATATGGTTGTGGGATGCATTAGGCGAGGTATTTCCAGTAGGGATAAGGAGGTGTTAGTGCCGTTATACAAGGCATTGGTGAGACCTCATTTGGAATACTGTGTGCAGTTCTGGTCTCCCATGTTTAAGAAGGATGAATTCAAACTGGAACAGGTACAAAGAAGGGCCACTAGGATGATCCGAGGAATGGAAAACCTGTCTTATGAAAGGAGACTCAAGGAACTTGGCTTGTTTACCTTAACCAAAAGAAGGCTGAGTGGAGACATGATTGCTCTCTTTAAATATATTTGAGGGATAAATGCCAAGGAGGGAGAAGAATTATTTAAGCTCAATACCAATGTGGACACAAGAACAAATGGATATAAGCTGGCTAGTGGGAAGTTTAGACTTGAGATTAGACGAAGGTTTCTAACCATCAGAGGAGTGAAGTTCTGGAACAGCCTTCCAAGGGAAGTAGTGGGGGCAAAAGACCTATCTGGCTTCAAGATAAAGCTAGATGGGTTTATGAAGGGGATGGTTTGATGAGGTAACATGAGCTTGGCAATTAATTGACCTTTCACTATCAGTGGTAAATAGGCCAATGGTGGGAAGATAGGAGTTACTATAGAGAACTTTTTTTTGGGTGTTTGGCTCATGAGTCTTGCCCACATGCTCAGGGTTCAGTTGATCGCTATATTTGGGGTCGGGATGGAATTTTCCTCCAGGGTAGATTGGCAGAGGCCCTGGAGGTTTTTCGCCTTCCTCTGTAGCATGGGGCACAGATCACAGCTGGAGGACTCTCTGCATCTTGGGGTCTTTGAAGCATCGTTTCAGGGACTTCAATATTGGAGATATAGGTGAGAGGATTATTCTAGGAGGGGTGGGTGAGATTCTGTGGCCTGCACTATGCAGAGGGTCAGACTAGATGATCATAATGGTCCCTTCTTACCTTAAAATCTATGAGTCTATGAGTCTTCCTACAGCCCGTGTGCCCAGGGCCTCCCTCCCCCTCACACTCATGTCGTTCCTCTCCCTTCCCCCCCTGCTCAGCCCCATCCCATCTCCTCCCTCCGACCTCGGCCTTGCCGGCTCCTTGTCTGTCGGGTGTCCCATGGGCCGTGAGCTCCTGAGGGCAGGGCGCAGGGACAGGGCTGGCTCTGAGAGGTCATGCTCACTTCTGGCGCTTGGACGTCAGAGGGACAGGAGCTGCCACCAGCATCGGCCCCCCAGTGATGTGTCGGTGGGGGCTACTCAGCCAGGCAGGGAAGGGCCCAGGGCCAGTGCAGAGCTGGGGCCAGGCCCTCACGGGAGTCTCTGGAAATTCTCCTAACGCCCCTCCCCTGCTCTCCCCCAGTGTTTGGCCTCTTAGCCCAGAGCTACGTGGAGACCATCATGAGCGGGAAGGTGCCCTGCCTGGATGATGCAGTGACCACCATTGCCGCCAAGCAGAATGAGGCTGCGGTCAGGGAGGGGCTGGCTCTTTATGACGCCCAGATGGAGGAACAGGTCACGTTCCCGGCGGAGGTGGCCATGCTGTCTGAGGCACATGGAGCGTGCGAGAGGGCAGCCCTGCAGCTGTTCATGCAGCAGTCCTTCAAGGATGAGGATCAGAAGTACCAGGAGCAGCTGGCGGTAAGTTTATGGGCCCTGCACGTCCCCCGCCTTGGACCTGCCCCTGGCTATTACTCTGCTACTTTCCTGGGTCTATTACAGAATATCTGGGTAGTCACTCACTGACCTGGAGCCCGCTGGGCTAAGCGCTGTGTACACACAGAGCAAAGGGGCAGCCTCTGTGGCTAGGAACTGAGGTCCCCTCTCAGCCGTGCGGTGGCGTGGCCCTGCAGCTGCTTAATGCACCCAGCCAGGGGCTCAGGGCTCCAAACACCATAGGGACAGTCCCCTCTTATTGTGACTCTGCCTGGGTCACACCATGTGACAAAGGGCCTCAATTTTCAGAGAGTTGGGTGCCCGGGCAGCAGATCAGGGCTCAGTGAGGTTTTCAAAAATGCTGCAGCAGGTTGGCACCGAATTCCCACTGACAATCAAAAAGAAGGGCTTTGGCTGAAGACACACATTCTCAGGAAGCCTCTTCTTGTAAAAGTGATTTATTTACCCCCTTCACTGCCCGGCCTCGGTCAGATGCTGGGCCCTGGGCTTCCACTGCCGAGGGGGGGACGTCTCCTGACCACACAGGCACGAGCACACTGGGCAGGGCAGAAATGCAGCCCCTCCCTCCTCACATACACTCCCCGCTCTCTCCCTGTCACTCCCCAGACGGCGATAAATGAACATTACAACACTGTGCTGAGCAAGAACCAAACCGCGTCCCAGGAGACCTGCCGGGCCCTGCTCTCCCAGCTCTCAGCTGACGTGGAGAGGAAGCTCAGCGAGGGGGTTTACATGAAGCCCGGCGGGTACCAGCTGTACATGACTGATCAGAAACAGGTGGTGGAGAGTTTCCAGAAGACGCCCAACAAAGGAGTCATGGTGAGTGCTGGGCAGGGCTGCGGAGCTAGTCGGGGGCAGCGTACGCGCTGCGGCGTCCTTATCTGCCCACAATCTGTGGGCCTGGGAAAGAGCATCAGGCCCAGCTGTGAACACTCAGCATCTGAGATACCGGGCTGCTGCCAACTCCACAGAGCAGGAAGTCACCAGGGAAACCCTGAGAAATACTAATAGGTGTTGCTGTCTGAGCCTTCAACGTGTGTCAAAAGTGTCACCACAGGACTGGAACAAGGCAAATGCAGTGTCCATCTTTAAAAAAGGGAAGAAGGACAATCCAGGGAACTACAGCCCAGTCTGCCTCACCTCAGTTCCCTTCAAAATCACGGAAGGGATCCTCAAGGGATCCATTTTCAAGCACTTGGAAGAGGGGGAAGTGATCAGGAACAGTCAACATGGATTCACCAAGGGCAAGTCCTGCCTCACCAATCTGGTTGCCTTCTATGATGGGGTAGCTGGATTTGTGGATATGGGGAAGGTGGCGGACGTGATCTACCTTTGACTTCAGCAAAGCTTTTCCTACGGTCTCCCACAATAGTCTTGCCAGCAAGTGAAGGAAGTCTGGATTGGATACGTGGACTACAAGGTGGATAGAAAACTGGTGGATAGATTGTCGTGTTTGGCTGGTAACAATCAATGGCTAGATGTCTCATCTGTGGTTGGTTTCAAGCAGAGTGCCCCATGGATCACTTCTAGGTCCAGTTTTGTTCAACATCTTTATTAATGACCTGGATGAGGGGACGGATTGCACCCTCAGCAAGTTTGTGGATGACACTAAGCTAGGCAGAGAGGTAGATACGCTGGAGGGCAGGGAGAGGGTCCAGAGTGACCTAGACAAATTGGAGGATTGGGCCACAAGAAATCTGATGAGGTTCAACAAGGACAAATGCATAGTCCTGCCCTGGGGATGGAAGAATCCCAAACATTGTTACAGGCTGGGGACTGACTGGCTAAGTAGGAGCTCTGCAGAAAAGGCCCTGGGGGTTACAGTGTATATGAAGCTGGATGTGAGTCAACAGGGCGCCCTTGTAGCCAAGAAGGCTAATAGCATATTAGGGGCATTAGAAGGAGACTTGCCAGCAGATCTAGAGAAGTGAATATTCCCCTTTATTTGGCACTGTGGAAGCCACATCTGGAGAATTGCATCCAGTTCTGCTCCCTCCGCCCCACTACAGAAAGGATTTGGACTGGAGCATGTGACCTATGAGGATGAGAGATTACAGCTTGTTTCCCCTGCAGAGGACAAGAGCGAGGGGGGATCTGAGAGCAGCCTGCAACTCTCTGAAGGGGGGTTCCAAAGAGGCTGAAGAGAGGCTGTTCTCAGTGGCAGCAGATGGCAGAACGAAGAGCAATGGTCAAGCTGGGGAGGTCTAAGTTGGATATTAGGAAAAACTATTTCACTAGGCATGTGAGGGAGAAGTGGGCTGGGTTCCCTAGGGAGGGGTGGAATCTCCATCCATAGAGGTGTTTAAGTCTGGGCTTGACTAAGCCCTGGCTGGGATGATTGAGTTGTGGTTGGTCCTGCCTTGGGCAGGGGGTTGGACTCGATGTCTCCTGAGGTCTCTTCCAGCTCTGGGATTCTATGATTCTAAATCTGAGGCACCCCTGGGTCTTACTGTCCACCCACTGGCCTCTTCCCATCCCAGTTCTGTGTCTCTGCTTCCTGCGCAGAGGGTCTAGTTAACGTACCAGTGACAAAGCCACCAGAGCTGTTAGCAGCCCCTGTGGAAGAGCCATTCCAGGGGTACGGGGCCGTTGAACAGGCATCCGCCAGCCCCTGTCACTGTCTGGATTTGCCGTGTCAGTTGACAGGACCGGAGTTTAAATTTGTTTTGAAACTATTTCATTGGTGTGTTGCTGCAGGTTATAAAATCCCATCTCGCCAGCTGCCAATGGGCACAGGCACCAGCTCAGTAGTGCCGTGTAGGGCCCCAGAGAGCCTCAGGCCAGCCCTGTACACAGTGTCCCCTTTGAACCACTGTTACTGGTCGGCGTGACACATGCAGTAGCCCTGCAAGCCAGCCTGGGAGCGCTGAGTCACATTCTGCCAGGGTCGTGTATATTCACACTGGGGGACTGTGACCCAGGCCCCACACTGCACTGGAAGGGGTTAACACCACACTGTGGGCAAGGGAAGTCCTGGCCTGTACTGAGCATGCTCAAAGTCCGGCCCCTATAAAAGGAAGCATTGAATCCATGGGGCAGGACGATGCTGGAGAGGAAGGGCGCATGCGGAGAGCCAGCCCCAGCCCCTCCCTGCAGGAGCTGCGGGCCCGGGGCTCAGACGAAGCTCCCAGAGCTCACAAAGCACCGGGGGCAGCCTGCACCGAGGAACATTGTGATCCTGAGACGTCTTGGGCCAGGGCACCACTGGCCACGCGAGGAAGCGGCCCAGGGAGGGGAGGGAGTGGTACCTCCCCGCTGGGGGACTCAGCAGGGCTCAGTGGGATCCCTGCCCTGCTCTGCCATGGCCAGGGCCCCGGTACCCCCGTCCTGAGCCACCAGCCCCGTGCTGGAGCGCCGCGTGGGGAAGGGCTGCTGCGCTGACTCTGGCCCTCAGGTCTCACTGCCCCAGAGGCAGCCCCAGCACCTCTGGGCCCGGCAATTCACAGCCCTGGTGCCGCTGGGCTCGGCCATTCCTGGCCCTGGGGAGGGGAGCAGAGTTCTCAAGGGAGCAGCTACAAAGCTCTACGGCTACTGAGGGGGAAGGTCCCTTAGCCCAGGCTCTGTCCCACCCACAGCGGGGAGCATGTGGGGAGCAGGCGATGCCGATGGAGAAAAGGCCCCTGGGGGATCCTGGCCATTACAGGCCAGTTAGCCCAGCTCAGCGCAGACAAACGGGAAGGAAGGGGCCGTCCGGTGCTGGGGCGCTGAGCTGCAGGAGGGGGGGCTGGCTCCCAGCTGGGCTCCAGGGCTCCCCTGCAGACTGCCAGGCTAAGCAGCAGGCGGGTGAAAGGGGCTGGCTGGAGGGGAGCCCCTGACCAGTCTGGGATTGCCCCAGCCCCAAGAACCCACCCCCAGGGCACCGTTTAGGGAGGGCAGGGGCTGAAGCCTCCCCCAGGATCCCAGCCTGGGCTTTGCTTGCTCTGCCCCTTCCTGTGGGTGCCAGGGGGTGAGAGGACAGCACAGAGCCTGCGCCTGGCTGGGGAGGGCAGGGCAGTGAGAGACCCAGGCCGGGTCCTTCCCTCTCGCCCCCCGACAGTGACAGGAAGGGGAGCAGCAGCGTCCTGGTATGAATCCCGGGGAAGGGGCCTTCAGCCTCCCTCCCTCCCTGCTTCCCTCCCCCCCGAATGGCACCGCTGGCCCCACACGGTCTCCACAGCCCAGCCCCTGCCCTCAGCTCCCCCCCTCACTGCCCAACGCTCCTCACTCCTGCACCTCCCACACCCTCCGCCTCTCCCTGACCCGCCACCCCCAGTCCCTGCCCTGACTCCTGCATCCCCCACATACCCCAACTTGCTGCCCTGAGACATTCCCCCCCCCACAGCCCTGACTCCTGCATCACCCTCCCCCCAACTCCCAGGCCCCTGCCTTGACTCCTTCCCCCATTCACACTCACCCGAACCATCTCCCCTCAGCAGCTCCTCACAGCCCAAACCCTGACTCCTCCGCCCCCCACTTATCAACCCGCAGCCCTGAGCTGCTCCTCACACTCCCCAGCCCTTACTCCTGCACATCCTTCACCCTCAGACCCCTACCCTGAGTCCCCCCCACCGCCCACGCCCTCAGTCCCTTGCCCCGACTCTGGCACCCCCCATGAAACCAAACCCTCTGCCCTCAGCCCCTCCGCGCACACCCCTGCCTTGTCTCCAGCGCCCTCCACACCCAAACCCTGTGCCCTCAGCCCCTGCTCACAGCCCCCTGCATTGGCAAGCTCTGGGGGGCTTTGTGCGGGTCACTCGGCAGCCTGCCTTCACAGATTTCCAGCTCCCGGCCGCGTCTCGGGGGCGATTTGCTCTGCCGAGTGGCTGAGTTCTTGTCGGGCAATTCTCCCCCTGCTGGTGCCCCCGCCCAGAGATCAGCACCTTGTGCCCTTCGCGCCCAGCGCAGCCTTGAGTGCAGGGACTGACCTGCCCCCTCGTCCCCAGGCGGAGCAGGTGCTGCAGGAGTTTGTGGACAGCAAGAAGGTAGAAGCAGCCTCCATTCTTGGGGCCGACAAAAAGCTGTCAGAGGCGGAAAAGACCCAGGCAGGTGAGTCTCTGGGGAAGGGTTTTAAGCAGGTTTCTTCCTGATTTTCAATCATTTCAACAACAAAGACAACAACCCTCCATCCCTATACAGCAGAGCTATGGCTGGGAATCCACGGCCATCCTGGGCTCAGAGGTGTCCCTGCAGCAAACACCACGGTCACTGGAAGTCACCCATTTCCAGGTTGTGCTGTGGGAGCTGCACGGGCTGCTCGGTTGTTCTGCTGAAGCTGTTCCACATTGTGTCACCCGTCAGGCTGTCTGGAGAGGCTCATGGCTGTGAGCGCCGGTCTCAGGGAGACTGTCAGACACACGCGGGTGGGGGGTCCTAGAGTTCGACTTCCCCATCTCAGTAACAACAGTGCACCCTGGGTCCCTCCCCCAGTCTCACCACAGAGTCACAGGCCGCCCCTGAGCCCCCCGTCTGTCTTCCCCCCGACCAACAGAACTTAGTGAGAACGGCCCCGTCAGCCAAAACTCCCAGCACATCGGTTCCCCCCTATAGACTAGATGGCTCTGGTTATCCAGTCACTTCCACAAGCCTCTCAATGCAAGTCGGTGCTTGGCCAAGCGTAACGTGACCCCTCAGCCTGACCCTGCGTTCTCTGGGGCCCAAAGTGGGGCCCAGTCGGGTCTGTGGGAACCCACCTGCAGCCCGACCTGTGGAGCAGGGGTGGCCATTGTATCGCCATGGAAACAGACCAGCGCCTCCTGTGGAGAGGCAGCTGCCATGTTAGAATCAGCCCCACCCCTGTCTGCCGGGCCGGGCGCTCTCTGCCCCATGCAGACTGCACAGCAGGGGGCTGATGCCACGTTCTTTGCATTTCCTATTTCCACAGCTGACCAAGCGAGGTTGGAGGAGCTGGAGCAGCAGCGCAAGGCGGAGGAGGAGAGGAGGCAGCAGCTGGAGCAGCAGGTGAATGACCTAGAACGCAGCCACCAGGAGAACATTAGCCAGGTGGAAGCAAAGATGAAGGAGGAGGCTGAAAAGCTGAAACAGGAGACGGAGGCAGCTCTGCAGTGCAAGCTGAGGGAGCAGGAGAAGCTGCTGCAGGAGGGCTTCTCAGAGAAAGCCAAGCTGCTGAAAGAGGAGATGGAGCAGATGCAGAAGGAGGCAAAGGAGCAGCAGGAGAAGCAGCAGCAGGAATTGGTGAGTCCCTGTGGGGCTGGTGGGGTGATGTACGGAGCGTTTCCCCCAGGGAGCACCAGGAACACCCAGTGGCCAGTGTGGTAAAGCAGGGAGTCGATACGCTGCATTAACCCCCCACCAGGGAGATCTGCCTTCTCAGCGCAGGGCTGCACTTCAAATGCTGCAGCTGCTCTGTAGCTTTCTCCTTTATTTAATTCCCCCCTCAGCTCAGTGCTGCCTGCGCCAGGGCTGGGTCTCTCACGGGTGGGGCTGGGCCTCGGTTTCCCATTCTGCCGGCCGATTGGAGCCGGGCAGGTCAGATGATCCTCCAGAAAAGAGCTTATTTTCTGGAGGATCGCGTCCAGACTGGAGCTTTTCTCCAGCTTATCTACAAGCCGGAAAAAAGCGGCAGCCATGTTAATGCAAATGCCGTGGGGGATATTTAAATAGGATTTGCCTATTCCAAAGTGCTACATTTGCATCCCTATTACGGAATAGGGGCCAATGTAGACACAGCCCATGGTTCCCTCCTGGCTCCCCTCGGATACACTGGAGCTGGTGAAGGGTCTAGTGCGGGGGGAGGGGGAACCGCACACCCAGCGCACATAGCCAGGAACCAGCTGAAATACACACGCGTCACGCCATTGGTCAGTGCATCCTACCACCCCCTGATTGGTCGGCTAATGTCTGTGACCAATCCCTGTGCAGACCACGAACCAGCCACGCGCTGCAGCTGCAGCTCTCACCTCTCATTCCCCTGCTCACCCCTCTTGTTACCCACAGGCCGTGAGTCAGTTCATGCGTCATCCACTCGAAGCCTGGTCCCCTGTTTCTGTTTTCGTTCATTGTCCATGCCAGGGCCACGGCCTCCCCCTTTCCTCTCCTTGGCTTATCACTAGGGGTCTGCGCCCACTGCTCGCTGTACTCGCCAGCCACCGCTCTGGGTGCAGGTATCTGACCAGGGGGAGGGGGCAGGGTATCAGCTGAGTGGGTGTGACTGACCATGCTGGGTCTGGGCACAGCTGAGGGAGTCTGCTCAGGGCGAATTGCTCGAATCCGGGGCTGTCTCTAGCCCCCAGACTGGAGATCTTCCCAAGTACGCCACAACCTGTCCCACAGAGCACTTCAGCTGCCTGCCTGAAGCCTCATGAGCAAAACCCCTCCAACACCCCAGCAATACCCGTGCCCCTGATGGCCCCGGGCCTCATACACAGGTGGGAGGTCCTAGCACCCAATCCCACCTACCCCGAACAAGTTCTGTCCAGTTCCAAGAAACCAGCCACAGATCCCTGGTCAATTTACTCTCTGGGTCTTACCCACAAATCACGCTGAGCCAATCCTTCGGAATCTACGATCTAAAGGTTTATTATCACAAGAAAGAAAAGTATGAGAGTGAGGTTGTTAAAGGATAGTACATTACATGCATCGAATCTCCCAGTTCTCGATGCAGGCTCTAGCAGAGATGTTACAGCTGCTGGCTTAAGAGTCCTTGTTGCGCATCCTAGGATCAGGATGGGTCCACAGGTCTTTCCGGCCCTTCGATCCCTGCACTGCTACCTCTGGGATGAAGTGCTGAGCTGAAGACCAAGATGGAGACCACCACATGGCCTATTTATGCCTCCTTCCTGGTCTCTTCTTGGCTACAGCAGGTCACCTGGCCCGTGGCCTATCCCTGTGTTCCCTGCTGGTAGCCCCTAGGTATGAGTCCCCACTCTTGAGGTGTGTCCTTGGCCTATAGAGGGCTATTGTTCCAGAGCTTTGCTCGTTAGCATGTCCATAGGCTGAGCTGCTTTGCCCATGGTTCAGCCACATATAGAGAAACATTTGGTATCCACCAAAATACATGCTTATAACGTCACATACCGACATTATACAATCACATGAATAGTGCATATGGAATCAGAAGAAAGGAGGCTTCTATTTGACACCTCACAGGGCCCCCTTTGTGCCACATTTGGGGTCAACACTCCCCCACGGGTGCAGCAGTGATCTGACTGCTCCTTTCAGTATCCAGTAACGTGACAGTGGGTGTGTGAGGGGACTGGGAGTGGGCGGAGGGGGGAGTGCACATGGCTCACAGGTCCCACCTCCCCGGAGCACCAGAGATGGGGAGGCCGTATGACTCCTGCCTCTGTGGAGAATGGGGAGGAGAGAGGCCACGTGACTCCTGCCCTCCAAGAGCACAGGGGAAGAGGGAGGGGCCCATCTCTCAGCCCCCCCAGCAGAGGGCAGGAGTGAGGCCTCATAGAATCATAGGACTGGAAGGGACCTCAAGAGGTCATCGAGTCCAGCCCCCCGCCCTCAAGGCAGGACCACGCTCCGTCTACACCATCCCTGACAGATGTCTATGTAACCTGTTCTTAAATATCTCCAGAGAGGGAGATTCCACCACCTCCCTTGGCAATTTATTCCAATATTTGACCACCCTGACAGTTAGGAATTTTTTCCTAATGTCCAATCTAAACCTCCCCTGCTGCACTTTAAGCCCATTACTCCTTGTCCTGTCCTCAGAAACCAAGAGGAACAAATTTTCTCCTTCCTCCTTGTGACACCCTTTTAGATATTTGAAAACCGCTGTCATGTCCCCCCTTAATCTTCTTTTTTCCAAACTAAACAAGCCCAGTTCATGAAGCCTGCTTCATAGGTCATGTTCTCTAGACCTTTAATCATTCTTGTCGCTCTTCTCTGTACCCTTTCCAATTTCTCCACATCTTTCTTGAAATGTGGCGCCCAGAACTGGACACAGTACTCCAGCTGAGGCCTAACTAGTGCAGAGTAGAGCGGCAGAATGACTTCACGAGTTTTGCTTACAACACACCTGTTGATACAACCTAGAATCCTATTTGCTTTTTTTGCAACAGCATCACACTGTTGACTCATATTCAACTTGTGGTCCACTATGACCCCTAGATCCCTTTCTGCCATGCTCCTTCCTAGACAGTCGCTTCCCATCTTGTATGTATGGAACTGATTGTTCCTTCCTAAGTGGAGCACTTTGCATTTCTCTTTATTAAACCTCATCCTGTTTACCTCTGACCATTTCTCTAACTTGCTAAGGTCATTTTGAATTATGTCCCTATCCTCCAAAGAAGTTGCAACCCCACCCAGTTTGGTATCATCTGCAAACTTAATAAGCGTACTCTCTATCCCAATATCTACATCATTGATGAAGATATTGAACAGTACGGGTCCCAAAACAGACCCTTGCGGAACTCCACTTGTTATCCCTTTCCAGCAGGATTTAGCACCCTTAACAACAACTCTCTGACTACGGTTATCCAGCCAATTATGCACCCACCTTATCGTGGCCCTATCTAAGTTATATTTGCCTAGTTTATCATTAAGAATATCATGCGAGACCGTATCAAATGCCTTACTAAAGTCTAGGTATATGACATCCACCGCTTCTCCCTTATCCACAAGGCTCGTTATCCTATCAAAGAAAGCTATCAGATTAGTTTGGCATGACTTGTTCTTCACAAACCCATGCTGGCTATTCCCTATCACTTTATTACCTTCCAAGTATTTGCATATGATTTCCTTAATTACCTGCTCCATTATCTTCCCTGGGACAGACGTTAAACTAACCGGTCTGTAGTTTCCTGGGTTGTTCTTATTCCCCTTTTTATAGATGGGCACAATATTTGCCCTTTTCCAGTCTTCTGGAATCTCCCCTGTCTGCCATGATTTTTCAAAGATCATAGCTAAAGGCTCAGATACCTCCTCTATCAGCTCCTTGAGTATCCTGGGATGCATTTCATCAGGACCTGGTGACTTGCTGACATCTAACTTTCCTAAGTGATTTTTAACTTGTTCTTTGTGTATCCTATCTTCTAAACTTACCCTCTCTCTGCTTGTATTCACTACGTTAGGCACTCTTCCAGACTTCTCGGTGAAGACCGAAACAAAGAAGTCATTGAGCATCTCCGCCATTTCCAAGTTCCCTGTTACTGCTTCTCCCTCCTCACTAAGCAGTGGGCCTACCCTGTCCTTGGTCTTCCTCTTCCTTTTAATGTATTTATAAAAGATCTTCTTGTTTCCCTTTATGCCTGTAGCTAGTTTGATCTCAGTTTCCTTTCAACCGTCCGCGGCCGCAGATGGACCTAGGACGTGCTCCCTCTCCGGCCTGAGGAGAAAAAGGGATTTTTACTTTGGAGACTTTAATTGCCACTTGGCAGTTTATAGTTAGTATAGTTGTTAATAGTTAGTCTAGTTAGTTTTCAAAATCTTTGTTTTTCTGTCCTAATCTATAGTTGTGTTCTGTAGCCTTTAAAAAAAAAAACTGTTTTCTTGTTGTTTGCAACCTACAAAGACTATGCCTGGCTTCAGGAAATGTTCAGTGTCAGGATGCCATGCCTGCATCCGACGGACACTCGCGCTGTGTCAAATGTCTGGGGGACGGGCACATCCCGATGAAGTGCTCGCATTGTATGAAACTGACAGCGCGCACCGGGCGCGATCGTGAAATGCGACCGAGAGTAATTTTATTCAATAAAGCCCTCCAGACTGATGCGAGCGAGCCGTCCGCCACTGCCTCCGGGACTCATGCAGCTCGTTCACCCACAAAGGAGCTTCGCAAGCTGGCTGAACGACCGCAGCGATGGAGCGTGGGGGACAGACCGGGCACCTCTGGCTTCTTGCCGAGGCACCCGATGGAGAAGACGGGCAAGGGCCGTAGTGCCTCAGCCCTGAGCCTTGTTCCTTCCAAAGACCCGATGCTGGCTCCTTGTAAAGGGCCACGGGCGGAATCGGCACCGGCAACAGCTCTAACAGCCGTGTTACAGCGGGCTATGGTGGCCCCGGCACCGGCTGACGCTGCGCATGCGCAGTCAACTACAGCTCTACTGGCACGCACGCCTGCGGGGCCGGCTGCTGTGACCGCGCTCTCCATGGTGCCACAAGTAACAGCGCCGACTCAGGCACCGCAGGTAAGCATCGGCGCAGCACAGCCCTCTGCACCGCAGCCTCCTCCGGCACCGGCACAGCTTTTAGCTCCTGCGGCACCGCTGACTCATCCGCAGGGCAGCTATTCGACTGGGGCCACCCCACTTCAAACGGCACCGTCTTCCCCTCTTGATCCTCCGGTGCCGACTAAGGCACTATACAAGTCAAGGCGTGTTCGGACACCTTCCCTCACGCCAGACTGAGCTGGGTTCTCCCCGAGACCCTGGTCACCAGCTTCATCTTGCTCAGACAACCATCATGCTCCTCGTTATGTCTCCACTAGGGATCACTACCATAGATCACCTCATCGATCACCATCATACCGTCACTATCGCATTCAAACTACGGACGTGCAGCAAAAGCAACATCCCTTGCTAAAGAACTTGCAGTCTTCACAAAAATCGAAACTGGCTCTCCCCTTTGATGAGGCTATCCTGGAGATCGCCAATGATATATGGCAGACTCCAGCTGCTTTCTTACTGACTAACAAGAGGTCGGAGAAGAAATATTTTATAAACCAAAAGGGTATGGACTTTTTGTTCACGCATCCTCAGCCCAATTCCCTCGTCACGGATGCCGCACAACAGAGATCCAAGACGGCTCAAAATAAAAATACTGCAAGTGACAAAGAGGCTAAGCGCCTGGACATTTTAGGCAAAAAAGTATATTCTTCTGCCACTTCAGTTCTCCAAATGTGTAACTACGCGGCTCCCCTCGTGAATCATGATTTTGACAATTATTCGAAATTAGTCCCTCTTGTAGAAACACCTACCAGACTCTAAGGGTCAAATCTTAAGGGCAGTAATACAGGAGGGCTACGCAATGGCTAGAAGAGCACTGCAGATTGCCCTGGACACAGCTGAGGCAGCAGCTAGGGCCACAGCTACTGCTGTAGTCATGTGTCATGCATCCTGGTTACACCAAGCTGTGGCCCCGAAAGAGTTGTTCAACAAGGTAGAAGACTTACCCTTTGATCGTAAGTCACTCTTTGCCCAATGCACTGATCAGGTGTTCCAAGTGTACAACGCTTGGGATGTATATGCCTCCGTATAAGCATAAGAGGTATACGCCCTATACCAGAGAGAGACCCTTCTCTTACGTGACATTCCGTGCCAAACCATATGAGCAGCAGAGGCCAAGGCAACGCCAACAGAAACAAAGACAACAGCCTAGCAAGGCATCCAGCCACCAGCAGGGGCGGCAGCAAGTTTGATGGGTCAGTCGAGGGACTGCGCACCACCCCTTTGTCGGGAGCTTCACACAATCCGCTAGCTTTATTCCATCATCGGCTGAGGCCTTATCAACGTCGCTGGTCTCTGATTTCCACCGACCGATGGGTCAACGACATAGTTGTTTCAGGATATGCCATCCCTTTCAACTCAATCCCTCCCCATTCCCCACCCTCCCCGTCCCTTTTCAGGGACCCCTCTCACGAGACTCTTCTACAGCAAGAGGTGTCTCGACTACTTATTATAGGAGCAGTGGAGAGGGTACCTATTCATTTCCGGGGGAGAGATATCTACTCTCGGTACTTCCTTACCCAGAAGAAGTCAGGGGGTTGGAGGCCTATCCTGGACCTATGCCGTGCAGCAACTTGGTCATCTGCTCTTACCTTTGCCAGGCACTATGCCCTTGTGAAAATATTGAAGAACGATTCAGCGGTGGCGCAAGCAGTCTTGACCACAGCGCAGAGACCATAAGTCCAAAGCACACCAATAGTGTTGGACCACTGCTGTGTGCTCACCTCGAGTGGAGCACCCTCGGGGACACTACTCGACGAAGAAGAGAGAGTTACTCACCCTGTGCAGTAATGTCTGTTCTTTGAGATCTGTTTCCCCGTGGGTGCTCCACGACCCACCCTCCTCCCTGCTTCGGAGCTTCTGTTTTATTTTTCAGACGCTTCTGGTTGGGAGGAAACTGACGAGCCGACCCGCGCTCAGCTGTAACGGCTCGAACGGTGCGAGGCAGCAGGAGCGCATGCGCGGGCCAGCAGGGCTACTGCTAAGGAAGTTTCTCCATTTGCGGCGCCGGGACGAGCCCAGCACCTCGAGTGGAGCACCCATGTCAAATTACATTTGTTTGCACCTCATCCCCCTCCCTCACTTTGACTCCCTCCCCGCACTCCCACTGCAAGTTCTCCACAGGAGCAGCCAGGTCCCAGCAGGGGTAGCCATCAGGGCCCCACTTGGGCTTGGCCAGTGTTGTTCAGGGACCTTGTAGGGGGTTCCTATTTGAAAACCCAGGTTGGGGGGCTGATGCCCACCCACTTGTGAAAGCCCCTTCCCCAGTCTGGAGGGAGGGACGAGTGAACCTGTGGTTCAACTAATTTCAGGGGGGCAAATGATAAAAAACAAGGTGAAGGGGGGCAGGTTAAATCAAGGTCAAGATGGGGACACCGAGCAGAGAACCCCGGACAGCGCCCACTGCTCCTCAAAGCTGTCGATGGAGCCAATGGATGCTGCCCAACGGAACGCTGCCCGGCTACGTGAGACCAGGGAGGAATGGAACTAGGCTCCACAGTCGCTGAGCCCCAATCGTCCAGCATCCTCCTGCTGGTGCTGTAGCTGGCGGCTTTCTCCAGGGCCAGGAGGAGGCTGACGAGCCCTCGCGACTTTGTGGGGCCACGGATGGGGGGGTGCATGTAAATAAAAAGGAGAGGGAAAAAGTGCAGCCAGAACCTCAAGAAGAGGTTCTGGAGGCGCCGGAATAGGGGCTGCAACCTCGTGCATTGCAAGTATGCGAGCGCCAGGTTCTCCCTCACGCTGCAAAAGGGGCAAGTGTCCGGGATGGGGGTGAACTGTGCCAGGTACACGCCCGTGCTCACGGCCCCGCGAAGGAGCCGCCAGCTGATGTCCCCGATGGGCTGCGGGGTTAGGTTGCAATGAGCACTGTCCCAGCGGGGTTCCCCGCCCTCCACAGGCCTTAAACAGCCCTGCCACTTGGTGTCGGGGTGGGACATGAGGGTGAGGAGCATGAGCATGTACAGGTGGTTTGGAAATGGACCAGCTGCACATCCTGCCTGCGGCCCGTTGGCAGGGGCTCGTCCTCCCCCTGAGCGAGCGGGGTCAGACCCAGGGCCTCCATCTCCTCAAGGTTGGGCATTGTGGGGCAAGGCGGGGACCAGCAGGCAGCAGAGGCCGTACCTCCTGGTCAGGGTGGGGAAGGGGCCCCAGCCACCCAGGATGGAGCAGGAGGCGGCCATCGGGGCTGATGTGGTGGCGTGTGGGAGGGCCCGGGGCTCTGAGCTATCGGCTGCCGCCTGCCCCGAGCAAGGGCCTGGGCTCAGACCAAACCCGCCGCTGACTCCCCAAAGCGACTACACAGGGTAGCGGGTCAGAGCGGCTGCCCACTGACCCCGAGGGGGGTGCCCCTCCCAGAGCCCACCCACTCACAGAGCCCCTCCCCTCTGCACCCACAACCTGCCCCTATTTGAAAGTTGGACTGAAACGGCGCTAAGAGCTGAGCCCACAGACTTGATCTCAGTCAGAGGGTAGGTCTCCTCACACAGCAGCAGGCCACTGCTGTCAGCCCTGGCCCAGTTCACCTCACTGTTTGGCTTGTGGCTGGAACTGGCAGAGGCTGGGCTGCCTGCACCTCTGTGTGATGCATCCTTACCCCACGCAGGGAGCCTGCCCCAGGGAGAAATGGAAACACTTCCCCTCCCGGCTCACTGAGCCAATTCCTGCCCCCCCCCCCCCCCAGTGCCCGTCCCTGCCGCCCGCACCCCCTGCTTGAGCTCAAGTCTCCGGGCTCAGCTCTTAGCGCCGTTTGGGTTCAACTTTCAGCGCCTGCCCCAGTGGATGGCACGTCCATGTTCACACCCCTCCCCCTCCACGCCTCCTCGCAGGCTCCCTCCTCCACTCGCACCCCCCCCCCCACCTGGGGTCTACAGCTTGTTCTCTGATCTCACCCAGCACCCTCAGGGCCCAGGCAACGTCTTCTGTCCCCTCCCTCAGGAAAGTGACCCTGTGAGTAGCCAGCACCTGGGCTAGACGGGTCTGTCAGCTGGTGGCCGTGATGGCTGTGCCCTCTCCCCCACCCCCCGTGTCTCCACACGCCATTCCGGCCTGCGGTGCTGGTGGAGGGCTTTGTTCAGCCCAGAAAGAGCTCAGGCCTGCGAGAGGTTCATGCTCTTCTCTGAGGCCTGGATGCTACAAGTTCTTATAGTCCCCTCATGGCCCTGGAGAAACAAGCTGGTGCAAGACGGCCTAGCCCAGGCCCCGAGTCTGTGCTCCTCTGGCACCGGGTAGCCATGGCAACATCCCTCGAAGGCCTTTCTCCTCCCAGGAGCGAGAGTTCCCTTAGACCAATGCAAGTGCTCAACCAGGAAGGACATTTCCCTCCAGATTCCCCACCTGGACATCCAGGGCAAGACACTTTTCTCTTGAGCAGCCCCCCTCCCGAGTGCACTGCAGGGGCCTTTCTTCTGCCACGGCCCAGTCACCTGCTGTGCGCATTCTCGCCAGCGCCTGTCATCCCCAGGGCACTCAGCAGGCGCCTCGTTATCTCTCATTGCACCGCCGTGCTACGACTCATTGGCCGACCGACGTGCATCGGAATCCCAACAAGTCACAGTGACTTTGCTGTTCGTCAGAGAACTCCTGTCCCAGACCAGGGCGAGTCTCTGCAGCCCGACCTTAAATCTCCCAGCGTTGTGTGGTGGGTGATGAGCCATTGAGACCATGTTGGTGAGCATGAGAAATGAACCCACAAGGGCCACGTACACAGCCAAGTGGGAGACATTTCCGGTTTGGACACAACCTCCCGTCTATTGCCCAGTCATATGGAGATCACACAGGTGCCAGATGATCACGTGCACCTGAAATCACCGGGACGGTTGTTAGTCTGAGTGAGTGCCGATGGCTCCTATGTCTTACTGCATCCCCCCGTGGATGGACTCTCCACCTGTTCTCTGCCTCAGGCCTCAGTTTTTGAAAGGCCTAATTAACCTTTTACCCTTGTGCGTTTGCTCCTCTGCCTGTGTGGGATTCAAATCTAGTCCCTCCGAATACACGGCTGAGTGTGGGGGTGACAGGTTTGCTTGTGAGGGCGGGGGCGGGGCTCAGCAGCCCTGGGATCATTGATGGCAGAGGCCTTGTACTCCCGAGGCTCCTGCTTCAAGGCTCCGTGCAGCCAGCAGCAGGGGTCAGGAAGGAATTAACCCCCCTGCCCTCAGGGATGTTTATTGAATTCCCTTCCCTCTCACAGCGGGGTGGGCACAGCTGCACAGGGAGCACTGGACAGAGAGGGCCACACCATGGGGGGACCAAGTACCCTTTTGTCAATGGCCTGGCCGCCTGGGTCTTGCCCACCTGCTCAGGGTTCCTGTAGGTGGGCCAGGCAGGACGTTTCCATCTGGACAGATTTACAGGGACCTTTAGGGGAGGGGAGAGTCACCTTCCTGTGCTGGGTGGGGGTGAGTCACTTGCCAGGGTTACCCGGGTGGTGTTACTGTGGGGGCTGAGCTGTGTGCAGTGCCGGGTGCTGGATCTTTGCCCAGCAGTGCTCAGTTGCCTTTCTTTGCATAATTCCAGATCCAAAGGAGAGAGGAAGAGCAGTTGAAGTGGGAGAGAGAAGAAAAAATTCTTCAGCACCAGTGGGAGAAAGAAGAAAACGAGAGGCAGCGCCAGTGGCAGAGAGAAGAAAACGAGAGGCAGCGCCAGTGTCAGAGGGTAAGGAAACATCACGATGGCGGGTACTTAGATTTTCCAAAAACCATCGCCAAGGTCCCTCCCCAAGGCTCGTAAGCAAAGAAGCCAGCTGTGGGGTAAGAGGGAAGCTCTGCTCATGGACTGGTACCTGGTTACAAGACAGGGAACAAAGGGGATGAGTCAGTGGTCAGTTTTCAGAATGGAATCAGGTATCGAAAGGTAATTGCACCAGGACTGTCCTCTTCCACTCATTCATAAATGCCCCAGAGCAAGGGGTAAGCAGGGAGGGGGCAGCATTTGCAGATGATTGACAGCCACTGGAGATAGTTAAGTCTAAAGCAGGCTGCTAAGAGCTACAAAGCGATATCAAACGGCAGCTGAAATCCCTCTGAGCAGTGCAGAGCAATGCCGGCTGGAGCACAGAACAGCGTCTGCACACACAGACTGGGGAGGTCCCGTGTGGCTGTCACTGCCCCAGAGAGGGACCTGGGAATCCCTGTGGAGAGTTCTCTGCAAACATCCACTCGACGGGCAGCGGCAGCCGAACAGCGACCAGGCTGCTGGAATCCTCCAGAGCTGGGGAGACAAAGCACAGGGAGGGTCTTGCTGTCTCTGTATAAATCCGTGGCAGGCCCACAGCTGGGATCCCGCCTGCAGATTGGGTTCCCCATCTCCAGAGAAGGGCACCGGTTGGACCCCCCTGAACCTGGGGTCTCTGGTCCAGCAAGATCCATGCTCCAGCAGGACCACAGAGCCCAGCACAGGGAGGTCTGGCCATGGGGCATGAGGGTGGGGAAAAGGGAGGCGACTCCACCCGGAGCCGGGAGGGGTGGGGTGCAGGGGGGTGGTGAAGCAGGGAGATCTGGCCCAAGAAGCTGGGCAGTAGGAGGGAGCCAGCAGTAGCCACACAGCTCCGACCCGGCAGCAGCGGGGACAGCGTAAGCTGAGAGCTCCAGCCCAGGCAGCACCAGCATCCAGGCAGCGGCGGGGTGAGCTGGAGCCCTAGCGACAGGGGGGTGGAGGGCAGCGGTTTAGCTCAGGCTGAGAGGGAAGAGATGCCCCCCTGATCTGGCCAATCCCTTTGTTTGGGACCGGTCAGGCCCTGAGGCTGCTGGAGCAGAGGGGCCCAGCCTGTCCTGGGCTTGGGAACGGCTCAGACAAGGACCCAGATGACTGGGGGAGGGATGAATCCGACTGGGGTGTTTGGGTTCCTAACGAGGCGCCTAAGGGGGTGTGAGCAGGGGCTGTAACAGCCTGGCGGGGGAGGGGAAAGTGACTGAGGACGAGTCGTTTGCTCCTCCCCACGCACACGAGAACTAGGAGCCCCCACACGGAACGGACGGGCCGAGGGTTTAGAACAACCCAAAGGGACCCGCAGTCACTCTGGGATCCCGCGCCAGGGGATGGTGTGAGGCCAAATTGATACGGGGATCGGAAAACAGAATTCGCTGAGTTCCCAGAGACCGGCCCCTGGATGGCGACTGGCCAGGGTGGTGCCCCGAACTCCTGTCTGTCAGGGGCCGGGAATGGGCGACGGGAGGGATCCCGTGATGGGCCACGTCCAACCCTCGGCTGTGCAGCGCGGCCTGTGTCTGACGCGCCGAGCGCCCCTCCCCCCTTCGCCGCCGGGGGACACGAGGCTTCTCCTGGCCCAGACGGGCTGAGACGTCCCACGAGGGCGGCTTGTGTGACGGGGCCGGCGTTTCTCTGGGGGGCTGGGGGAGGGGTCCGTGTGTGTCTGAGCTGCGCCCACCCTGTGACGCAGCCTTCGCACTGGGCTCCTGCCCCCCCAGACACCCCAGAGAGTCGCCCCCTCGCCAGGGAGTTGCAGGGGGCAGGTCTGAGCGGAGCCTCCGTGGGGCCTGGCCAGGGGCGCCCATGGAAAGGTCTGTCAGCACCACCGGCCCCACAGCGCCTCAGTCAGCCCCTCTGGGAGACCAGCCCCTCCTGAGCTGTGCCTGGCCGGGCTCCCGCTGCCCCCGAGCCAGGTCTGGTCCCCCCGTGTGGGAGCCGAGGGGACTGACCATGTCTGCTTCCTTCTCCAGGAACAGGCGGGCGGTTGTATCCTGTCCTGAGCCGGGCCGGATCCGCGCCGAGGGGCCTGAGGAAACGCTCCGACCCGTCCTGGGAGCGACGCTCACCCAAGCGCCACAACCCACTGCCGGGCTCTGGGGGTCGCTCTGCGCTGATCGCCCGGGTGCCCCCCGCCCGCCCTGCCCCACAGAGGCCCTGGGGTGGGGGCTTTCCCTGCTGGGGGGGGGGGGATTGCCGGGGAGATTAAAGCTTCCTGAGCACCGAGCCGTCGCCTCTGCCGTTTGTTCTCTGCTGCCCCTCGCGCCGACCCTGCCCGCGACTCTGAGCGGCTGGGGGGTGCAGGGCCCTGCAAGAGCTGGGCACCCAGGGAGTTTCCGGGGGGAAGTGCCCTCTTTAGCTGAGCACCCCAGGGTATGGGGCATGGGTGGGGGCACCCAAACATCATTTCCGGGGGGGGCCGTGGCTGGTGCAGGGCACGGTGGGGAATTAGCATAGAGGCACCAGTGAGCTGCTCGGGTGAGGGGCTCAAGCAGCCGCCCCTCATAGGCCCCCTGAGACAGACAGCACAGGCGCTCCCCCCCCCCCCCTCCGGCCGGCCATAACTCAGGGGCCGGGCAGCGGGGAGACAGGATCACATGGGGGTTGGAAGGTCCCTGGCATGAAAGGAGCCTGAGAGGCAGGATTGGGAACAGGGGCAGGAGGGGCAGGGCCAGGCACAGGGAGGGATGGGTTGGGGACACCAATGCCCGGGTTACAGGAAGGAGGTTCTGGGGGGGCACTACCATGCTGTGGGGAGCTGCACAGCACTGACCTCGCGGGGGCGACCAGCCAAGGGAGGCAACACATCCAGAGGAGGAGACGCCCTCTGCCCCCGTACATGGACTCTGACCCACCCAGGGTCACACCCTCACCTAGGCTGGGTCTCATGGGGGAGCTGAGCCCCCAGGCTGCCTGCCCCTCTCTCAGACCATAGGGGTGGGGGTGGGGGGCTGGAGACAGGCCCAGAGGAACCCGGCTCCATCCATTCAGATGGGCTGAGCTTTGTACGGAGCATCCCTGCCCCCAGAGACTCTCCCAGCCCCCTGGAGACACTGGAATCCCCAGCCAGTGACTGGCCTGTGTCCAGGGGTCTGTGAGCAGGAGCTGTGACAGGCCAGGCCGGGTCTGGGCACCAGTGAGGACGTCTGCTCAGGGCGAACTGCTCAAACTCAGGGCTCCTTACAGCCCCTGACCAGAAACCTTCCCAAACAGGCCACAAACCAGCCCCACCGAGCAAACCCCCCCGACACCTCACCTCTCCCTGGGCCACAATCCGCCCCGGGCCTGCACACAGGTGAGGGGCTATAGAACCCAATCCCACCTACCCCAAACGGGTCTTTCCGGTCCCAAAGAACCAGCCACAGTTCCAAGCCAATCTTTTAGCATCTAAAATCTAAAGGTTTATTACTAAAAGAAAGAAAAGGTGGAGAGTGAGGTTGTTAAGGAGAATACGTTACATGCGTCGAATCTCCCAGTTCTCAATGCAGGATCTCGGCAGGGCTGTTACAAACTGCCAGCTTAGAAGTCTCTGGTGCACATCCTATGTCAGGATGGGCCAACCATTCTCCCCGGCTCGCTGTCCCTCCAGGCTGCATCTAGAGTCAGCAGCAGAATTGAAGGCAAGAGGAGTCTGCCTCATGGCATTTATATCCATCCCTGGTATCTTCCAAGCTGGAGCAGGTCACATGGCCCAGGGACCTGTCCCTTGTCCCAAGTCATGAGTCATGATGCTGGCTGGTTTGCAGGTCCCAGACACATTCCTCAGGTGGGTATTGGCCTCTTTGAGCCTTGTCCCTGGAGCCTTGCTAATTAGCACAGTCACTGACCGAGCGTTCCTGGCCCATTGCTCTGACTCAGACAGAGTCTTCCAGCATCAACACAGAGTCCATGTTTCTAACTCCACAAACAGACGTCACACAGGTACATGAATAGCAGCTACAGAATCAGTAGAACATAGGCTGTCTACACTAGCCCCCTAGTGCGAACTAAGGAGGCTAATGTGGGCATTTGAAGTTGCAAATGAAGCCCGGGATTTAAATATCCCAGCCTTTATTTCCATCTTCCTGTCCGGGCGCCATTTTTAAATCCCCCTAGTCCGAACTAACTGCCCGCGGCTACACGCGACAGTCAAACGTTAACTCGAACTAAGTCCTTAGTTTGAGTTAACTGTTACACCTCGAACAGTTTAAATACCAGCCTCGAGTTCATGTTCATAACTCCACACACGTGAATCACACAGGTACATGAGTATCCCACGTAGAACCAGGAGCATCAGCTTTCATTGGCCACCCCACATGGCCCTTTGCACAGAATTTGGAGCCAACACCCACTAGTGGGTGCAGCAAAGACCTGCCTGCTCACATTAAATGTTAATAACAGGACACAGGACACCTCTGGGGGAAGCTCACAGCCGTGGTTACAGCAGGGCACCTCTGGGGGAAGCTCACAGCCTTGGTGCTGGCAGAGCACCTCTGGGGGAAGCTCACAGCCTTGGTGCTGGCAGGGCACCTCTGGGGGAAGCTCACAGCCTTGGTGCTGGCAGGGCACCTCTGGGGGAAGCTCACAGCCTTGGTGCTGGCAGAGCACCTCTGGGGGAAGCTCACAGCCTTGGTGCTGGCAGGGCACCTCTGGGGGAAGCTCACAGCCTTGGTGCTGGCAGGGCACCTCTGGGGGAAGCTCACAGCCTTGGTGCTGGCAGGGCACCTCTGGGGGAAGCTCACAGCCTTGGTGCTGGCAGGGCACCTCTGAGGGAAGCTCACAGCCTTGGTGCCGGCAGGGCAGCCCTGGGGAAAGCTCACAGCCTTGGTGCTAGCAGGGCACCTCTGGGGGAAGCTCACAGCCGTGGTTCCAGCAGGGCACCTCTGGGGGAAGCTCACAGCCTTGGTGCTGGCAGGGCACCTCTGGGGGAAACTCACAGCCTTGGTGCCGGCAGGGCACCTCTGGGGGAAGCTCACAGCCTTGGTGCCGGCAGGGCACCTCTGGGGGATGCTCACAGCCTTGGTGCTGGCAGGGCACCTCTGGGGGAAACTCACAGCCATTGTGCTAGCAGGGCACCTCTGGGGGAAGCTCACAGCCTTGGTGCCGGCAGGGCACCTCTGGGGGATGCTCACAGCCTTGGTGCTGGCAGGGCACCTCTGGGGGAAACTCACAGCCATTGTGCTAGCAGGGCACCTCTGGGGGAAGCTCACAGCCGTGGTGCCGGCAGGGCACCTCTGGGGGATGCTCACAGCCCTGGTGCTGGCAGGGCACCTCTGGGGGAAGCTCACAGCCGTGGTGCCGGCAGGGCACCTCTGGGGGAAGCTCACAGCCGTGGTGCCGGCAGGGCACCTCTGAGGGAAGCTCACAGCCGTGGTGCTGGCAGGGCACCTCTGGGGGAAGCTCACAGCCTTGGTGCCGGCAGGGCACCTCTGGGGGAAGCTCAGAGCCATGGTGCCGGCAGGGCACCTCTGGGGGAAGCTCGCAGCCTTGGTGCTGGCAGGGCACCTCTGGAGGAAGCTCGCAGCCTTGGTGCTGGCAGGGCACCTCTGGGGGAAGTTCGCAGCCTCGGTGCTAGCAGGGCACCCCTGGGGAAAGCTCACAGCCTTGTCAGCAATGAGGCCCTGCTGGGAGCAGGAACTGTGGGTGCTGCTGGACTCAGTCACTAGCAGGCCGGTGGTCACCCAGCTGCAGGCAGGGCAGAGGGTCTGTGTGGCTGGGCCCGGCTCCCCTGGCCCTGAGGTGTGTGAGGGAGGGGGGAGGAGAGGCTCTGTGATGGGGAGGAGAAGCCCCAGACTGGAGGGCAGTGAAGGATGCACCCGTGCCTGGCAGGGCTCCCCGGGGGGGTCGGTGCCCCCTTGCTCTGTGCCCAGCTGGCTGTGAGGCCCTCACTCCGAGGCCTGGCTGGGGGAGAGGCTAATTCACAGCCCCCCAGGCAAGGGCTGACCCTGCATCACAGGCCCTGGCAGGCGCAGGGGGGCTCAGAGGCCGAGGCCTTTGCCTGCAGCCGCAGCGGCACCGAGAGCAGCAGCAGCCCGGGGCCAAGGCGCAGTCACGTTCTCACGTGGCAGCCACATTGCGCCAGGCCAGGGGCAGGGCAGGCGGCTCCGAGGCCTCCCGGCCCCTCCCCAGACGGGGGAACAGGCCTTGGCAGAACCCTCCTCTGCTAGCCCCCTGTGGCGCAGGCCCCCAGCAGTGGGTGTGACTGGGAAATCCCCCCTCCCACGGGGCACCAGGGCCTGCGGTCGGTCCTGCCCCTGCTCGCCACGCTGGCTGCACCTGGCCAAGGCCGGGACAGGGCGGGGCAGGGACCTAGTCACAGCCAGGACACCCGGACACGACCAGGACTGGCCTGAGTCCAGCCTCCCTCGCCCCCCGTGGCACCATCTGGGGAGGGGGGACTGGCCCTCCCCCTGGAGATTCGGGCTGGAGGCTGCTCGAGTCCCTCTCCTGCAATGGTCCGGCAGGGAGAGGGGAGCAGCCGGCGCCTCCCTTCCACTGGGGGCCGGGGCAGAGCAGGGACGTCCCCACGCTGGCTCCTGCCCGCGCATCCCCTGACAGTGATGGGAAGGGAGGGGGAGCAAGCCGGGCCCAGGTAGGGATTGGGGCGGGGGCGGAGGGGGAGGCTGTTCAGCCTGCTGCCCTCCCTACATGGGCCCTTGCGGCCTGGCCCCAAGCCCCTGCCCTGAGCCCCCATCCAGCCTCCTACCCCACCTAAATGGGCCCTTGCTCCAATATTTCCCCCCCAACGCTCTTCCCTGACCCCCCCCCCGAGCCACACACCCCAACCACCTGCCCCGAGCCCCCCATTCCCCCAACCTCCTAACCTACCTACTAGGGCTCGTGTTCCCGCACATTATCCCCAGCCCCATCCCCCCCCCCTCCTGCTCCCTGCCCTGACTCCTGCACCCCCCATTCCCCCAACCTCCTAACCTACCTACTAGGGCTCGTGTTCCCGCACATTATCAACAACATGCCAGCCCTGAGCTCCCCCAGCCCCATCCCCCCCTCCTGCTCCCTGCCCTGACTCCTGCACCCCCCACCTCACCCACCCCCTTGCACTCCCCTTCCTGGGGGAGCTTCAGGCACACACACTAAGGGCGCGGCCCCGGGGGAGCTGGTGAAATCCGCTGGCCGGGGTTACGGGGCAGCCCGGCTGCTCTGCTGGGCCCCTCTGGCCTTACGCTGCCTGGGTCCAGCCTGGCCAGGCAGCAGGCGAGCGCCTTCTCTCAGGCTCTTTCCATGGCAGGGCCCTTCCCACCCCCTGTGACCCTGTCTCCCCCTGCCCGGCCCTGAGGTACTTATGGCTGGGGGGGGCTCTGCTGTCTGAGGGGCCCTATGAGGGGGCGGCTGCTTGAGCCCCTCACCCTGGCTCACTGGTGCCTCTGGGCCCTTCCCCCCGCCCTTCCCCCTGCCCCAGCCACGGGCCCTCCTGAAAATGACGTGTGGGTCCCCCCACCCGTTCCCCATCCCTCGGGGTGCCCAGGCGCAGAGGGCATCCCCCCCAGAAACCCTCTGGGTGCCCAGCTCTCGTGGGGCCCTGCGCTCCCACAGCACGCAGGCGGGGTCGGCGCGAGGGGCAGCAGGGAACAAACGGCAGAGGCGACGGCTCGGTGCTCAGGAAGCTTTAATCTCCCCGGATCCCCCCCCCCCCCCCCACCAGCAGGGAAAGCCCCCACCCCAGGGCCTCTGTGGGGCAGGGCAGGCGGGCGGCACCCGGGTGATCAGCGCAGAGCGACCCCCAGAGCCCGGCAGCGGGTTGTGGCGCTTGGGTGAGCGTCGCTCCCAGGACGGGTCGGAGCGTTTCCTCAGGCCCCTCGGCGCGGGTCCGGCCCGGCTCAGGACAGGATACAACCGCCCGCCCGTTCCTGGAGAAGGAAGCAGACATGGTCAGTCCCCTCGGCTCCCACACGGTGGGACCAGACCTGGCTCGGGGGCAGTGGGAGCCCGGCCAGGCACAGCTCAGGAGGGGCTGGTCTCCCAGAGGGGCTGACTGAGGCGCTGTGGGGCCGGTGGTGCTGACAGACCTTTCCATGGGCGCCCCTGGCCAGGCCCCACGGAGGCTCCGCTCAGACCCGCCCCCTGCAACTCCCTGGCGAGGGGGCGACTCTCTGGGGTGTCTGGGGGGGCAGGAGCCCAGCGCGAAGGCTGCGTGGCAGGGTGGGCGCAGCCCAGACACACACGGACCCCTCCCCCAGCTCCCCAGAGAAACGCCGGCCCCGTCACACAAGCCGCCCTCGTGGGACGTCTCAGCCCGTCTGGGCCAGGAGAAGCCTCGTGTCCCCCGGCGGCGAAGGGGGGAGGGGCGCTCGGCGCGTCAGACACAGGCCGCGCTGCACAGCCGAGGGTTGGACGTGGCCCATCACGGGATCCCTCCCGTCGCCCGTTCCCGGCCCCTGACAGACAGGAGTTCGGGGCACCACCCTGGCCAGTCGCCATCCAGGGGCCGGTCTCTGGGAACTCAGCGAATTCTGTTTTCCGATCCCCGTATCAATTTGGCCTCACACCATCCCCTGGCGCGGGATCCCAGAGTGACTGCGGGTCCCTCTGGGTTGTTCTAAACCCTCGGCCCGTCCGTTCCGTGTGGTGGCTCCTAGTTCTCGTGTGCGTGGGGAGGAGCAAACGACTCGTCCTCAGTCACTTTCCCCTCCCCCGCCAGGCTGTTACAGCCCCCGCTCACACCCCCTTAGGCGCCTCGTTAGGAACCCAAACACCCCAGGCGGATTAACCCCTCCCCCGCGGAAGCTTCTCCCTCCCCCAGTCATCTGGGTCCTTGTCTGAGCCGTTCCCAAGCCCAGGACAGGCTGGACCCCTCTGCTCTGGCAGCCTCAGGGCCTGACCGGTCCCAAACAAGGGGATTTGCCAGATCAGGGCGGCGTCTCTTCCCTCTCAGCCTGGGCTAAACTGCTGCCCTCCACCCCCCTGTCGCTAGGGCTCCAGCTCACCCCGCCGCTGCCTGGATGCTGGTGCTGCCTGGGCTGGAGCTCTCAGCTTACGCTGTCCCCGCTGCTGCCGGGTCGGAGCTGTGTGGCTGCTGCTGGCTCCCTGCTACTGCCCAGCTTCTTGGGCCAGATCTCCCTGCTTCACCACCCCCCTGCACCCACCCCTCCCGGCTCCGGGTGGAGTCGCCACCCTTTTCCCCACCCTCATGCCCCGTGGCCAGACCTCCCTGTGCTGGGCTCTGTGGTCCTGCTGGAGCATGGATCTTGCTGGACCAGAGACCCCAGGTTCAGGGGGGTCCAACCGGTGTCCTTCTCTGGAGATGGGGAACCCAATCTGCAGGCGGGATCCCAGCTGTGGGCCTGCCACGGATTGATACAGAGACAGCAAGACCCTCCCTGTGCTTTGTCTCCCCAGCTCTGGAGGGTTCCAGCAGCCTGGTCGCTGTTCGGCTGCCGCTGCTCGTCGAGTGGATGTTTGCAGAGAACTCTCCACAGGGACTCCCAGGTCCCTCTCTGGGGCAGTGACAGCCACACGGGACCTCCCCAGTCTGTTTGTGCAGACGCTGTTCTGTGCTCCAGCCGGCATTGCTCTGCACTGCTCAGAGGGATTTCAGCTGCCGTTTGATATCGCTTTGTAGCTCTTAGCAGCCTGCTTTAGACTTAACTATCTCGAGTGGCTGTCAATCATCTGCAAATGCTGCCCCCTCCCTGCTTACCCTTTGCTCCGGGGCATTTATGAATGAGTGGAAGAGGACCAGTCCCGGTGCAGTTACCTTTCGATACCTGATTCCATTCTGAAAACTGACCATTGACTCCTCCCCTTTGTTCCCTGTCTTGTAACCAGGTACCAGTCCATGAGTGGAGCTTCCCTCTTACCCCACAGCTGGCTTCTTTGCTGAAGAGTCTTTGGGGAGGGACCTTGGCGATGGTTTTTGGAAAATCTAAGTACCCGCCATCGTGATGTTTCCTTACCCTCTGACACTGGCGCTGCCTCTCGTTTTCTTCTCTCTGCCACTGGCGCTGCCTCTCGTTTTCTTCTTTCTCCCACTGGTGCTGAAGAATTTTTTCTTCTCTCTCCCACCTCAACCGGTCTTCCTCTCTCCTATTGATCTGGAATTATGCAAAGAAAGGCAACTGAGCACTGCTGGGCAAAGATCCAGCACCCAGCACTGCACACAGCTCAGCCCCCACAGTAACACCACCCGGGTATCCCTGGCAAGTGACTCACCCCCACCCAGCACAGGAAGGTGACTCTCCCCTCCCCTAAAGGTCCCTGTAAATCTGTCCAGATGGAAACGTCCTGCCTGGCCCACCTACAGGAACCCTGAGCAAGTGGGCAAGACCCAGGCAGCCAGGCCATTGACAGAAGAGTACTTGGTGCCCCCAAGGCCTGGCTTTCTCCGTTCAGTGCTCCCTGTGCTGCTGTGTCCACCCCACTTTGAGAGGGAAGGGAATTCAATAAACATGCCTGGGCACAGGGGGGTTAATTCTTTCCTGACCCCTGCTGCTGGCTGCACGGAGCCTTGAAGCAGGAGCCTCGGGAGCACAAGGCCTCTGCCATCAATGAACCCAGGGCTGCTGAGCCCCGCCCCCGCCCTCACAAGCAAACCTGTCACCCCCACACTCAGGCGTGTATTCGGAGGGACTAGATTTGAATCCCACACAGGCAGAGGAGCAGACGCACAAGGGTAAAAGGTTAATTAGGCCTTTCAAAAACTGAGGCCTGAGGCAGAGAACAGGTGGAGAGTCCATCCACGGGGGGATGCAGTAAGACATAGGAGCTATCGGCACTCACTCAGACTAACAACCGTCCCGGTGATTTCAGGTGCACGTGATCATCTGGCACCTGCGTGATCTCCATATGACTGGGCAATAGACGGGAGGTTGTGTGCAAACCGGAAATGTCTCCCACTTGGCGGTGTACGTGGCCCTTGTGGGTTCATTTCTCATGCTCACCAACATGGTCTCAATGGCTCATCACCCACCACACAACGCTGGGAGATTTAAGGTCGGGCTGCAGAGACTCGCCCTGGTCTGGGACAGGAGTTCTCTGACGAACAGCAAAGTCACTGTGACTTGTTGGGATTCCGATGCACGTCGGTCGGCCAATGAGTCGTAGCACGGCGATGCAATGAGAGTTAACGAGGCGCCTCCTGAGTGCCCTGGGGATGAGAGGCGCTGGCGGGAATGCGCACAGCAGGTGACTGGGCCGTGGCAGAAGAAAGGCCCCTGCAGTGCACTCGGGAGGGGGGCGGCTCAAGAGAAAAGTGTCTTGCCCTGGATGTCCAGGTGGGGAATCTGGAGGGAAATGTCCTTCCTGGTTGAGCACTTGCATTGGTCTAAGGGAACTCTCGCTCCTGGGAGGAGAAAGGCCTTCGAGGGATGTTGCCATGGCTACCCGGTGCCAGAGGAACACAGACTTGGGGCCTGGGCTAGGCCGTCTTGCACCAGCTTGTTTCTCCAGGGCCGGCTCGTCAGTTTCCTCCCAACTGGAAGCATCTGAAAAATAAAACAGAAGCTCCGAAGCAGGGAGGAGGGTGGGTCGTGGAGCACCCACGGGGTAACATCTCGAAGAACAGACGTTACTGCACAGGGTCCAGTACCAGGGCCAAGTCCCACGGCTCTGGTGGAATTGTGTAGGTCGGGTACAGATTCCTGAGCCCCCTTTAGGAATCTTTTAACTAACGGGTGAGAGAACAGCAAATGACCGTCGATGGGAGGATGGAAGGCCGAGATTGCTGCCAAGTGAACTTTCAGCGAAGCATTTTCTAACCCCTCTGTCTTTAGGTGGAGGATGTAATCCAAAGCTTGCTGCACCGGCAAAGAGAGAGGGTCAAAGTTCCTCTCCAGACACCACGTTTGGAACCGATGCCATTTGCAGAGGTAGGCTTTGCGAGTGCTATGGCATCTGCTATTTATCAGTACATGTTTTACTGCCTGAGAGCAGGTCATTTCTGGTGGCTGGAGCCAGTTAGGAGCCACACTGTGAGGTGCATGCGATCAATGCTCGGATGCACCATCGTACCGTGATGTTGAGACAGCAAATTGGACAGCTGTGGTAGTTGTCATGGCTGAGCGACCGACATTCTCGACAATTGCGTCAGCAAAGTCTGTCGGGGCCAAATCACAGTCGCGCCCTCCATCGCTATCTTCTCCAGCGCCCTCGGAATGAGAGGAAGAGGTGGAAGCGCATAGAGTAGCTGGTGACGACCCCAATCGAGCAGGAAAGCATCTCCCAAGGAATTCATGTCGACACCCCCTCGTGAACAATAATGACAGTTTTTGTTGTGACGAGTGGCAAAGAGGTCTATACTCGAGAACCCCCAGAGATGGAAAAGATCGCGAAAACTTCGTTGTATAACTCCCACTCGTGTTAGAGGAAGGAAGTGTCTGCTGAGGGCATTGGCGATGATATTGTCCTTGCCGGGAAGGTATGATGGGGTAAGGGTTATACCGTGATGGATTGCCCACAGCCATTTAGCCCAACCGATCAAGGAAGCATCCGTTGTGATCTTCACTGAGAGCCTTTGTCTGTGGAAGGGGACCCCTGATAGCAAATTTTGGGGGTTGTCCCACCATGTTAGTGAAGTCCTGACGTGTTTGGGAATAGATACTGTTTTGCTCGTGCTGTGTACCCCCGGTGTGTAAACAGTGAAAAGCCAATGCTGGAGGCTGCGCAGGTGAAGTCTTGCATGTGACATCACATATGTGGTGGCAGCCATATGTTCGAGCAGCTGTAGACACACAAGCATGTGGGATCTGGGAGCAATTGACACAGTCTGAACCAAATCCCGAATCAACTCGAACCTTGCTGTGGGTAAGTATACTCTTGCGCTCAGTGCATTGAGCTTCGCGCCGATAAATTCCAAGTCCTGACTCAGTGTCAGGGACGATTTGCCGAAGTTGATTATGAGGCCCAATGCCTCGAACACCATCCTGGTGGTGGTCACTGCCCATGTAGCCTCTTCGCAAGTATGGGCCTTCAGTAGGCAATTGTCGAGATACGGGAAGATTGTGATATTGAGGCGTTGAAGGTAAGCAGCTACCACTGCTAGGGTTTTGGAAAACACTCGTGGCGCTGCTGACAGACCGAAGGGTAACACTTGGTATTGGTAATGATCTGAACCCACTACAAAACAAAGGAATCGCCTGTGGGCCGGATGAATTGCTATATGGAAATAGGTGTCCTGCAAGTCGAGGGACGCAAACCAATCCCCTTTGTCGAGAGCCGGAATGATAGAGACTAATGTGACCATCTTGAATTTTTGTTTCCACTGGTGACGATTGAGTCAACGTAGGTCCAGGATAGGCCTCCAACCCCCTGACTTCTTCTGGGTGAGGAAGTACCGAGAGTAGATATCTCTCCCCCGGAACTGAATGGGTACCCTCTCCGCTGCTCCTATAATAAGTAGTCGAGACGCCTCTTGCTGTAGAAGAGTCTCGTGAGAGGGGTCCCTGAAAAGGGACGGGGAGGGTGGGGAATGGGGAGGGATTGAGTTGAAAGGGATGGCATATCCTGAAACAACTATGTCATTGACCCATCGGACGGTGGAAATCAGAGACCAGCAACGTTGATAAGGCCTCAGCCGATGATGGAATAAAGCTAGTGGATTGTGTGAAGCTCCCGACAAAGGGGTGGTGCGCAGTCCCTCGACTGACCCATCAAACTTGCTGCCGCCCCTGCTGGTGGCTGGATGCCTTGCTAGGCTGTTGTCTTTGTTTCTGTTGGCGTTGCCTTGGCCTCTGCTGCTCATATGGTTTGGCACGGAATGTCACGTAAGAGAAGGGTCTCTCTGTTATAGGGCGTATACCTCTTATCCTTATACGGAGGCGTATACATCCCAAGCGTTCTCAGTGTCGTATGGGAGTCTTTGCCCGAGTGGAACACCTGATCAGTGCATTGGGCAAAGAGTGACTGACGATCAAAGGGTAAGTCTTCTACCTTGTTGAACAACTCTTTCGGGGCCACAGCTTGGTGTAACCAGGATGCACGACACATGACTACAGCAGTAGCTGTCGCCCTAGCTGCTGCCTCAGCTGTGTCCAGGGCAATCTGCAGTGCTCTTTGAGCCATTGCGTAGCCCTCCTGTATTACTGCCCTTAAGATTTGACCCTTAGAGTCTGGTAGGTGTTCTAGAAGAGGGACTAATTTAGAATAATTGTCAAAATCAAGATTCGAGAGGGGAGCCTCGTAGTTACACATTCGGAGAACTGAAGTGGCAGAAGAATATATTTTTCTGCCTAAAATGTCCAGGCGCTTAGCCTCTTTGTCACTTGCGGTATTTTTATTTTGAGCCGTCTTGGATCTCTGTTGTGCGGCATCCATGACGAGGGAATTGGGCTGGGGATGCGTGAACAAAAAGTCCATACCCTTTTGGTTTATAAAATATTTCTTCTCCGACCTCTTGTTAGTCGGTAAGGAAGCAGCTGGAGTCTGCCATATATCATTCTCATAGACTCATAGACTGTGTCTACATTGGCACCCCTTTCCAGAAAAGGGATGCTAATGAGACACTTCAGAATTGCAAATCCACTGGGGATTTAAATATCCCCTGTGGCATTTACATGAACATGGCTGCCACTTTTTCTGGCTCGGGGTTATGCCGGAGAAAAGCGCCAGTCTAGACGCGATTTTTCGGAAAATAAACCCTTTTCTGGAAGATCCCTTATTCCTACTTGAAAGGAGAATAAGAATGCGTAGTCAGAATGTGCAACCCTCATAAAGAGCTCTTGAAATTGCTTATGATCTTCCACGGGAGATAGCTCTTCACGGAAGACAGCGTCGTACGGTGATGATGATGAATAGTTGGCCAGAGACTCAGGGGTCTGTGGTTCCCTGTTCGGGTTATAATTGTCCTCATGCTTGGCATGATTAGAAATTGAGATAGTGTCCTCCGCAGGCGCTGGTGGAACCATCGGCGAGGGTACGTGAAGTGGAGACACTGGACAAGTGGATAGTGGAGATCATGAATGCGGGCATCGTGTGTTACGAGAAGGGGGACGGTCATCATAGTAATGGTCATATCTCTGACGGTGAGCTGGGGAGCATCTTGGAGAGTAGCCTCTGGATGCATTGCATTGATGTGAATATCTTGAGCGTCTTGAGGATCTTGGTGAGATAGATCTAACAGAAAAACGAGATGGAGAACGAGAACAGCAAGAGTAGTGACAGCGGTAGTGACGGTATGATGGTGATCGATGAGGTGATCTATGGTAGTGATCCCTAGTGGAGACATAACGAGGAGCATGATGGTTGTCTGAGCAAGATGAAGCTGGTGACCAGGGTCTCGGGGAGAACCCAGCTCAGTCTGGCGTGAGGGAAGGTGTCCGAACACGCCTTGACTTGTATAGTGCCTTAGTCGGCACCGGAGGATCAAGAGGGGAAGACGGTGCCGTTTGAAGTGGGGTGGCCCCAGTCGAATAGCTGCCCTGCGGATGAGTCAGCGGTGCCGCAGGAGCTAAAAGCTGTGCCGGTGCCGGAGGAGGCTGCGGTGCAGAGGGCTGCGCTGGCCGATGCTTACCTGCGGTGCCTGAGTCGGCGCTGTTACTTGCAGCACCCTGGAGAGCGCGGTCACAGCAGCCGGCCCCGCAGGCGTGGGTGCCGGTAGGGCTGTAGTTGACTGCGCATGCGCAGGGTCAGCCGGTGCCGGGGCCACCATAGCCGGCTGTAACACGGCTGTTAGAGCCGGTGCCGGTGCCGATTCCGCCCGTGGCCCTTTACAAAGAGCCAGCATCGGGTCTTTGGAAGGAACAAGGCTCAGGGCTGAGGCACTACGGCCCTTGCCCGTCTTCTCCGTCGGGTGCCTCGGCAAGAAGCCAGAGGTGCCCGGTCTGTCCCCCACGCTCCATCGCTGCGGTCGTTCAGCCAGCTTGCGAAGCTCCTTTGTGGGTGAACGAGCTGCATGAGTCCTGGAGGCAGTGGAGGACGGCTCGCTCGCATCGGTCTGGAGGGCTTTATTGAATAAAATTACTCTCGGTCGCATTTCACGATGGCGCCCGGTGCGCGCTGTCAGTTTCATACAATGCGAGCACTTCATCGGGATGTGCCCGTCCCCCAGACATTTGACACAGCGCGAGTGTCCGTCGGATGCAGGCATGGCATCCTGACACTGAACATTTCCTGAAGCCAGGCATAGTCTTTGTAGGTTGCAAACAACAAGAAAACAGTTTTTTTTAAAGGCTACAGAACACAACTATAGATTAGGACAGAAAAACAAAGATTTTGAAAACTAACTAGACTAACTATTAACAACTATACTAACTATAAACTGCCAAGTGGCAATTAAAGTCTCCAAAGTAAAAATCCCTTTTTCTCCTCAGGCCGGAGAGGGAGCACGTCCTAGGTCCATCTGCGGCCGCGGACGGTTGAAAGGAAAGTGACGAGCCGGCCCGTGCTCAGCTGTAACGGCTCGAACGGCGCGAGGCAGCAGGAGCGCATGCGCAGGCCGGCAGGGCTACTGCTAAGGAAGTTTCTCCGTTTGCGGCGCCGGGACGAGCCCAGCACCTCGAGTGGAGCACCCTCAGGGACACTACTCGACGAAGAAGCCGGGCCGGATGATCCCTAACACCCAACTGTCCGCGGTGACTGGCCCCAGGTGGGGGTGAAAGGGGAAATGGCCCCCAGGGATGACAGGGGTTTCCATGGATGGTGAGGGACGGTCACAGTTCTCAGCATGGATGTCAGACGTGGTGCTTGGGCTGATGCTGGGGAAGGGGAAAGAGGGGCTGAGGGAGGAGCAGGCAAGCGTCCTCTCTGGGATCCCTGCCAGCAACGTGGTGTCTCCTCAGGGCACAGATAGGAAGGTGGTTGGGGGCTGGGTGTTGGGGGGCTGGGTGTTGGAGGGGTGGGGGGCTGGGTGTTGCCTGCCATTGCTGCTGGCGTCTCAGCGCTGGAGTGTGATGCCAAGGGACCAGAGCTTGGCCGTGGAAATCCTCAGAGGAGATCAAGAACCTGCTGGTCTAACAGGGCGCTGGCCCAGGCAGTTTGGGGGCAGCTGACTCCACTTCAGGCCTGCTGGAGGCCTTTAAAAACCTCCCCAGTTAGAAGGTGGGAAGAGGCAGAGAGAGAGAGAGAGAGAGAGAGAGAGAGACGGATGGATGGATGGATGGACGGACACAGACACACACACACCCAACATTCCCATCCCCAGCCAGGTACCAGTGCAGTGCCCAGGGAAACTGAGGCACACACAGGGTTACAGCAGAGCAGCACAGGACAGTAGGAATCACACACAATGTATCAGAGCACACAACCTCCGCAATATCACAGCGTAGCAATAGTAGCTCCTCCCCTGGGCCATGGTGGTGCTCCCTGGCCAGAGGCTCCACCTGAGCAGCCAAGGTGGTGCTCTTCGGAGGGGCTCCTTCCAGGATGGGGGGATTGGGAGCTGCACGTTTGTTGGGTGGGGCCCAGCCTGCTGCTGCTGTCCCCCCGTCCTGCACCCCTGTGGGGGGCAGCACTCGGTAGGCTGTCGCCAGCCTCCAGTCCCGCCCCCCCACCATGCAGTTAGTCTGGGGGCATCGGCACTCAGGGAGGCAGACAGGATGGCAGAGCCCAGCTGGGCTGTAGCTGCCCCCAGTGGCCACTCTCAGCATCGCGTCCCTGCTCTCTGTGCCCCCCCACCACTCTGCCTCCTTCCTTTGCATGTTCTGGAAACCAGGCCCCCTCCAGGCACCTCTCACTCCCCAGGTACAACCAACCCTGACGGGGGTTTAATGTGAGGTGAGAGGAAGCTGCTACGGAACTTGGTGGTCCCAGCACGTGCGGCTTAGGAGGAGATCTTGGACACATGCAAGACGCACAGGCAGGAAGGACTCACAGACACACAGACGCTCTCCTAGAGACAGAATATTTCCTGTGGGATGACAGAATGACATCACCACGTCGCTCTGCATCCCACCGCCCTCAGCCGCCCGGCATCCTCCCTCCCCCCCCCGGAACCAGGGCGGTGGGAGGGTGGGAAAAAAGCCACAAGACCTCTTCCCTCCCCCCTTTGGGGGCCAGGAGCTGCCCCACCACCTCACTATCCCCCCAACTCTGGTTAGGGTTGCCAAATGGTCGAGCAAAAAAAAAATCCGAAACCGGGATAATGAGCCCCCCAGGAGGAGGAGGCGGCGGAGGGGCCAAGATATGCGCTAGGAGCCTGTGGTTGCGCAGAAGCCTTGCAGGGGCGGGGAAAGTGGCCACTCCCCCTACCCCAGCCCGGCTTCTGTGCAATCACAGGCTCCTAGCGCTGATCCTGGCCCCACCCTCCAGACACTCCCTCCGCTCACGCCAGGCTTCCATCCGGTGCGCAGCCGGAAAAATCTGAGAATACCGGACATTGCACAACACCGGACAAAAAGCGCAAATACCGGACTGTCCGGTGCAATACTGGGCACCTGGCAACCCTAACTCTGGTGGGACAGGAGCCATGAGGCCTCCCTCCTGCCCTCCCCTGGGGGAGCTGGGAGATGGGCCCCTCCCCCTTCCCCTGTGCTCTTGGGGGGCAGGAGTCACATGGCCTCTCTCCTCCCCGTTCTCCACAGAGGCAGGAGTCATACGGCCTCCCCATCTCTGGTGCTCCGGGGAGGTGGGACGTGTGAGTCATGTGCACTCCCCCCTCCGCCCACCCCCAGTCCCCTCACACACCCACTGTCACGTTACTGGATATTGAAAGGAGCAGTCAGATCACTGCTGCACCCGTGGGGGAGTGTTGACCCCAAATGTGGCACAAAGGGAGGCCATGTGAGGTGTCAAATAGAAGCCTCCTTTCTTCTGATTCCATATGCACTATTCATGTGATTGTATAATGTCGGTATGTGACGTTATAAGCATGTATTTTAGTGGATACCAAATGTTTCTCTATATGTGGCTGAACCATGGGCAAAGCAGCTCAGCCTATGGACATGCTAACGAGCAAAGCTCTGGAACAATAGCCCTCTATAGGCCAAGGACACACCTCAAGAGTGGGGACTCAGACCTAGGGGCTACCAGCAGGGAACACAGGGATAGGCCACGGGCCAGGTGACCTGCTGTAGCCAAGAAGAGACCAGGAAGGAGGGATAAATAGGCCATGTGGGGGACTCCATCTTGTTCTCAGCTCAGCACTTCATCCCAGAGGTAGCAGTGCAGGGATCGAAGAGCCAGGAAGACCTGTGGACCCATCCTGATGCTAGGATGCGCAACAAGGACTCTTAAGCCAGCAGCTGTAACATCTCTGCTAGAGCCTGCATCGAGAACTGGGAGATTCGATGCATGTAATGTACTATCCTTTAACAACCTTACTCTCATGCTTTTCTTTAATGTAATAATAACCCTTTAGATCGTAGATACTGAAGGATTGGCTCAGCGTGATTTGTGGGTAAGATCCGGAGAGTAAATTGGCCGGGATCTGTGGCTGGTTTCTTGGAACCGGACAGAACTTGTTCGGGGTAGGTGGGATTGGGTTCTAAGACCCCCCCCCCCACCTGTGTATGAGGCCCGGGGCCATCTGGGGCACGGGTATTGCTGGGGTGTCGGAGGGGTTTTGCTCGTGAGGCTTCAGGCAGGCAGCTGAAGTGCTCTGTGGGACTGGTTGTGGCCTACTTGGGAAGGTCTCCAGTCTGGGGGCTAGAGACAGCCCCGGATTCGAGCAATTCGCCCTGAGCAGACTCCCTCAGCTGTGCCCAGACCGGGCCCGGTCAGTCACACCCACTCAGCTGAGACTTTGCACCCTCTGCCTGCTCCTGCCCCCTCCCCCTGCCAGACACCTGCCCCCAGAGGGGGGACTGGTGAGCACAGCGAGCAGTGGGCGCAGGCCCCTAGTGATAAGCCAAGGGGGGAGCCGCGGCCCTGGCATGGACAATGAACGAAACAGAAACAAGGGACCAGGCTGCGAGGGGATGAAGCAGGAACTGACCCAGGGCCTGTGGGTAACAAGAGGGGTCAGCAGGGGAGTGAGGGGTGAGAGCTGCAGCTGCAGCGCGTGGCTGGTTCATGGTCTGCCCAGGGATTGGTCACAGACATTAGCCGACCAATCAGGGGGTGGTAGGATGCACTGACCAATGGCGTGACGCGTGTGTATTTCGGCTGGTTCCTGGCTATGTGCTGGGTGTGCGGTTCCCCCTCCCCCCCCCCGCACTAGACCCTTCACCAGCTCCAGTGTATCCGAGGGGAGCCAGGAGGGGACCTCGCTGACCAGTCTGGAGCTGAACTCTGAGTTCTCAGGGTCCAGAGACTGGACAAAACTCCCCGTTTCTGCAGCCAGCCCGAGGGGCCCCTGGCGGAGCTGGCTGGGTCTGAGCCAGGCCTCACCCCTGCTCTCAGCCTGTCACAGGTCAGCCCCCCCGGCCTGTCACATACGGACCCACACGAGCAGCCCGGCTGGCAGGGCCCCCCTGCCTGGCAGGAAGGCAGCTCCTGTCTCTGCCCACTGGGGGTCAGTGACCAGCCCGTGTCTGGTACCAACAGGGCCCAAGCAACCGGCTCTGCCCTGCTGATTCTCCATGGGGGGCCCAGACGCGGCAGTGAGGGGCGCCGGGTGACACTGATTAGAGAGACGGGAAGGGAGGGGCATTCCTCCCCCCATTCACCACTCGCCTCCTAAAGGCTTCTCCCCACAGGCCTCAGGAACCAACACGGGCAGGGGCTGGATAAACACACAATTCCCCCGCCCCCGACCCGCCTCTCAGTGCATGTGGGACAGGCCCTCATCCGACCTGCCTGGCTCCATTCGGCCGGCAGAATGGGAAACCGAGGCCCAGCCCCACCCCTGAGAGACCCAGCCCTGGCGCAGGCAGCACTGAGCGTATCGACTCCCTGCTTTCCCCACACTGGACACTGTGTGTTCCTGGTGCTCCCTGGAGGAAACGCTCCGTACATCACCCCGCCAGCCCCACAGGGACTCACCCATTCCTGCTGCTGCTTCTCCTCCCGCTCCTTTGCCTCCTTCCGCATCTGCTCCATCTCCTCTTTCAGTAGGTCGGCTTTCTCTGTGAAGCCCTCCTGCAGCAGCTTCTCCTGCTCCCTCAGCTTGCACTGCAGAGCTCTCTCCATCTCCTGCTTCTGCTTTTCAGCTTCCTCCTTCATCTTGGCTTCCATCTGGCGAATGTTCTCCTGGTGGCTGCGTTCTAGGTCCCTCATCTGCTGCTCCAGCTGCTGCCTCCTCTCCTCCTCTGCCTTGCGCTGCTGCTCCAGCTGCTCCAACCTCGCCTGGTCAGCTGTGGAAATGGGAAATGCAAAGAACGTGGCATCAGCCCCCTGCTGTGCAGTCTGCATGGGGCAGAGAGCGCCCAGCCCGGCAGACAGGGGTGGGGTTGATTCTAACCTGGCAGCTGCCTCTCCACAGGAGGGGCCGGTCAGTTTCCATGGCGATACAATGGCCACCCCTGCTCCACAGGCCGGGCTGCAGGTGGGTTCCCACAGACCGGACTGGGCCCCACTTTGGGCCCCAGAGAACGCCGGGTCAGGCTGAGGGGTCACGTTACGCTTGGCCAAGCACCGACTTGTCCTGCAAGCGGGAAGTGACCCGGCCAGGGCAGGAGAGCTGGGACCTTCCTGCCAGTCACGCCCCCAGCCCAGACACCCCACGTGTCCCCGCAGGGAGAGAGATGGGAGGGAAGTTCCCGTCTGTCTCCCACCCTGCAGCTGCAGGTCCCTGGAGGCAGGGTCACGGGGCCTCTGCTGGGGGTGGGGGGCAAACTAAACCCACCTTCAACACCAACTGGGGCAGCCCCAGCCAGACCCCACCCTCGCTGGACAGACGGGCAGAGCCCAGAGGGGGTGACACGGGCTGGAAAGGGTTAAGTGCCTTGGAGCTACATGACCCCAATTCAGCCTGTAATGGCAAACGAGAGCCGTGTGTGAATGGGAGTTAGGGCCCTTCCCTACAAACAGCCAACACAGGCCTGGCCAGTGGACGAGAGCTCTGACAGGCGACCTGCAGCCTGAGAGATCCGGGTCAGCACCAATCGGACGTGCTCACAAGAGAGTTTGGTTACACGGTTCTCCCTGCATCTAAAGTCTCTGCCAACATCTCAGGCTAGGTCTATACTGCGGGGGGGCTCCGTGATACCAGCGGTATCCCAGAAAAACTCCACCATGTTTAAAGAACGGGTTTGCGCTTCCACTTTTTTTGGCAGAAGGGCAAACGTGCTGTATAGGAAGCCCTGTCTTCCTCCTTCCACGAGGAAGAAGGGGGCTTCGGAAAGAGGGGGATTTTCCAAAATTTGGCCCAGTGTAGACAGGCCGAATTTCAGAAAAGCCTCTTGTGAACAAAAAAATCGGAAAAAGCTACGCAAAATGCAGAGCACATTTTGCATAGCTTTTTCCGAAATAAAGCAGCAGTTTAGATCTACCCTCAGTGACCTGGGAATTCCCCTCTGAAGTCTGCAGCTACTTCCTGGAAATGGCAGAAGATGGTGTGACCGTGTGTTAGGGTTTTCCCATCTCCTGCACCCCAATAGTGTCACAAACAGACTCCACCAGCCAGTAGAATAGAGGGAGTTTATTGCTTCTCCAGGATACAGCACAGCACAGATGTAATCTGGCTACAGGAACTGGGGCTAGGAGGCCTCAGTGCCCCTTTGAGATGGGGGAGACTGGGCTCTTAAATCCCAGCCCCCTTGCTTAGGCTGCTTCCTCCATGATACCAGCCAGAAAACTGCCCAACTTCCAGCCCTGACCCCCAGCCAGGAGCTGCCTTCCTCCTTCCTCCCTTAGTTCCTCTCTCTCAGGGAGGTAACCAGCAGAACCAGTTCAGTGACTTCCCCTATCTGACCCATCAGCTATACTGCTGGGCCGTGCTACAGGCAGCCACCAGCGGGGGTCACGCACAGCCCACTGACTACCCCCACAGTTCGCCACAGATGGGCAATTGCTTTATGTAATCCATGTTGCTAACTACTCCCGATGCTTAGAAAACAGGAGACCAACCTCCAAGCTAAGACAATTGCTTGTGTTCACCCAAGGACGGCCTGCTGCCATGGGGCTGTCCAGGAACTGTGCAAAGGGTTCATAAGACATGATCCTTTACTCTCAGACCTGCTTAAGCTTTTATCAGGGTGTTTGAGATGAAAGGCTGATGTCTGTATACCTTGTTTTACGAGGCAAGAGGGATCCGTCGCCAAAGGCTTTAGTGAGTGATAGAACTGTGGCTAGACTGCTGCTTTTCATAGCCAAAGTTCTGTGGTGATGTGATGTAGTGGGGGTACCTGGCTGGTTTCTATGCTGCTGGCTCTGGGGTAACCCCCACTGGCTGCCGTGGGTACCACGACCCAGCAAAACAGGATGAGTCACTATGCAAACCAGTACGGCCAGACACCCCCCATGGAGAGGAACGAAGGAAGGTGGAATGCTGCCCTGGCTGGGGGGCAGGGCTGGAAGAGTGTTAGTTAGTTGCGGGCTGGAAGCATGGAGGAGACAGCCTAGGGAAAGGGGCTGGAGATTAAGGGGCTCAGTCTCCCCCATCTCAAGGGGGCCTGAGGCATCCTAGCCCAACTCTGTGACCAGATTACATCTGTGCTGTGCTGTATCCTGGAGAGGCAATAAACTTCCTCTATTCCACCGGCTGGTGCAGTCTGTTTGTGCCATTTCGGGGTGCAGGAGACGGGGGACCCCCAACTCGCCGTCACAGGCGACAAAAAGCAGCAGCCATTTTTATGCTAATGAAGCGTGGGAGATTTAAATCCCCGCTTCATTAGTAATTTCGGTATGTCTAATTCACATCCCTCTGGCGACAGAAGGATGTAGTCTAGACATACCCCTACTGTTAATTTGCAGAGGTATATTTGCAGGTGGTAATTCCGGAGGTTCCATGTGGGCAGGGCGGTTCAGTAGCTCTTCAAAATGTTCTTTCCATCTACTGAGCTGCTCGCATGGGTTTGTTAGCACACACTCCTCCTTATCCTGTACTATCTGATCCACTATATGCTGGGACCCAGCTAGCTTCCCTGTGATGTCATACAGCCCTTTCAAGTTTCTCTGTCCTGAAGCTTGTTCCACTTGTTGTGCAAGGTTTTCCACAAAGTTCTTTTTGTCCCTTTTTCCAGCCTTTTTAACTTCTCAGTTGGCTTCTGAATAGTCTCTGAGCTTCCGCTTAGGCTGCTCTTGTTTTGCTGTTGTTGATTGCTGCTTTTCTGTCCTTTCGTTCCTTCACTTTTCTCAGAGTTTCTGCTGTGATCCATTCTTTGTGACGCCTTGTCCTCTTTCCCAATGTTTTATCGCAAGTTTTAATGTGTTCCCAGATTTGTTTCATGGTAGCATCTTCCAGGATAAGGTTTGTCAGAAGTGCATGTCTGTTGGACAGCTTCACTTGGAAACGGGCTCTTGTCTCTAAATCTTTCAGCTGCTCCACATTGAATCTCTGCCCTAGCTTGTTTACAGCATGACAAGATGATGATCTCAACCTACATCTGCTCCTCTTCTAGCCTGGACGTCCTGCATCAATCTTCTGAAAAAACTGCTGATACAGATGTGATCAATCCGGTTTTCTGACTGATGGTCTACTGAAACCCAAGTGACCTTATGGATCTTTTAGTGTGGAAAAACACTACCACCTATCACCAATCTGTTGAAGGATGAAAAGTCACTGAAGCGCTCTCCATTTTCATTCATGTTTTCCCATGATCTGTTCTCTGCCTGTATTTATTCTTCCAATTTTCACATTGAAGTCGCCCATCAAAATCGAGCTGTCCAGATTGCGTGCATCTTGTCTCCCACAAGCCCAAGCTTGTACTGTTTCATCTCCACTGCAATGTGTGCTGTCTTTCCCACTTGATACATGGGGCCCTACGGTGGCCACCTCAACCATCCCTATGGACGGGTCCAGGGCAGCCGGGGGAATTGCCTTGGGCAGTGGGGGCCTGGTGGCAGGGAGGCAGCAGCTCTCACCCCCTGCTGCATTCACCGCGATGGCAGGAGCTGGAACAGCCCCACAACCTGCTCCCCTCTGCTCTGCTTCACCCCCCTCGCTCAGCCCACAGGGCCCCACCCCTCTGCGGCAGCAGGGAGCCGAGCGCTCCAGCTACGGAGCTCCCCATCGCGCAGAGAAGTGAGGGGCAGCGGCTGGGAGAGGGCGGTGGGAGGAGCGGAGCAGGCTGCCAGGCCACTCTTGCTCCTGCCACCAAGGGCAGTGTGGGAGGGGGCAACCCCTGCTGCCTCCCCACGCCAGGGCCCATAACCCCCCGCTCATGTTGTGCGAGGGAGGGAGATTTGTCAAGGGGGTGGGGCTGGAGGGAAGTAATGGGGTGGGGTGGGGTGGGGGTGCAGAAGAGGTGAGGGGCCTCTGACACCAGGCTTGCCACAAGCCCCAGGGGTTGCCCCAGGCCCTGCACCTCCCAGGCATGGCTCTGGTCACATCCCTCTGGATCCTAGGCTGGGGGTGGCTTCTATATGCACAGCACCCTGCCTGTGGCACCACCCCCGCAGATCCCATTTGCCAGAGTTCCTGACCAATGGAAGCTTCGGTGTCAGCCCGAAGGCACAGGCAGTGTCAGAGATCCCTTGGCCACTGTCATGAACAGGAGTTGCCAAGGAGAGTCGGACTTACCTGGGGGTGAGGAAAGGGTTAAGCAACTGGAGGTGCACCTGAGGGAGGGGGCTTTGGGCATTCAGCCAATGAAATGGAATTTAAAACCGAGAAAGAATTTTTTCTCTCTTCCTTTGTTTTTAGATCAGAGCAGTTTTTCCCCAGGTAATGGGAGAGATGGGTTTTCCCAGAAACGGACTTTTTAAAATGTGTAAGTAGGGAAAAGTTTAGCTAGTCTGCCAGGGTTTATTGTTTTCCTTGTTTGGGCATTTGGAAATCATGTCTGAGCTGGTTAATTTTTGTAGCTCAGGATTACAGCCCAGGGACTTTCCCCCAGTCTGTTTCACTCCCTGGCTTTTAACCTCCAGTCATGTTCTATGCTTGCAACAATAGTCTTGTTTGATAATAAAAGTGTTTTCTTTTGTTTTTGATTAACTGATATTGGCTGTCCGTAAACCTTTTTTTTTTTTTTTTTTTTTTTTTTTTGTCCGTAAACCTTCATGCCTAAGTTACCTGGCAGGAGCACCTCTGTTTGTTTTCCCAAGTCCAGGCGAAATGGAGGTTGGGGAAGGGGGAAGAGCTTTGCTTCGGGGGGGGGGGGGGATTCCAGTGACCTCTGCCCTGGAAGGGCTTATTTTATATTATTTATTTGCACTTGATGGTAGGAGCAACCAATCGTCATTCTCGTGGGTTCCAGGGAAACTGGGACTGGACAAGTTTGTCTCTGGGAGGTCCAGAGACAGATACTTAGGGTATGTCTACACGAGACCCCTAGTTCGAACTAGGGAGGCTAATGTAGGCATTCAAAGTTGCTAATGAAGCCCAGGATTTAAATATCCCCCGCACTTGATTTGCATCTTCCCAGCTGGTCGCCATTTTTGAAATTTACAAGTCCGGACTAACTGCCCGCGGCTACACGCAGCAGGGACCCGGTAGTTTGAATTAAAGCCCTAATTCGAACTACCTGTTATTCCTCCTGAAAGGAGGTTTAACAGATAGTTCAAATTAGGGGCTTTAATTCGAACTACTGGGTCCCTGCTGCGTGTAGCTGCAGGAAGTTAGTCTGGACTTGTAAATTTCAAAAATGGCGACCAACCGGGAAGATCCAAATCAAGTGCGGGGAATATTTAAATCCCGGGCTTCATTTGCAGCTTTGAATGCCTACATTAGCCTGCCTAGTTCGAACTAGGAGGCTAGTGTGGACATACCCTTAGAGAGTCTATTCTGCTAGTCATCCCCAAAGCTACACTCAAAGTGCCAAGCTGGGGAATTTAGCCCTGAGAGCTGCCCTGTGCCTACCAGCCAGACCTGCCAGCTGTTTCCAGGAGCCAAGGCACTTGGGGATTCCAAACTGCGACTCCCCTGGGAATACGTTTTCCCTGCATTAAACCTTCTACATCGTCCCTCCTTCCCACTGAGCTCATCGCCCTTCACTCTATTAACTGCCCAACTCACTGCCAGGGCTGCCTGTGCTGCAGGCTCTGGGGAACCAACTGCTCTGGGCCGGGGGCGGGACGCTGGGACGGGGAGAACTGATGTGCTGGGAGGTTTGGCTGATGGGGCCGTTCTCACTAAGTTCCGTCGGTCGGGGGGAAGACAGACGGGGGGCTCAGGGGCGGCCTGTGACTCTGTGGTGAGACTGGGGGAGGGACCCAGGGGCGCACAGTTGTTACTGACATGGGGAAGTTGAACTCTAGGACCCATCACACATGTGTCTGACAGTCTCCCTGAGACCGGCGCTCACAGCTGTGAGACCCCCAGACAGCCTGACGGGTGAACAACGTGGAACAGCTTCAGCAGAGCAACCGAGCAGCCCCTGTAGCTCCCAAAGCACAACCCGGAAATGGGAGACTGCCAATGGCCGTGGTGTTCGCTGTAGGGACACCCTGAGCCCAAGGTGACCATGGATTCCCAGCCATAGCTCTGCCATGTGAGGAGGGAGGGTTGTTGTGGTGGTTGTTGTCTTTGTTATTGAAAAACAGGAAGAAACCTGCTGACAACCCTTCCGCAGAGACTTACCTGCCCGGTTCTTTTCCACCTCTGACAGCATTTTGTCAGACTGGAGAATGCAGGCTGCTTCTGTCTTCTTGCTGTCAATGAACTGCTGCAGCACCTGCTCCGCCTGGGGACGAGGGGGCAGGTCAGTCCCTGCACTCAAGGCTGCGCTGGGCGCGAGGGGCACAAGGTGCTGATCTCTGGGCGGGGGCACCAGCAGGGGGAGAATTGCCCGACAAGAACTCAGCCACTCGGCAGAGCAAATCGCCCCCGAGACGCGGCCGGGAGCTGGAAATCTGTGAAGGGAGGCTGCCGAGTGACCCGCACAAAGCCCCCCAGAGCTTGCCAATGCAGGGGGCTGTGAGCAGGGGCTGAGGGCACAGGGTTTGGGTGTGGAGGGCGCTGGAGACAAGGCAGGGGTGTGTGCGGAGGGGCTGAGGGCTCTGGCCTTTGGGTTCATGGGGGGTGCCAGAGTCGGGGCAAGGGACTGAGGGCGTGGGCGGTGGGGGGGACTCAGGGTAGGGGTCTGAGGGTGAAGGATGTGCAGGAGTAAGGGCTGGGGAGTGTGAGGAGCAGCTCAGGGCTGCGGGTTGATAAGTGGGGGGCGGAGGAGTCAGGGTTTGGGCTGTGAGGAGCTGCTGAGGGGAGATGGTTCGGGTGAGTGTGAATGGGGGAAGGAGTCAAGGCAGGGGCCTGGGAGTTGGGGGGAGGGTGATGCAGGAGTCAGGGCTGTGGGGGGGGGGGAATGTCTCAGGGCAGCAAGTTGGGGTATGTGGGGGATGCAGGAGTCAGGGCAGGGACTGGGGGTGGCGGGTCAGGGAGAGGCGGAGGGTGTGGGGGGTGCAGGAGTGAGGAGCGTTGGGCAGTGCGGGGAGGAGCTGAGGGCAGGGCCTGGGATGTGGAGACCGTGTGGGGCCAGCGGTGCCATTCGGGGGGGAGGGAAGCAGGGAGGGAGGGAGGCTGAAGGCCCCTTCCCCGGGATTCATACCAGGACGCTGCTGCTCCCCTTCCTGTCACTATCAGGGAGCAAGGGAGAAGGACCCGGCCTGGGTCTCTCACTGCCCTGCCCTCCCCAGCCAGGCGCAGGCTCTGTGCTGTCCTCTCACCCCCTGGCACCCACAGGAAGGGGCAGAGCAAGCAAAGCCCTGGCAGGGATCCTGGGGGAGGCTTCAGCCCCTGCCCTCCCTAAACGGTGCCCTGGGGGTGGGTTCTTGGGGCTGGGGCAATCCCAGACTGGTCAGGGGCTTCCCTCCAGCCAGCCCCTTTCACCCGCCTGCTGCTTAGCCTGGCAGTCTGCAGGGGAGCCCCGGAGCCCAGCTGGGAGCCAGCCCCCCCTCCTGCAGCTCAGGGCCCCAGCACCGGACGGCCCCTTCCTTCCCGTTTGTCTGCGCTGAGCTGGGCTAACTGGCCTGTAATGGCCAGGATCCCCCAGGGGCCTTTTCTCCATCGGCATCGCCTGCTCCCCACATGCTCCCCGCTGTGGGTGGGACAGAGCCTGGGCTAAGGGACCTTCCCCCTCAGTAGCCGTAGAGCTTTGTAGCTGCTCCCTTGAGAACTCTGCTCCCCTCCCCAGGGCCAGGAATGGCCGAGCCCAGCGGCACCAGGGCTGTGAATTCCCGGGCCCAGAGGTGCTGGGGCTGCCTCTGGGGCAGTGAGACCTGAGGGCCAGAGTCAGCGCAGCAGCCCTTCCCCACGCGGCGCTCCAGCACGGGGCTGGTGGCTCAGGACGGGGGTACCGGGGCCCTGGCCATGGCAGAGCAGGGCAGGGATCCCACTGAGCCCTGCTGAGTCCCCCAGCGGGGAGGTACCACTCCCTCCCCTCCCTGGGCCGCTTCCTCGCGTGGCCAGTGGTGCCCTGGCCCAAGACGTCTCAGGATCACAATGTTCCTCGGTGCAGGCTGCCCCCGGTGCTTTGTGAGCTCTGGGAGCTTCGTCTGAGCCCCGGGCCCGCAGCTCCTGCAGGGAGGGGCTGGGGCTGGCTCTCCGCATGCGCCCTTCCTCTCCAGCATCGTCCTGCCCCATGGATTCAATGCTTCCTTTTATAGGGGCCGGACTTTGAGCATGCTCAGTACAGGCCAGGACTTCCTTCACTCACAGTGTGGTGTTAACCCCTTCCAGTGCAGTGTGGGGCCTGGGTCACAGTCCCCCAGTGTGAATATACACGACCCAGGCAGAATGTGACTCAGCGCTCCCAGGCTGGCTTGCAGGGCTACTGCATGTATCACGCTGACCAGTAACAGTGGTACCAAGGGGACACTGTGTACAGGGCTGGCCTGAGGCTCTCTGGTGCCCTACACAGCACTACTGAACTGGTGCCTGTGCCCATTGGCAGCTGGCGAGATGGGATTTTATAACCTGCAGCAACACACCAATGAAATAGTTTGAAAACAAATTTAAACTCCGGACCTGTCAACTGACACAGCAAATCCAGACAGTGATGGGGGCTGGCGGACGCCTGTTGAATGGCCCCGTACCCCTGGAATGGCTCTTCCACAGGGGCTGCTAACAGCTCTGGTGGCTTTGTCACTGGTACGTTAACTAGACCCTCTGCGCAGGAAGCAGACACACAGAACTGGGATGGGAAGAGGCCAGTGGGTGGACAGTAACACCCAGCGGTGCCCCAAATTTAGAATCATAGAATCCCAGAGCTGGAAGAGACCTCAGGAGACATCGAGTCCAGTCCCCTGCCCAAAGGAGGACCAACCCCAACTCAATCATTCCAGCCAGGGCTTTGTCACCTAGATTTCATCACCTCCCTAGGGAACCCTGCCCAGAGCTCCCTCATGTGCCTAGGGAAATAATTTGTCCTAATATTCAACTTAGACCTCCCCAGCTGCAACTTGACCATTGCTCCTGGTTCTGCCATCTGCTGCCACTGAGAACAGCCTCTCTCCAGCCTCTTTGGAGCCCCCCTTCAGGGAGTTGCAGGTTGCTCTCAGATAGCCCCTCACTCTTCTCTGAAGACCAAACATGGTGTAATCCCTCAGCCTCCCCTCATAGGTCATCTGCTCCAGTCCAAACCCTTTCTGTAGGGGGGCGGGGGAGCAGAACTGGATGCAATACTCCAACTGTGGCTTCCCCAGTGCCAAATAAAGGGGAATAATCACATCTCTAGATCTGCTGGCAAGGGTACTCCTAATCCACCCTAATATGCCATTAGCCTTCTTGTTGACTCATATCCAGCTTCTCATCCACTGTAATCCCCAGGGCCTTTTCTGCAGAGCTCCTACTTAGCCAGTCGGCCCCCAGCCTGTAACAATGCTTGGGATTCTTCCATCCTAAATTCAGGACTCTACACTTGTCCTTTTTGAACCTCATCAGATTTCTTGTGGCCCAATCCTCCAATTTGTCTAAGTCACTCTGGACCCTCTCCCTGCCCTCCAGCGTATCTACCTCTCCCCCTAGCCTAGTGTCATCCACAAACTAGCTGAGGATGCAATCCATCCCCTCATCCAGGTCATTAATAAAGGTGTTGAACAAAACTGGACCTAGAAGTGATTTGTGGGGCACTCTACTTGTAAGCGACCACAAATGAGACATCTAGCTATTGATCATGACCCACTGAACCCGACAATCTAACCACCAGTTTCTTATCCACCTTGTAGTCCACGTATCCAATAAAGACTTCATTCGCTTGTTGGCAAGACTATAGTGGGAGACCGTATGAAAAGCTTTGCTAAAGTCATAGTAGATCACGTCCACCACCTTCCCCATATCCACAAATCCAGTTACCCCATCATAGAAGGCAACCAGATTGGTGAGGCAGGACTTGCCCTTGGTGAATCCATGTTGACTGTTCCTGATCATTTTCCGATCTTCCTAGTGCTTGAAAATGGATCAGCATCCCCTCCATGATTGTTCTGGGGACTGAGGTAAGTCTGACTGGGCGGTTGTTCCCTGGATTGTCCTTCTTCCCTTCTTTAAAGGTGTGCACTGCATTTCCCTCAGCCTCTCCTCAGAGGTCATGTGCTCCAGGCCCCTCATCATTTTGGTCACCCTCCACTGGACCCTCTCCAATGCATCCGCATCCTTTCTGTAATTGGGGGCTCAGAACTGGACACAATACTCCAAAGCCAAATAAAGGGGAATAATCACTTCTCTAGATCTGCTCGTAATGCTAGTCTTAATGCAACCTAATATGCTATTAGCCTTCTTGGCTACAAGGACACACTGTTGACTCATATCCAGCTTCTCATCCACTGTAACCCCCAGGTCCTTTTCTGCAGAACTACTACTTAGCCAGTCAGTCTCCAGCCTGTAGCAATGCCTGGGATTCTTCCGCCCCAAGGGCAGGACTCTGCACTTGTCCTTCTTAAACCTCATCAGATTTCTTGTGGCCCAATCCTCCAATTTGTCTAGGTCACTCTGGACCCTATCCCTGCTCTACAGTGTATCTACCTCTCCCCCTAGCTTAGTGTCATCTGCAAACTTGCTGAGGGTGCAATCCATCCCCTCATCCAGGTCATTAATAAAGATGTTGAACAAAACTGGCCCTAGAACTGAACCTTGAGGCACTTCACTAGAAACTGACAGTCAACCTGACATCGAGCCATTGATCATTCCCGCTTGGTCTGACCTTCTAGCCATCTTTCTATCCACCTTACAGGCCATTTATCCAATCCACATTCCCTTAACTTGTTGGCAAGAATATTGTGGGAGATCGTATCAAAAGCTTTGCTAATGTCAAGGTATATCACATCCACTGACTTTCCCATGTCCACAGAGCCAGTTACCTCATCATAGAAGCTAATCAGATTGGTCAGGAAGGACTTGCCCTTTGTGAATCCATGTTGACTATTTCTGATCACTTTCCCCTATTCCAAGTGCCTCAAAATGGATTCCTTAAGGATCCCCTCCATGATTTTTCCAGGGACTGAGGTAAGACTGACCTGTCTGTAGTCCCTGGATCGTCCTTGTAGTGAGGGGAGGGCTGGGAGCTGTTTTTCCCCTTTTCATTCAAATGTTAATTAGTCTCTAG